>NW_026040168.1:2081752-2446918 GCF_023343835.1 Lagopus muta | reverse complement strand
ACAGATGGGCCCGTTTTCTCCCCAAGAATATGACGTTTCCTCCCAGAAATACAAGTATTCTGTCCAGAAATAGGACATTTTCTCCCAGAAATACCAGATTTCTCGCTCAAAAAATGACATTTTCTGCCAGAAATACCCGTTTTCTCTTGGAAATATGACATCGTCTCCCAGAAATTGCAGTTTTCTCCTCAAAAATTTGACGCTTTCTGCCAGAAATAGCAGTTTTCTACAAAAAATACGACATTTATTGCAAAAAATTGCAGTTCTATCCCGCAAAATACAAAATTTTCACACAAGAACACCTCTTTTCTCTTCAGAAATACGATATTGTCTCCCAGAAATATGACATTTTCTCCCAGAAATTGCAGTTTTGTCCCAAGTAGATGACATTTCCTCCCAGAAATACCAATTTACTACCCAAAAACATGATATTTTCCCCCAGAAACATCAGCTTTCTCTACAAAATATGACATATTTTCCCAGGAACAACGGTTTTCTCCTCAAGAATATGACATCACCTCCCAGAAATGCCCGGTTTCTCCCAAAACATACGGCCGTTTCAAACAGATGGGCCCGTTTTCTCCCCATAATATGACGTTTCCTCCCAGAAATACAAGTATGCTGTCCAAAAATAGGACATTTTCTCCCAGAAATACCAGATTTCTCGCTCAAAAAATGACATTTTCTGCCAGAAATACCCGTTTTCTTTCGGAAATATGACATCGTCTCCCAGAAATTGCAGTTTTCTCCTCAAAAATTTGACGCTTTCTGCCAGAAATAGCAGTTTTCTACAAAAAATACGACATTTATTGCATGAAATTGCAGTTCTATCCCCCAAAATACAAAATTTTCACACAAGAACACCTCTTTTCTCTTCAGAAATACGATATTGTTCCCAGAAATATGACATTTTCTCCCAGAAATTGCAGTTTTGTCCCAAGTAGATGACATTTCCTCCCAGAAATAACAATTTACTATCCAAAAACATGATATATTCCCTCAGAAACAACCGTTTTCTATTCAAAATATGACATATTTTCCCAGGACCAACATTTTTCTCCTCAAGAATATGACATCACCTCCCAGAAATGCCCGGTTTCTCCCAAAATATACGGCCGTTTCAAACAGATGGGCCCGTTTTCTCCCCAAGAATATGACGTTTCCTCCCAGAAATACAAGTATTCTGTCCAGAAATAGGACATTTTCTCCCAGAAATACCAGATTTCTCGCTCAAAAAATGACATTTTCTGCCAGAAATACCCGTTTTCTCTTGGAAATATGACATCGTCTCCCAGAAATTGCAGTTTTCTCCTCAAAAATTTGACGCTTTCTGCCAGAAATAGCAGTTTTCTACAAAAAATACGACATTTATTGCAAAAAATTGCAGTTCTATCCCGCAAAATACAAAATTTTCACACAAGAACACCTCTTTTCTCTTCAGAAATACGATATTGTCTCCCAGAAATATGACATTTTCTCCCAGAAATTGCAGTTTTGTCCCAAGTAGATGACATTTCCTCCCAGAAATAACAATTTACTACCCAAAAACATGATATTTTCCCCCAGAAACATCAGCTTTCTCTACAAAATATGACATATTTTCCCAGGACCAACAGTTTTCTCCTCAAGAATACAAAAACACCTCAAAGAAATGCCAGGTTTGACATCACCTCCCAGAAATGCCCGGTTTCTCCCAAAATATACGGCCGTTTCAAACAGATGGGCCCGTTTTCTCCCCAAGAATATGACGTTTCCTCCCAGAAATACAAGTATTCTGTCCAGAAATAGGAAACTTTCTCCCAGAAATACCAGATTTCTCGCTCAAAAAATGACATCTTCTACCAGAAATACCCGTTTTCTCTCGGAAATATGACATCGTCTCCCAGAAATTGCAGTTTTCTCCTCAAAAATTTGACGCTTTCTGCCAGAAATAGCAGTTTTCTACAAAAAATACGACATTTATTGCAAAAAATTGCAGTTCTATCCCGCAAAATACAAAAATTTTCACACAAGAACACCTCTTTTCTCTACAGAAATACGATATTGTCTCCCAGAAATATGACATTTTCTCCCAGAAATTGCAGTTTTGTCCCAAGTAGATGACATTTCCTCCCAGAAATACCAATTTACTACCCAAAAACATGATATTTTCCCCCAGAAACATCAGCTTTCTCTACAAAATATGACATATTTTCCCAGGAACAACGGTTTTCTCCTCAAGAATATGACATCACCTCCCAGAAATGCCCGGTTTCTCCCAAAACATACGGCCGTTTCAAACAGATGGGCCCGTTTTCTCCCCATAATATGACGTTTCCTCCCAGAAATACAAGTATGCTGTCCAAAAATAGGACATTTTCTCCCAGAAATACCAGATTTCTCGCTCAAAAAATGACATTTTCTGCCAGAAATACCCGTTTTCTTTCGGAAATATGACATCGTCTCCCAGAAATTGCAGTTTTCTCCTCAAAAATTTGACGCTTTCTGCCAGAAATAGCAGTTTTCTACAAAAAATACGACATTTATTGCATGAAATTGCAGTTCTATCCCCCAAAATACAAAATTTTCACACAAGAACACCTCTTTTCTCTTCAGAAATACGATATTGTTCCCAGAAATATGACATTTTCTCCCAGAAATTGCAGTTTTGTCCCAAGTAGATGACATTTCCTCCCAGAAATAACAATTTACTATCCAAAAACATGATATATTCCCTCAGAAACAACCGTTTTCTATTCAAAATATGACATATTTTCCCAGGACCAACATTTTTCTCCTCAAGAATATGACATCACCTCCCAGAAATGCCCGGTTTCTCCCAAAATATACGGCCGTTTCAAACAGATGGGCCCGTTTTCTCCCCAAGAATATGACGTTTCCTCCCAGAAATACAAGTATTCTGTCCAGAAATAGGACATTTTCTCCCAGAAATACCAGATTTCTCGCTCAAAAAATGACATTTTCTGCCAGAAATACCCGTTTTCTCTTGGAAATATGACATCGTCTCCCAGAAATTGCAGTTTTCTCCTCAAAAATTTGACGCTTTCTGCCAGAAATAGCAGTTTTCTACAAAAAATACGACATTTATTGCAAAAAATTGCAGTTCTATCCCGCAAAATACAAAATTTTCACACAAGAACACCTCTTTTCTCTTCAGAAATACGATATTGTCTCCCAGAAATATGACATTTTCTCCCAGAAATTGCAGTTTTGTCCCAAGTAGATGACATTTCCTCCCAGAAATAACAATTTACTACCCAAAAACATGATATTTTCCCCCAGAAACATCAGCTTTCTCTACAAAATATGACATATTTTCCCAGGACCAACAGTTTTCTCCTCAAGAATACAAAAACACCTCAAAGAAATGCCAGGTTTGACATCACCTCCCAGAAATGCCCGGTTTCTCCCAAAATATACGGCCGTTTCAAACAGATGGGCCCGTTTTCTCCCCAAGAATATGACGTTTCCTCCCAGAAATACAAGTATTCTGTCCAGAAATAGGAAACTTTCTCCCAGAAATACCAGATTTCTCGCTCAAAAAATGACATCTTCTACCAGAAATACCCGTTTTCTCTCGGAAATATGACATCGTCTCCCAGAAATTGCAGTTTTCTCCTCAAAAATTTGACGCTTTCTGCCAGAAATAGCAGTTTTCTACAAAAAATACGACATTTATTGCAAAAAATTGCAGTTCTATCCCGCAAAATACAAAAATTTTCACACAAGAACACCTCTTTTCTCTACAGAAATACGATATTGTCTCCCAGAAATATGACATTTTCTCCCAGAAATTGCAGTTTTGTCCCAAGTAGATGACATTTCCTCCCAGAAATACCAATTTACTACCCAAAAACATGATATTTTCCCCCAGAAACATCAGCTTTCTCTACAAAATATGACATATTTTCCCAGGAACAACGGTTTTCTCCTCAAGAATATGACATCACCTCCCAGAAATGCCCGGTTTCTCCCAAAACATACGGCCGTTTCAAACAGATGGGCCCGTTTTCTCCCCATAATATGACGTTTCCTCCCAGAAATACAAGTATGCTGTCCAAAAATAGGACATTTTCTCCCAGAAATACCAGATTTCTCGCTCAAAAAATGACATTTTCTGCCAGAAATACCCGTTTTCTTTCGGAAATATGACATCGTCTCCCAGAAATTGCAGTTTTCTCCTCAAAAATTTGACGCTTTCTGCCAGAAATAGCAGTTTTCTACAAAAAATACGACATTTATTGCATGAAATTGCAGTTCTATCCCCCAAAATACAAAATTTTCACACAAGAACACCTCTTTTCTCTTCAGAAATACGATATTGTTCCCAGAAATATGACATTTTCTCCCAGAAATTGCAGTTTTGTCCCAAGTAGATGACATTTCCTCCCAGAAATAACAATTTACTATCCAAAAACATGATATATTCCCTCAGAAACAACCGTTTTCTATTCAAAATATGACATATTTTCCCAGGACCAACATTTTTCTCCTCAAGAATATGACATCACCTCCCAGAAATGCCCGGTTTCTCCCAAGACATACGGCCGTTTCAAACAGGCCCGTTTTCTCCCCAAGAATATGACGTTTCCTCCCAGAAATACAAGTATTCTGTCCAGAAATAGGACATTTTCTCCCAGAAATACCAGATTTCTCGCTCAAAAAATGACATTTTCTGCCAGAAATACCCGTTTTCTCTTGGAAATATGACATCGTCTCCCAGAAATTGCAGTTTTCTCCTCAAAAATTTGACGCTTTCTGCCAGAAATAGCAGTTTTCTACAAAAAATACGACATTTATTGCAAAAAATTGCAGTTCTATCCCGCAAAATACAAAATTTTCACACAAGAACACCTCTTTTCTCTTCAGAAATACGATATTGTCTCCCAGAAATATGACATTTTCTCCCAGAAATTGCAGTTTTGTCCCAAGTAGATGACATTTCCTCCCAGAAATAACAATTTACTACCCAAAAACATGATATTTTCCCCCAGAAACATCAGCTTTCTCTACAAAATATGACATATTTTCCCAGGACCAACAGTTTTCTCCTCAAGAATACAAAAACACCTCAAAGAAATGCCAGGTTTGACATCACCTCCCAGAAATGCCCGGTTTCTCCCAAAATATACGGCCGTTTCAAACAGATGGGCCCGTTTTCTCCCCAAGAATATGACGTTTCCTCCCAGAAATACAAGTATTCTGTCCAGAAAAAGGAAACTTTCTCCCAGAAATACCAGATTTCTCGCTCAAAAAATGACATCTTCTACCAGAAATACCCGTTTTCTCTCGGAAATATGACATCGTCTCCCAGAAATTGCAGTTTTCTCCTCAAAAATTTGACGCTTTCTGCCAGAAATAGCAGTTTTCTACAAAAAATACGACATTTATTGCAAAAAATTGCAGTTCTATCCCGCAAAGTACAAATCTTTCACACAAGAACACCTCTTTTCTCTTCAGAAATACGATATTGTCTCCCAGAAATATGACATTTTCTCCCAGAAATTGCAGTTTTGTCCCAAGTAGATGACATTTCCTCCCAGAAATACCAATTTACTACCCAAAAACATGATATTTTCCCCCAGAAACATCAGCTTTCTCTACAAAATATGACATATTTTCCCAGGAACAACGGTTTTCTCCTCAAGAATATGACATCACCTCCCAGAAATGCCCGGTTTCTCCCAAAACATACGGCCGTTTCAAACAGATGGGCCCGTTTTCTCCCCATAATATGACGTTTCCTCCCAGAAATACAAGTATGCTGTCCAAAAATAGGACATTTTCTCCCAGAAATACCAGATTTCTCGCTCAAAAAATGACATTTTCTGCCAGAAATACCCGTTTTCTTTCGGAAATATGACATCGTCTCCCAGAAATTGCAGTTTTCTCCTCAAAAATTTGACGCTTTCTGCCAGAAATAGCAGTTTTCTACAAAAAATACGACATTTATTGCATGAAATTGCAGTTCTATCCCCCAAAATACAAAATTTTCACACAAGAACACCTCTTTTCTCTTCAGAAATACGATATTGTTCCCAGAAATATGACATTTTCTCCCAGAAATTGCAGTTTTGTCCCAAGTAGATGACATTTCCTCCCAGAAATAACAATTTACTATCCAAAAACATGATATATTCCCTCAGAAACAACCGTTTTCTATTCAAAATATGACATATTTTCCCAGGACCAACATTTTTCTCCTCAAGAATATGACATCACCTCCCAGAAATGCCCGGTTTCTCCCAAAATATACGGCCGTTTCAAACAGATGGGCCCGTTTTCTCCCCAAGAATATGACGTTTCCTCCCAGAAATACAAGTATTCTGTCCAGAAATAGGACATTTTCTCCCAGAAATACCAGATTTCTCGCTCAAAAAATGACATTTTCTGCCAGAAATACCCGTTTTCTCTTGGAAATATGACATCGTCTCCCAGAAATTGCAGTTTTCTCCTCAAAAATTTGACGCTTTCTGCCAGAAATAGCAGTTTTCTACAAAAAATACGACATTTATTGCAAAAAATTGCAGTTCTATCCCGCAAAATACAAAATTTTCACACAAGAACACCTCTTTTCTCTTCAGAAATACGATATTGTCTCCCAGAAATATGACATTTTCTCCCAGAAATTGCAGTTTTGTCCCAAGTAGATGACATTTCCTCCCAGAAATAACAATTTACTACCCAAAAACATGATATTTTCCCCCAGAAACATCAGCTTTCTCTACAAAATATGACATATTTTCCCAGGACCAACAGTTTTCTCCTCAAGAATACAAAAACACCTCAAAGAAATGCCAGGTTTGACATCACCTCCCAGAAATGCCCGGTTTCTCCCAAAATATACGGCCGTTTCAAACAGATGGGCCCGTTTTCTCCCCAAGAATATGACGTTTCCTCCCAGAAATACAAGTATTCTGTCCAGAAAAAGGAAACTTTCTCCCAGAAATACCAGATTTCTCGCTCAAAAAATGACATCTTCTACCAGAAATACCCGTTTTCTCTCGGAAATATGACATCGTCTCCCAGAAATTGCAGTTTTCTCCTCAAAAATTTGACGCTTTCTGCCAGAAATAGCAGTTTTCTACAAAAAATACGACATTTATTGCAAAAAATTGCAGTTCTATCCTGCAAAATACAAAAATTTTCACACAAGAACACCTCTTTTCTCTACAGAAATACGATATTGTCTCCCAGAAATATGACATTTTCTCCCAGAAATTGCAGTTTTGTCCCAAGTAGATGACATTTCCTCCCAGAAATACCAATTTACTACCCAAAAACATGATATTTTCCCCCAGAAACATCAGCTTTCTCTACAAAATATGACATATTTTCCCAGGAACAACGGTTTTCTCCTCAAGAATATGACATCACCTCCCAGAAATGCCCGGTTTCTCCCAAAACATACGGCCGTTTCAAACAGATGGGCCCGTTTTCTCCCCATAATATGACGTTTCCTCCCAGAAATACAAGTATGCTGTCCAAAAATAGGACATTTTCTCCCAGAAATACCAGATTTCTCGCTCAAAAAATGACATTTTCTGCCAGAAATACCCGTTTTCTTTCGGAAATATGACATCGTCTCCCAGAAATTGCAGTTTTCTCCTCAAAAATTTGACGCTTTCTGCCAGAAATAGCAGTTTTCTACAAAAAATACGACATTTATTGCATGAAATTGCAGTTCTATCCCCCAAAATACAAAATTTTCACACAAGAACACCTCTTTTCTCTTCAGAAATACGATATTGTTCCCAGAAATATGACATTTTCTCCCAGAAATTGCAGTTTTGTCCCAAGTAGATGACATTTCCTCCCAGAAATAACAATTTACTATCCAAAAACATGATATATTCCCTCAGAAACAACCGTTTTCTATTCAAAATATGACATATTTTCCCAGGACCAACATTTTTCTCCTCAAGAATATGACATCACCTCCCAGAAATGCCCGGTTTCTCCCAAAATATACGGCCGTTTCAAACAGATGGGCCCGTTTTCTCCCCAAGAATATGACGTTTCCTCCCAGAAATACAAGTATTCTGTCCAGAAATAGGACATTTTCTCCCAGAAATACCAGATTTCTCGCTCAAAAAATGACATTTTCTGCCAGAAATACCCGTTTTCTCTCGGAAATATGACATCGTCTCCCAGAAATTGCAGTTTTCTCCTCAAAAATTTGACGCTTTCTGCCAGAAATAGCAGTTTTCTACAAAAAATACGACATGTATTGCAAGAAATTGCAGTTCTATCCCGCAAAGTACAAAATTTTCACACAAGAACACCTCTTTTCTCTTCAGAAATATGATATTTTCTCCCAGAAATATGACATTTTCTCCCAGAAATTGCAGTTTTGTCCCTAGTAGATGACATTTCCTCCCAGAAATAACAATTTACTACCCAAAAACATGATATTTTCCCCCAGAAACATCAGCTTTCTCTACAAAATATTACATATTTTACCAGGAACAACAGGTTTCGCCACAAGAATATGACATCACCTCCCAGAAATTCCAGGTTTCTCCCAAAATATACGGCCGTTTCAAACAGATGGGCCCGTTTTCTCCCCAAGAATATGACGTTTCCTCCCAGAAATACAAGTATTCTGTCCAGAAATAGGACATTTTCTCCCAGAAATACCAGATTTCTCGCTCAAAAAATGACATTTTCTGCCAGAAATACCCGTTTTCTCTTGGAAATATGACATCGTCTCCCAGAAATTGCAGTTTTCTCCTCAAAAATTTGACGCTTTCTGCCAGAAATAGCAGTTTTCTACAAAAAATACGACATTTATTGCAAAAAATTGCAGTTCTATCCCGCAAAATACAAAATTTTCACACAAGAACACCTCTTTTCTCTTCAGAAATACGATATTGTCTCCCAGAAATATGACATTTTCTCCCAGAAATTGCAGTTTTGTCCCAAGTAGATGACATTTCCTCCCAGAAATAACAATTTACTACCCAAAAACATGATATTTTCCCCCAGAAACATCAGCTTTCTCTACAAAATATGACATATTTTCCCAGGACCAACAGTTTTCTCCTCAAGAATACAAAAACACCTCAAAGAAATGCCAGGTTTGACATCACCTCCCAGAAATGCCCGGTTTCTCCCAAAATATACGGCCGTTTCAAACAGATGGGCCCGTTTTCTCCCCAAGAATATGACGTTTCCTCCCAGAAATACAAGTATTCTGTCCAGAAAAAGGAAACTTTCTCCCAGAAATACCAGATTTCTCGCTCAAAAAATGACATCTTCTACCAGAAATACCCGTTTTCTCTCGGAAATATGACATCGTCTCCCAGAAATTGCAGTTTTCTCCTCAAAAATTTGACGCTTTCTGCCAGAAATAGCAGTTTTCTACAAAAAATACGACATTTATTGCATGAAATTGCAGTTCTATCCCCCAAAATACAAAATTTTCACACAAGAACACCTCTTTTCTCTTCAGAAATACGATATTGTTCCCAGAAATATGACATTTTCTCCCAGAAATTGCAGTTTTGTCCCAAGTAGATGACATTTCCTCCCAGAAATAACAATTTACTATCCAAAAACATGATATATTCCCTCAGAAACAACCGTTTTCTATTCAAAATATGACATATTTTCCCAGGACCAACATTTTTCTCCTCAAGAATATGACATCACCTCCCAGAAATGCCCGGTTTCTCCCAAAATATACGGCCGTTTCAAACAGATGGGCCCGTTTTCTCCCCAAGAATATGACGTTTCCTCCCAGAAATACAAGTATTCTGTCCAGAAATAGGACATTTTCTCCCAGAAATACCAGATTTCTCGCTCAAAAAATGACATTTTCTGCCAGAAATACCCGTTTTCTCTTGGAAATATGACATCGTCTCCCAGAAATTGCAGTTTTCTCCTCAAAAATTTGACGCTTTCTGCCAGAAATAGCAGTTTTCTACAAAAAATACGACATTTATTGCAAAAAATTACAGTTCTATCCCGCAAAATACAAAATTTTCACACAAGAACACCTCTTTTCTCTTCAGAAATACGATATTGTCTCCCAGAAATATGACATTTTCTCCCAGAAATTGCAGTTTTGTCCCAAGTAGATGACATTTCCTCCCAGAAATAACAATTTACTACCCAAAAACATGATATTTTCCCCCAGAAACATCAGCTTTCTCTACAAAATATGACATATTTTCCCAGGACCAACAGTTTTCTCCTCAAGAATACAAAAACACCTCAAAGAAATGCCAGGTTTGACATCACCTCCCAGAAATGCCCGGTTTCTCCCAAAATATACGGCCGTTTCAAACAGATGGGCCCGTTTTCTCCCCAAGAATATGACGTTTCCTCCCAGAAATACAAGTATTCTGTCCAGAAAAAGGAAACTTTCTCCCAGAAATACCAGATTTCTCGCTCAAAAAATGACATCTTCTACCAGAAATACCCGTTTTCTCTCGGAAATATGACATCGTCTCCCAGAAATTGCAGTTTTCTCCTCAAAAATTTGACGCTTTCTGCCAGAAATAGCAGTTTTCTACAAAAAATACGACATTTATTGCAAAAAATTGCAGTTCTATCCTGCAAAATACAAAAATTTTCACACAAGAACACCTCTTTTCTCTACAGAAATACGATATTGTCTCCCAGAAATATGACATTTTCTCCCAGAAATTGCAGTTTTGTCCCAAGTAGATGACATTTCCTCCCAGAAATACCAATTTACTACCCAAAAACATGATATTTTCCCCCAGAAACATCAGCTTTCTCTACAAAATATGACATATTTTCCCAGGAACAACGGTTTTCTCCTCAAGAATATGACATCACCTCCCAGAAATGCCCGGTTTCTCCCAAAACATACGGCCGTTTCAAACAGATGGGCCCGTTTTCTCCCCATAATATGACGTTTCCTCCCAGAAATACAAGTATGCTGTCCAAAAATAGGACATTTTCTCCCAGAAATACCAGATTTCTCGCTCAAAAAATGACATTTTCTGCCAGAAATACCCGTTTTCTTTCGGAAATATGACATCGTCTCCCAGAAATTGCAGTTTTCTCCTCAAAAATTTGACGCTTTCTGCCAGAAATAGCAGTTTTCTACAAAAAATACGACATTTATTGCATGAAATTGCAGTTCTATCCCCCAAAATACAAAATTTTCACACAAGAACACCTCTTTTCTCTTCAGAAATACGATATTGTTCCCAGAAATATGACATTTTCTCCCAGAAATTGCAGTTTTGTCCCAAGTAGATGACATTTCCTCCCAGAAATAACAATTTACTATCCAAAAACATGATATATTCCCTCAGAAACAACCGTTTTCTATTCAAAATATGACATATTTTCCCAGGACCAACATTTTTCTCCTCAAGAATATGACATCACCTCCCAGAAATGCCCGGTTTCTCCCAAAATATACGGCCGTTTCAAACAGATGGGCCCGTTTTCTCCCCAAGAATATGACGTTTCCTCCCAGAAATACAAGTATTCTGTCCAGAAATAGGACATTTTCTCCCAGAAATACCAGATTTCTCGCTCAAAAAATGACATTTTCTGCCAGAAATACCCGTTTTCTCTCGGAAATATGACATCGTCTCCCAGAAATTGCAGTTTTCTCCTCAAAAATTTGACGCTTTCTGCCAGAAATAGCAGTTTTCTACAAAAAATACGACATGTATTGCAAGAAATTGCAGTTCTATCCCGCAAAGTACAAAATTTTCACACAAGAACACCTCTTTTCTCTTCAGAAATATGATATTTTCTCCCAGAAATATGACATTTTCTCCCAGAAATTGCAGTTTTGTCCCTAGTAGATGACATTTCCTCCCAGAAATAACAATTTACTACCCAAAAACATGATATTTTCCCCCAGAAACATCAGCTTTCTCTACAAAATATTACATATTTTACCAGGAACAACAGGTTTCGCCACAAGAATATGACATCACCTCCCAGAAATTCCAGGTTTCTCCCAAAATATACGGCCGTTTCAAACAGGCCCGTTTTCTCCCCAAGAATATGACGTTTCCTCCCAGAAATACAAGTATTCTGTCCAGAAATAGGACATTTTCTCCCAGAAATACCAGATTTCTCGCTCAAAAAATGACATCTTCTGCCAGAAATACCCGTTTTCTCTCGGAAATATGACATCGTCTCCCAGAAATTGCAGTTTTCTCCTCAAAAATTTGACGCTTTCTGCCAGAAATAGCAGTTTTCTACAAAAAATACGACATGTATTGCAAGAAATTGCAGTTCTATCCCTCAAAATACAAAATTTTCACACAAGAACACCTCTTTTCTCTGCATAAATACGATATTGTCTCCCAGAAATATGACATTTTCTCCCAGAAATTGCAGTTTTGTCCCAAGTAGATGACATTTCCTCCCAGAAATACCAATTTACTATCCAAAAACATGATATTTTCCCCCAGAAACATCAGCTTTCTCTACAAAATATGACATATTTTCCCAGGAACAACAGTTTTCTCCTCAAGAATATGACATCACCTCCCAGAAATGCCAGGTTTCTCCCAAAATATACGGCCGTTTCAAACAGATGGGCCCGTTTTCTCCCCAAGAATATGACGTTTCCTCCCAGAAATACAAGTATTCTGTCCAGAAATATGACATTTTCTCCCAGAAATTGCAGTTTTCTCCTCAAAAATTTGACGCTTTCTGCCAGAAATAGCAGTTTTCTACAAAAAATACAACATTTATTGCATGAAATTGCAGTTCTATCCCCCAAAATACAAAATTTTCACACAAGAGCACCTCTTTTCTCTTCAGAAATACGATATTGTCTCCCAGAAATATGACATTTTCTCCCAGAAATTGCAGTTTTGTCCCAAGTAGATGACATTTCCTCCCAGAAATAACAATTTACTATCCAAAAACATGATATATTCCCTCAGAAACAACCGTTTTCTATACAAAATATGACATATTTTCCCAGGACCAACATTTTTCTCCTCAAGAATATGCCATCACCTCCCAGAAATGCCCGGTTTCTCCCAAAATATACGGCCGTTTCAAACAGATAGGCCCGTTTTCTCCCCAAGAATATGACGTTTCCTCCCAGAAATACAAGTATTCTGTCCAGAAATAGGACATTTTCTCCCAGAAATACCAGATTTCTCGCTCAAAAAATGACATTTTCTGCCAGAAATACCCGTTTTCTCTCGGAAATACGACATCGTCTCCCAGAAATTGCAGTTTTCTCCTCAAAAATTTGACGCTTTCTGCCAGAAATAGCAGTTTTCTACAAAAAATACGACATTTATTGCAAAAAATTGCAGTTCTATCCCCCAAAATACAAAATTTTCACACAAGAACACCTCTTTTCTCTACAGAAATACGATATTGTCTCCCAGAAATATGACATTTTCTCCCAGAAATTGCAGTTTTGTCCCAAGTAGATGATATTTCCTCCCAGAAATACCAATTTACTACCCAAAAACATGATATTTTCCCCCAGAAACATCAGCTTTCTCTACAAAATATGACATATTTTCCCAGGACCAACAGTTTTCTCCTCAAGAATATGACATCACCTCCCAGAAATGCCCGGTTTCTCCCAAGACATACGGCCGTTTCAAACAGATGGGCCCGTTTTCTCCCCAAGAATATGACGTTTCCTCCCAGAAATACAAGTATTCTGTCCAGAAATAGGACATTTTCTCCCAGAAATACCAGATTTCTCGCTCAAAAAATGACATTTTCTGCCAGAAATACCCGTTTTCTCTCGGAAATACGACATCGTCTCCCAGAAATTGCAGTTTTCTCCTCAAAAATTTGACGCTTTCTGCCAGAAATAGCAGTTTTCTACAAAAAATACGATATTTATTGCAAGAAATTGCAGTTCTATCCCGCAAAGTACAAATCTTTCACACAAGAACACCTCTTTTCTCTTCAGAAATATGATATTTTCTCCCAGAAATATGACATTTTCTCCCAGAAATTGCAGTTTTGTCCCAAGTAGATGACATTTCCTCCCAGAAATAACAATTTACTACCCAAAAACATGATATTTTCCCCCAGAAACATCAGCTTTCTCTACAAAATATGACATATTTTCCCAGGACCAACAGTTTTCTCCTCAAGAATACAAAAACACCTCAAAGAAATGCCAGGTTTCTCCCAAAATATACGGCCGTTTCAAACAGATGGGCCCGTTTTCTCCCCAAGAATATGACGTTTCCTCCCAGAAATACAAGTATTCTGTCCAGAAATAGGACATTTTCTCCCAGAAATACCAGATTTCTCGCTCAAAAAATGACATTTTCTGCCAGAAATACCCGTTTTCTCTCGGAAATATGACATCATCTCCCAGAAATTGCAGTTTTCTCCTCAAAAATTTGACGCTTTCTGCCAGAAATAGCAGTTTTCTACAAAAAATACGACATGTATTGCAAGAAATTGCAGTTCTATCCCTCAAAATACAAAATTTTCACACAAGAACACCTCTTTTCTCTGCATAAATACGATATTTTCTCCCAGAAATATGACATTTTCTCCCAGAAATTGCAGTTTTGTCCCAAGTAGATGACATTTCCTCCCAGAAATACCAATTTACTATCCAAAAACATGATATTTTCCCCCAGAAACATCAGCTTTCTCTACAAAATATGACATATTTTCCCAGGAACAACAGGTTTCGCCACAAGAATATGACATCACCTCCCAGAAATGCCCGGTTTCTCCCAAGACATACGGCCGTTTCAAACAGGCCCGTTTTCTCCCCAAGAATATGACGTTTCCTCCCAGAAATACAAGTATTCTGTCCAGAAATAGGACATTTTCTCCCAGAAATACCAGATTTCTCGCTCAAAAAATGACATTTTCTGCCAGAAATACCCGTTTTCTCTCGGAAATATGACATCGTCTCCCAGAAATTGCAGTTTTCTCCTCAAAAATTTGACGCTTTCTGCCAGAAATAGCAGTTTTCTACAAAAAATACGACATGTATTGCAAGAAATTGCAGTTCTATCCCGCAAAGTACAAAATTTTCACACAAGAACACCTCTTTTCTCTTCAGAAATATGATATTTTCTCCCAGAAATATGACATTTTCTCCCAGAAATTGCAGTTTTGTCCCTAGTAGATGACATTTCCTCCCAGAAATAACAATTTACTACCCAAAAACATGATATTTTCCCCCAGAAACATCAGCTTTCTCTACAAAATATTACATATTTTACCAGGAACAACAGGTTTCGCCACAAGAATATGACATCACCTCCCAGAAATTCCAGGTTTCTCCCAAAATATACGGCCGTTTCAAACAGGCCCGTTTTCTCCCCAAGAATATGACGTTTCCTCCCAGAAATACAAGTATTCTGTTCAGAAATAGGAAATTTTCTCCCAGAAATACCAGATTTCTCTCTCAAAAAATGACATCTTCTGCCAGAAATACCCGTTTTCTCTCGGAAATATGACATTGTCTCCCAGAAATTGCAGTTTTCTCCTCAAAAATTTGACGCTTTCTGCCAGAAATAGCAGTTTTCTACAAAAAATACGACATTTATTGCAAAAAATTGCAGTTCTATCCCGCAAAATACAAAATTTTCACACAAGAACACCTCTTTTCTCTTCAGAAATACGATATTGTCTCCCAGAAATATGACATTTTCTCCCAGAAATTGCAGTTTTGTCCCAAGTAGATGACATTTCCTCCCAGAAATACCAATTTACTACCCAAAAACATGATATTTTCCCCCAGAAACATCAGCTTTCTCTACAAAATATGACATATTTTCCCAGGAACAACAGGTTTCTCCTCAACAATACAAAAACACCTCCCAGAAATGCCAGGTTTGACATCACCTCCCAGAAATGCCCGGTTTCTCCCAAAATATATGGCCGTTTCAAACAGATAGGCCCGTTTTCTCCCCAAGAATATGACGTTTCCTCCCAGAAATACAAGTATTCTGTCCAGAAATAGGACATTTTCTCCCAGAAATACCAGATTTCTCGCTCAAAAAATGACATCTTCTGCCAGAAATACCCGTTTTCTTTCGGAAATATGACATCGTCTCCCAGAAATTGCAGTTTTCTCCTCAAAAATTTGACGCTTTCTGCCAGAAATAGCAGTTTTCTACAAAAAATACGACATGTATTGCAAGAAATTGCAGTTCTATCCCTCAAAATACAAAATTTTCACACAAGAACACCTCTTTTCTCTGCATAAATACGATATTTTCTCCCAGAAATATGACATTTTCTCCCAGAAATTGCAGTTTTGTCCCAAGTAGATGACATTTCCTCCCAGAAATACCAATTTACTATCCAAAAACATGATATTTTCCCGCAGAAACATCAGCTTTCTCTACAAAATATGACATATTTTCCCAGGAACAACAGTTTTCTCCTCAAGAATATGACATCACCTCCCAGAAATGCCAGGTTTCTCCCAAAATATACGGCCGTTTCAAACAGATGGGCCCGTTTTCTCCCCAAGAATATGACGTTTCCTCCCAGAAATACAAGTATTCTGTCCAGAAATATGACATTTTCTCCCAGAAATTGCAGTTTTGTCCTCAAAAATTTGACGCTTTCTGCCAGAAATAGCAGTTTTCTACAAAAAATACAACATTTATTGCATGAAATTGCAGTTCTATCCCCCAAAATACAAAATTTTCACACAAGAGCACCTCTTTTCTCTTCAGAAATACGATATTGTCTCCCAGAAATATGACATTTTCTCCCAGAAATTGCAGTTTTGTCCCAAGTAGATGACATTTCCTCCCAGAAATAACAATTTACTATCCAAAAACATGATATATTCCCTCAGAAACAACCGTTTTCTATAGAAAATATGACATATTTTCCCAGGACCAACATTTTTCTCCTCAAGAATATGCCATCACCTCCCAGAAATGCCCGGTTTCTCCCAAAATATACGGCCGTTTCAAACAGATAGGCCCGTTTTCTCCCCAAGAATATGACGTTTCCTCCCAGAAATACAAGTATTCTGTCCAGAAATAGGACATTTTCTCCCAGAAATACCAGATTTCTCGCTCAAAAAATGACATTTTCTGCCAGAAATACCCGTTTTCTCTCGGAAATACGACATCGTCTCCCAGAAATTGCAGTTTTCTCCTCAAAAATTTGACGCTTTCTGCCAGAAATAGCAGTTTTCTACAAAAAATACGACATTTATTGCAAAAAATTGCAGTTCTATCCCCCAAAATACAAAATTTTCACACAAGAACACCTCTTTTCTCTACAGAAATACGATATTGTCTCCCAGAAATATGACATTTTCTCCCAGAAATTGCAGTTTTGTCCCAAGTAGATGATATTTCCTCCCAGAAATACCAATTTAGTACCCAAAAACATGATATTTTCCCCCAGAAACATCAGCTTTCTCTACAAAATATGACATATTTTCCCAGGACCAACAGTTTTCTCCTCAAGAATATGACATCACCTCCCAGAAATGCCCGGTTTCTCCCAAGACATACGGCCGTTTCAAACAGATGGGCCCGTTTTCTCCCCAAGAATATGACGTTTCCTCCCAGAAATACAAGTATTCTGTCCAGAAATAGGACATTTTCTCCCAGAAATACCAGATTTCTCGCTCAAAAAATGACATTTTCTGCCAGAAATACCCGTTTTCTCTCGGAAATACGACATCGTCTCCCAGAAATTGCAGTTTTCTCCTCAAAAATTTGACGCTTTCTGCCAGAAATAGCAGTTTTCTACAAAAAATACGATATTTATTGCAAGAAATTGCAGTTCTATCCCGCAAAGTACAAATCTTTCACACAAGAACACCTCTTTTCTCTTCAGAAATATGATATTTTCTCCCAGAAATATGACATTTTCTCCCAGAAATTGCAGTTTTGTCCCAAGTAGATGACATTTCCTCCCAGAAATAACAATTTACTACCCAAAAACATGATATTTTCCCCCAGAAACATCAGCTTTCTCTACAAAATATGACATATTTTCCCAGGACCAACAGTTTTCTCCTCAAGAATACAAAAACACCTCAAAGAAATGCCAGGTTTCTCCCAAAATATACGGCCGTTTCAAACAGATGGGCCCGTTTTCTCCCCAAGAATATGACGTTTCCTCCCAGAAATACAAGTATTCTGTCCAGAAATAGGACATTTTCTCCCAGAAATACCAGATTTCTCGCTCAAAAAATGACATTTTCTGCCAGAAATACCCGTTTTCTCTCGGAAATATGACATCATCTCCCAGAAATTGCAGTTTTCTCCTCAAAAATTTGACGCTTTCTGCCAGAAATAGCAGTTTTCTACAAAAAATACGACATGTATTGCAAGAAATTGCAGTTCTATCCCTCAAAATACAAAATTTTCACACAAGAACACCTCTTTTCTCTGCATAAATACGATATTTTCTCCCAGAAATATGACATTTTCTCCCAGAAATTGCAGTTTTGTCCCAAGTAGATGACATTTCCTCCCAGAAATACCAATTTACTATCCAAAAACATGATATTTTCCCCCAGAAACATCAGCTTTCTCTACAAAATATGACATATTTTCCCAGGAACAACAGGTTTCGCCACAAGAATATGACATCACCTCCCAGAAATGCCCGGTTTCTCCCAAGACATACGGCCGTTTCAAACAGGCCCGTTTTCTCCCCAAGAATATGACGTTTCCTCCCAGAAATACAAGTATTCTGTCCAGAAATAGGACATTTTCTCCCAGAAATACCAGATTTCTCGCTCAAAAAATGACATTTTCTGCCAGAAATACCCGTTTTCTCTTGGAAATATGACATCGTCTCCCAGAAATTGCAGTTTTCTCCTCAAAAATTTGACGCTTTCTGCCAGAAATAGCAGTTTTCTACAAAAAATACGACATTTATTGCAAAAAATTGCAGTTCTATCCCGCAAAATACAAAATTTTCACACAAGAACACCTCTTTTCTCTTCAGAAATACGATATTGTCT
The DNA here is from genome assembly GCF_023343835.1 of Lagopus muta. Classification (NCBI taxonomy): domain Eukaryota; kingdom Metazoa; phylum Chordata; class Aves; order Galliformes; family Phasianidae; genus Lagopus; species Lagopus muta. Next base: position 2,428,005 of record NW_026040168.1, on the reverse strand, counting down.
CCCAGAAATATGACATTTTCTCCCAGAAATTGCAGTTTTGTCCCAAGTAGATGACATTTCCTCCCAGAAATACCAATTTACTACCCAAAAACATGATATTTTCCCCCAGAAACATCAGCTTCCTCTACAAAATATGACATATTTTCCCAGGACCAACAGTTTTCTCCTCAAGAATACAAAAACACCTCAAAGAAATGCCAGGTTTGACATCACCTCCCAGAAATGCCCGGTTTCTCCCAAAATATACGGCCGTTTCAAACAGATGGGCCCGTTTTCTCCCCAAGAATATGACGTTTCCTCCCAGAAATACAAGTATTCTGTCCAGAAATAGGAAACTTTCTCCCAGAAATACCAGATTTCTCGCTCAAAAAATGACATCTTCTACCAGAAATACCCGTTTTCTCTCGGAAATATGACATCGTCTCCCAGAAATTGCAGTTTTCTCCTCAAAAATTTGACGCTTTCTGCCAGAAATAGCAGTTTTCTACAAAAAATACGACATTTATTGCAAAAAATTGCAGTTCTATCCCGCAAAATACAAAAATTTTCACACAAGAACACCTCTTTTCTCTACAGAAATACGATATTGTCTCCCAGAAATATGACATTTTCTCCCAGAAATTGCAGTTTTGTCCCAAGTAGATGACATTTCCTCCCAGAAATACCAATTTACTACCCAAAAACATGATATTTTCCCCCAGAAACATCAGCTTTCTCTACAAAATATGACATATTTTCCCAGGAACAACGGTTTTCTCCTCAAGAATATGACATCACCTCCCAGAAATGCCCGGTTTCTCCCAAAACATACGGCCGTTTCAAACAGATGGGCCCGTTTTCTCCCCAAGAATATGACGTTTCCTCCCAGAAATACAAGTATGCTGTCCAAAAATAGGACATTTTCTCCCAGAAATACCAGATTTCTCGCTCAAAAAATGACATTTTCTGCCAGAAATACCCGTTTTCTCTCGGAAATATGACATTGTCTCCCAGAAATTGCAGTTTTCTCCTCAAAAATTTGACGCTTTCTGCCAGAAATAGCAGTTTTCTACAAAAAATACGACATTTATTGCATGAAATTGCAGTTCTATCCCCCAAAATACAAAATTTTCACACAAGAACACCTCTTTTCTCTTCAGAAATACGATATTGTTCCCAGAAATATGACATTTTCTCCCAGAAATTGCAGTTTTGTCCCAAGTAGATGACATTTCCTCCCAGAAATAACAATTTACTATCCAAAAACATGATATATTCCCTCAGAAACAACCGTTTTCTATTCAAAATATGACATATTTTCCCAGGACCAACATTTTTCTCCTCAAGAATATGACATCACCTCCCAGAAATGCCCGGTTTCTCCCAAAATATACGGCCGTTTCAAACAGATGGGCCCGTTTTCTCCCCAAGAATATGACGTTTCCTCCCAGAAATACAAGTATTCTGTCCAGAAATAGGACATTTTCTCCCAGAAATACCAGATTTCTCGCTCAAAAAATGACATTTTCTGCCAGAAATACCCGTTTTCTCTCGGAAATACGACATCGTCTCCCAGAAATTGCAGTTTTCTCCTCAAAAATCTGACGCTTTCTGCCAGAAATAGCAGTTTTCTACAAAAAATACGATATTTATTGCAAGAAATTGCAGTTCTATCCCGCAAAGTACAAATCTTTCACACAAGAACACCTCTTTTCTCTTCAGAAATATGATATTTTCTCCCAGAAATATGACATTTTCTCCCAGAAATTGCAGTTTTGTCCCAAGTAGATGACATTTCCTCCCAGAAATAACAATTTACTACCCAAAAACATGATATTTTCCCCCAGAAACATCAGCTTTCTCTACAAAATATGACATATTTTCCCAGGACCAACAGTTTTCTCCTCAAGAATACAAAAACACCTCAAAGAAATGCCAGGTTTCTCCCAAAATATACGGCCGTTTCAAACAGATGGGCCCGTTTTCTCCCCAAGAATATGACGTTTCCTCCCAGAAATACAAGTATTCTGTCCAGAAATAGGACATTTTCTCCCAGAAATACCAGATTTCTCGCTCAAAAAATGACATTTTCTGCCAGAAATACCCGTTTTCTCTCGGAAATATGACATCATCTCCCAGAAATTGCAGTTTTCTCCTCAAAAATTTGACGCTTTCTGCCAGAAATAGCAGTTTTCTACAAAAAATACGACATGTATTGCAAGAAATTGCAGTTCTATCCCTCAAAATACAAAATTTTCACACAAGAACACCTCTTTTCTCTGCATAAATACGATATTTTCTCCCAGAAATATGACATTTTCTCCCAGAAATTGCAGTTTTGTCCCAAGTAGATGACATTTCCTCCCAGAAATAATTGCAGTTTTGTCCCAAGTAGATGACATTTCCTCCCAGAAATAACAATTTACTACCCAAAAACATGATATTTTCCCCCAGAAACATCCGTTTTCTATACAAAATATGACATATTTTCCCAGGAACAACAGTTTTCACCTCAATAATACAACATCACCTCCCAGAAATGCCCGGTTTCTCCCAAAATATACGGCCGTTTCAAACAGATGGGCCCGTTTTCTCCCCAAGAATATGACGTTTCCTCCCAGAAATACAAGTATTCTGTCCAAAAATAGGACATCACCTCCCAGAAATACCAGATTTCTCTCTCAAAAAATGACATCTTCTGCCAGAAATACCCGTTTTCTCTCGGAAATACGACATCGTCTCCCAGAAATTGCAGTTTTCTCCTCAAAAATTTGACGCTTTCTGCCAGAAATAGCAGTTTTCTACAAAAAATACGACATTTATTGCAAGAAATTGCCGTTCTATCCCGCAAAGTACAAATCTTTAACACAAGAACACCGCTTTTCTCTTCAGAAATACGATATTGTCTCCCAGAAATATGACATTTTCTCCCAGAAATTGCAGTTTTGTCCCAAGTAGATGACATTTCCTCCCAGAAATAACAATTTACTGTCCAAAAACATGATATTTTCCCCCAGAAACATCCGTTTTCTATACAAAATATGACATATTTTCCCAGGAACAACAGTTTTCTCCTCAAGAATATGACATCACCTCCCAGAAATGCCCGGTTTCTCCCAAAATATACGGCCGTTTCAAACAGGCCCGTTTTCTCCCCAAGAATATGACGTTTCCTCCCAGAAATACAAGTATTCTGTCCAAAAATAGGACATTTTCTCCCAGAAATACCAGATTTCTCTCTCAAAAAATGACATTTTCTGCCAGAAATACCCCTTTTCTCTCGGAAATATGACATCGTCTCCCAGAAATTGCAGTTTTCTCCTCAAAAATTTGACGCTTTCTGCCAGAAATAGCAGTTTTCTACAAAAAATACGACATGTATTGCAAGAAATTGCAGTTCTATCCCGCAAAGTACAAATCTTTAACACAAGAACACCGCTTTTCTCTTCAGAAATACGATATTTTCTCCCAGAAATATGACATTTTCTCCCAGAAATTGCAGTTTTGTCCCAAGTAGATGACATTTCCTCCCAGAAATAACAATTTACTGTCCAAAAACATGATATTTTCCCCCAGAAACATCCGTTTTCTATACAAAATATGACATATTTTCCCAGGAACAACAGTTTTCTCCTCAAGAATACAACATCACCTCCCAGAAATGCCCGGTTTCTCCCAAAATATACGGCCGTTTCAAACAGGCCCGTTTTCTCCCCAAGAATATGACGTTTCCTCCCAGAAATACAAGTATTCTGTCCAAAAATAGGACATTTTCTCCCAGAAATACCAGATTTCTCTCTCAAAAAATGACATTTTCTGCCAGAAATACCCCTTTTCTCTCGGAAATATGACATCGTCTCCCAGAAATTGCAGTTTTCTCCTCAAAAATTTGACGCTTTCTGCCAGAAATAGCAGTTTTCTACAAAAAATACGACATGTATTGCAAGAAATTGCAGTTCTATCCCGCAAAGTACAAATCTTTAACACAAGAACACCGCTTTTCTCTTCAGAAATACGATATTTTCTCCCAGAAATATGACATTTTCTCCCAGAAATTGCAGTTTTGTCCCAAGTAGATGACATTTCCTCCCAGAAATAACAATTTACTGTCCAAAAACATGATATTTTCCCCCAGAAACATCCGTTTTCTATACAAAATATGACATATTTTCCCAGGAACAACAGTTTTCTCCTCAAGAATACAACATCACCTCCCAGAAATGCCCGGTTTCTCCCAAAATATACGGCCGTTTCAAACAGGCCCGTTTTCTCCCCAAGAATATGACGTTTCCTCCCAGAAATACAAGTATTCTGTCCAAAAATAGGACATTTTCTCCCAGAAATACCAGATTTCTCTCTCAAAAAATGACATCTTCTGCCAGAAATACCCCTTTTCTCTCGGAAATATGACATCGTCTCCCAGAAATTGCAGTTTTCTCCTCAAAAATTTGACGCTTTCTGCCAGAAATAGCAGTTTTCTACAAAAAATACGACATGTATTGCAAGAAATTGCAGTTCTATCCCCCAAAATACAAAATTTTCACACAAGAACACCTCTTTTCTCTTCAGAAATACGATATTTTCTCCCAGAAATATGACATTTTCTCCCAGAAATTGCAGTTTTGTCCCAAGTAGATGACATTTCCTCCCAGAAATAACAATTTACTACCCAAAAACATGATATTTTCCCCCAGAAACATCCGTTTTCTATACAAAATATGACATATTTTCCCAGGAACAACAGTTTTCTCCTCAAGAATACAACATCACCTCCCAGAAATGCCCGGTTTCTCCCAAAATATACGGCCGTTTCAAACAGGCCCGTTTTCTCCCCAAGAATATGACGTTTCCTCCCAGAAATACAAGTATTCTGTCCAAAAATAGGACATTTTCTCCCAGAAATACCAGATTTCTCTCTCAAAAAATGACATTTTCTGCCAGAAATACCCCTTTTCTCTCGGAAATATGACATCGTCTCCCAGAAATTGCAGTTTTCTCCTCAAAAATTTGACGCTTTCTGCCAGAAATAGCAGTTTTCTACAAAAAATACGACATTTATTGCAAGAAATTGCAGTTCTATCGCCCAAAATACAAATCTTTAACACAAGAACACCTCTTTTCTCTTCAGAAATACGATATTTTCTCCCAGAAATATGACATTTTCTCCCAGAAATTGCAGTTTTGTCCCAAGTAGATGACATTTCCTCCCAGAAATAACAATTTACTGTCCAAAAACATGATATTTTCCCCCAGAAACATCCGTTTTCTATACAAAATATGACATATTTTCCCAGGAACAACAGTTTTCTCCTCAAGAATACAACATCACCTCCCAGAAATGCCCGTTTTCTCCCAAAATATAAAGCCGTTTCAAACAGGCCCGTTTTCTCCCCAAGAATATGACGTTTCCTCCCAGAAATACAAGTATTCTGTCCAAAAATAGGACATTTTCTCCCAGAAATACCAGATTTCTCTCTCAAAAAATGACATTTTCTGCCAGAAATACCCCTTTTCTCTCGGAAATATGACATCGTCTCCCAGAAATTGCAGTTTTCTCCTCAAAAATTTGACGCTTTCTGCCAGAAATAGCAGTTTTCTACAAAAAATACGACATGTATTGCAAGAAATTGCAGTTCTATCCCCCAAAATACAAAATTTTCACACAAGAACACCTCTTTTCTCTTCAGAAATACGATATTTTCTCCCAGAAATATGACATTTTCTCCCAGAAATTGCAGTTTTGTCCCAAGTAGATGACATTTCCTCCCAGAAATAACAATTTACTACCCAAAAACATGATATTTTCCCCCAGAAACATCCGTTTTCTATACAAAATATGACATATTTTCCCAGGAACAACAGTTTTCTCCTCAAGAATACAACATCACCTCCCAGAAATGCCCGGTTTCTCCCAAAATATACAGCCGTTTCAAACAGGCCCGTTTTCTCCCCAAGAATATGACGTTTCCTCCCAGAAATACAAGTATTCTGTCCAAAAATAGGACATCACCTCCCAGAAATACCAGATTTCTCTCTCAAAAAATGACATTTTCTGCCAGAAATACCCCTTTTCTCTCGGAAATATGACATCGTCTCCCAGAAATTGCAGTTTTCTCCTCAAAAATTTGACGCTTTCTGCCAGAAATAGCAGTTTTCTACAAAAAATACGACATGTATTGCAAGAAATTGCAGTTCTATCCCGCAAAGTACAAATCTTTAACACAAGAACACCGCTTTTCTCTTCAGAAATACGATATTTTCTCCCAGAAATATGACATTTTCTCCCAGAAATTGCAGTTTTGTCCCAAGTAGATGACATTTCCTCCCAGAAATAACAATTTACTGTCCAAAAACATGATATTTTCCCCCAGAAACATCCGTTTTCTATACAAAATATGACATATTTTCCCAGGAACAACAGTTTTCTCCTCAAGAATACAACATCACCTCCCAGAAATGCCCGGTTTCTCCCAAAATATACGGCCGTTTCAAACAGGCCCGTTTTCTCCCCAAGAATATGACGTTTCCTCCCAGAAATACAAGTATTCTGTCCAAAAATAGGACATTTTCTCCCAGAAATACCAGATTTCTCTCTCAAAAAATGACATTTTCTGCCAGAAATACCCCTTTTCTCTCGGAAATATGACATCGTCTCCCAGAAATTGCAGTTTTCTCCTCAAAAATTTGACGCTTTCTGCCAGAAATAGCAGTTTTCTACAAAAAATACGACATGTATTGCAAGAAATTGCAGTTCTATCCCCCAAAATACAAAATTTTCACACAAGAACACCTCTTTTCTCTTCAGAAATACGATATTTTCTCCCAGAAATATGACATTTTCTCCCAGAAATTGCAGTTTTGTCCCAAGTAGATGACATTTCCTCCCAGAAATAACAATTTACTACCCAAAAACATGATATTTTCCCCCAGAAACATCCGTTTTCTATACAAAATATGACATATTTTCCCAGGAACAACAGTTTTCTCCTCAAGAATACAACATCACCTCCCAGAAATGCCCGGTTTCTCCCAAAATATACGGCCGTTTCAAACAGGCCCGTTTTCTCCCCAAGAATATGACGTTTCCTCCCAGAAATACAAGTATTCTGTCCAAAAATAGGACATTTTCTCCCAGAAATACCAGATTTCTCTCTCAAAAAATGACATCTTCTGCCAGAAATACCCGTTTTCTCTTGGAAATATGACATCGTCTCCCAGAAATTGCAGTTTTCTCCTCAAAAATTTGACGCTTTCTGCCAGAAATAGCAGTTTTCTACAAAAAATACGACATGTATTGCAAGAAATTGCAGTTCTATCCCCCAAAATACAAAATTTTCACACAAGAACACCTCTTTTCTCTTCAGAAATACGATATTTTCTCCCAGAAATATGACATTTTCTCCCAGAAATTGCAGTTTTGTCCCAAGTAGATGACATTTCCTCCCAGAAATAACAATTTACTGTCCAAAAACATGATATTTTCCCCCAGAAACATCTGTTTTCTATACAAAATATGACATATTTTCCCAGGAACAACAGTTTTCTCCTCAAGAATACGACATCACCTCCCAGAAATGCCCGTTTTCTCCAAAAATATACGGCCGTTTCAAACAGGCCCGTTTTCTCCCCAAGAATATGACGTTTCCTCCCAGAAATACAAGTATTCTGTCCAAAAATAGGACATTTTCTCCCAGAAATACCAGATTTCTCTCTCAAAAAATGACATCTTCTGCCAGAAATACCCGTTTTCTCTCGGAAATACGACATCGTCTCCCAGAAATTGCAGTTTTCTCCTCAAAAATTTGACGCTTTCTGCCAGAAATAGCAGTTTTCTACAAAAAATACGACATTTATTGCAAGAAATTGCAGTTCTATCCCGCAAAGTACAAATCTTTAACACAAGAACACCGCATTTCTCTTCAGAAATACGATATTTTCTCCCAGAAATATGACATTTTCTCCCAGAAATTGCAGTTTTGTCCCAAGTAGATGACATTTCCTCCCAGAAATAACAATTTACTATCCAAAAACATGATATTTTCCCCCAGAAACATCCGTTTTCTATACAAAATATGACATATATTCCCAGGAACAACAGTTTTCTTCTCAAGAATACGACATCACCTCCCAGAAATGCCCGTTTTCTCCAAAAATATACGGCCGTTTCAAACAGGCCCGTTTTCTCCCCAAGAATATGACGTTTCCTCCCAGAAATACAAGTATTCTGTCCAAAAATAGGACATTTTCTCCCAGAAATACCAGATTTCTCTCTCAAAAAATGACATTTTCTGCCAGAAATACCCCTTTTCTCTCGGAAATATGACATCGTCTCCCAGAAATTGCAGTTTTCTCCTCAAAAATTTGACGCTTTCTGCCAGAAATAGCAGTTTTCTACAAAAAATACGACATGTATTGCAAGAAATTGCAGTTCTATCCCCCAAAATACAAAATTTTCACACAAGAACACCTCTTTTCTCTTCAGAAATACGATATTTTCTCCCAGAAATATGACATTTTCTCCCAGAAATTGCAGTTTTGTCCCAAGTAGATGACATTTCCTCCCAGAAATAACAATTTACTACCCAAAAACATGATATTTTCCCCCAGAAACATCCGTTTTCTATACAAAATATGACATATTTTCCCAGGAACAACAGTTTTCTCCTCAAGAATACAACATCACCTCCCAGAAATGCCCGGTTTCTCCCAAAATATACAGCCGTTTCAAACAGGCCCGTTTTCTCCCCAAGAATATGACGTTTCCTCCCAGAAATACAAGTATTCTGTCCAAAAATAGGACATCACCTCCCAGAAATACCAGATTTCTCTCTCAAAAAATGACATTTTCTGCCAGAAATACCCCTTTTCTCTCGGAAATATGACATCGTCTCCCAGAAATTGCAGTTTTCTCCTCAAAAATTTGACGCTTTCTGCCAGAAATAGCAGTTTTCTACAAAAAATACGACATGTATTGCAAGAAATTGCAGTTCTATCCCGCAAAGTACAAATCTTTAACACAAGAACACCGCTTTTCTCTTCAGAAATACGATATTTTCTCCCAGAAATATGACATTTTCTCCCAGAAATTGCAGTTTTGTCCCAAGTAGATGACATTTCCTCCCAGAAATAACAATTTACTGTCCAAAAACATGATATTTTCCCCCAGAAACATCCGTTTTCTATACAAAATATGACATATTTTCCCAGGAACAACAGTTTTCTCCTCAAGAATACAACATCACCTCCCAGAAATGCCCGGTTTCTCCCAAAATATACGGCCGTTTCAAACAGGCCCGTTTTCTCCCCAAGAATATGACGTTTCCTCCCAGAAATACAAGTATTCTGTCCAAAAATAGGACATTTTCTCCCAGAAATACCAGATTTCTCTCTCAAAAAATGACATTTTCTGCCAGAAATACCCCTTTTCTCTCGGAAATATGACATCGTCTCCCAGAAATTGCAGTTTTCTCCTCAAAAATTTGACGCTTTCTGCCAGAAATAGCAGTTTTCTACAAAAAATACGACATGTATTGCAAGAAATTGCAGTTCTATCCCCCAAAATACAAAATTTTCACACAAGAACACCTCTTTTCTCTTCAGAAATACGATATTTTCTCCCAGAAATATGACATTTTCTCCCAGAAATTGCAGTTTTGTCCCAAGTAGATGACATTTCCTCCCAGAAATAACAATTTACTACCCAAAAACATGATATTTTCCCCCAGAAACATCCGTTTTCTATACAAAATATGACATATTTTCCCAGGAACAACAGTTTTCTCCTCAAGAATACAACATCACCTCCCAGAAATGCCCGGTTTCTCCCAAAATATACGGCCGTTTCAAACAGGCCCGTTTTCTCCCCAAGAATATGACGTTTCCTCCCAGAAATACAAGTATTCTGTCCAAAAATAGGACATTTTCTCCCAGAAATACCAGATTTCTCTCTCAAAAAATGACATCTTCTGCCAGAAATACCCGTTTTCTCTTGGAAATATGACATCGTCTCCCAGAAATTGCAGTTTTCTCCTCAAAAATTTGACGCTTTCTGCCAGAAATAGCAGTTTTCTACAAAAAATACGACATGTATTGCAAGAAATTGCAGTTCTATCCCCCAAAATACAAAATTTTCACACAAGAACACCTCTTTTCTCTTCAGAAATACGATATTTTCTCCCAGAAATATGACATTTTCTCCCAGAAATTGCAGTTTTGTCCCAAGTAGATGACATTTCCTCCCAGAAATAACAATTTACTGTCCAAAAACATGATATTTTCCCCCAGAAACATCTGTTTTCTATACAAAATATGACATATTTTCCCAGGAACAACAGTTTTCTCCTCAAGAATACGACATCACCTCCCAGAAATGCCCGTTTTCTCCAAAAATATACGGCCGTTTCAAACAGGCCCGTTTTCTCCCCAAGAATATGACGTTTCCTCCCAGAAATACAAGTATTCTGTCCAAAAATAGGACATTTTCTCCCAGAAATACCAGATTTCTCTCTCAAAAAATGACATCTTCTGCCAGAAATACCCGTTTTCTCTCGGAAATACGACATCGTCTCCCAGAAATTGCAGTTTTCTCCTCAAAAATTTGACGCTTTCTGCCAGAAATAGCAGTTTTCTACAAAAAATACGACATTTATTGCAAGAAATTGCAGTTCTATCCCGCAAAGTACAAATCTTTAACACAAGAACACCGCATTTCTCTTCAGAAATACGATATTTTCTCCCAGAAATATGACATTTTCTCCCAGAAATTGCAGTTTTGTCCCAAGTAGATGACATTTCCTCCCAGAAATAACAATTTACTATCCAAAAACATGATATTTTCCCCCAGAAACATCCGTTTTCTATACAAAATATGACATATATTCCCAGGAACAACAGTTTTCTTCTCAAGAATACGACATCACCTCCCAGAAATGCCCGTTTTCTCCAAAAATATACGGCCGTTTCAAACAGGCCCGTTTTCTCCCCAAGAATATGACGTTTCCTCCCAGAAATACAAGTATTCTGTCCAAAAATAGGACATTTTCTCCCAGAAATACCAGATTTCTCTCTCAAAAAATGACATTTTCTGCCAGAAATACCCCTTTTCTCTCGGAAATATGACATCGTCTCCCAGAAATTGCAGTTTTCTCCTCAAAAATTTGACGCTTTCTGCCAGAAATAGCAGTTTTCTACAAAAAATACGACATTTATTGCAAGAAATTGCAGTTCTATCCCGCAAAGTACAAATCTTTAACACAAGAACACCGCTTTTCTCTTCAGAAATACGATATTTTCTCCCAGAAATATGACATTTTCTCCCAGAAATTGCAGTTTTGTCCCAAGTAGATGACATTTCCTCCCAGAAATAACAATTTACTGTCCAAAAACATGATATTTTCCCCCAGAAACATCCGTTTTCTATACAAAATATGACATATTTTCCCAGGAACAACAGTTTTCTCCTCAAGAATACAACATCACCTCCCAGAAATGCCCGGTTTCTCCCAAAATATACGGCCGTTTCAAACAGGCCCGTTTTCTCCCCAAGAATATGACGTTTCCTCCCAGAAATACAAGTATTCTGTCCAAAAATAGGACATTTTCTCCCAGAAATACCAGATTTCTCTCTCAAAAAATGACATCTTCTGCCAGAAATACCCGTTTTCTCTCGGAAATACGACATCGTCTCCCAGAAATTGCAGTTTTCTCCTCAAAAATTTGACGCTTTCTGCCAGAAATAGCAGTTTTCTACAAAAAATACGACATTTATTGCAAGAAATTGCAGTTCTATCCCGCAAAGTACAAATCTTTAACACAAGAACACCGCTTTTCTCTTCAGAAATACGATATTTTCTCCCAGAAATATGACATTTTCTCCCAGAAATTGCAGTTTTGTCCCAAGTAGATGACATTTCCTCCCAGAAATAACAATTTACTACCCAAAAACATGATATTTTCCCCCAGAAACATCCGTTTTCTATACAAAATATGACATATTTTCCCAGGAACAACAGTTTTCTCCTCAAGAATACAACATCACCTCCCAGAAATGCCCGGTTTCTCCCAAAATATACAGCCGTTTCAAACAGGCCCGTTTTCTCCCCAAGAATATGACGTTTCCTCCCAGAAATACAAGTATTCTGTCCAAAAATAGGACATCACCTCCCAGAAATACCAGATTTCTCTCTCAAAAAATGACATTTTCTGCCAGAAATACCCGTTTTCTCTTGGAAATATGACATCGTCTCCCAGAAATTGCAGTTTTCTCCTCAAAAATTTGACGCTTTCTGCCAGAAATAGCAGTTTTCTACAAAAAATACGACATTTATTGCAAGAAATTGCAGTTCTATCCCGCAAAGTACAAATCTTTAACACAAGAACACCGCTTTTCTCTTCAGAAATACGATATTTTCTCCCAGAAATATGACATTTTCTCCCAGAAATTGCAGTTTTGTCCCAAGTAGATGACATTTCCTCCCAGAAATAACAATTTACTGTCCAAAAACATGATATTTTCCCCCAGAAACATCCGTTTTCTATACAAAATATGACATATTTTCCCAGGAACAACAGTTTTCTCCTCAAGAATACAACATCACCTCCCAGAAATGCCCGGTTTCTCCCAAAATATACGGCCGTTTCAAACAGGCCCGTTTTCTCCCCAAGAATATGACGTTTCCTCCCAGAAATACAAGTATTCTGTCCAAAAATAGGACATTTTCTCCCAGAAATACCAGATTTCTCTCTCAAAAAATGACATCTTCTGCCAGAAATACCCGTTTTCTCTCGGAAATACGACATCGTCTCCCAGAAATTGCAGTTTTCTCCTCAAAAATTTGACGCTTTCTGCCAGAAATAGCAGTTTTCTACAAAAAATACGACATTTATTGCAAGAAATTGCAGTTCTATCCCGCAAAGTACAAATCTTTAACACAAGAACACCGCTTTTCTCTTCAGAAATACGATATTTTCTCCCAGAAATATGACATTTTCTCCCAGAAATTGCAGTTTTGTCCCAAGTAGATGACATTTCCTCCCAGAAATAACAATTTACTATCCAAAAACATGATATTTTCCCCCAGAAACATCCGTTTTCTATACAAAATATGACATATTTTCCCAGGAACAACAGTTTTCTCCTCAAGAATACAACATCACCTCCCAGAAATGCCCGGTTTCTCCCAAAATATACGGCCGTTTCAAACAGGCCCGTTTTCTCCCCAAGAATATGACGTTTCCTCCCAGAAATACAAGTATTCTGTCCAAAAATAGGACATTTTCTCCCAGAAATACCAGATTTCTCTCTCAAAAAATGACATCTTCTGCCAGAAATACCCGTTTTCTCTCGGAAATACGACATCGTCTCCCAGAAATTGCAGTTTTCTCCTCAAAAATTTGACGCTTTCTGCCAGAAATAGCAGTTTTCTACAAAAAATACGACATTTATTGCAAGAAATTGCAGTTCTATCCCGCAAAGTACAAATCTTTAACACAAGAACACCGCTTTTCTCTTCAGAAATACGATATTTTCTCCCAGAAATATGACATTTTCTCCCAGAAATTGCAGTTTTGTCCCAAGTAGATGACATTTCCTCCCAGAAATAACAATTTACTACCCAAAAACATGATATTTTCCCCCAGAAACATCCGTTTTCTATACAAAATATGACATATTTTCCCAGGAACAACAGTTTTCTCCTCAAGAATACAACATCACCTCCCAGAAATGCCCGGTTTCTCCCAAAATATACAGCCGTTTCAAACAGGCCCGTTTTCTCCCCAAGAATATGACGTTTCCTCCCAGAAATACAAGTATTCTGTCCAAAAATAGGACATCACCTCCCAGAAATACCAGATTTCTCTCTCAAAAAATGACATTTTCTGCCAGAAATACCCGTTTTCTCTTGGAAATATGACATCGTCTCCCAGAAATTGCAGTTTTCTCCTCAAAAATTTGACGCTTTCTGCCAGAAATAGCAGTTTTCTACAAAAAATACGACATTTATTGCAAGAAATTGCAGTTCTATCCCGCAAAGTACAAATCTTTAACACAAGAACACCGCTTTTCTCTTCAGAAATACGATATTTTCTCCCAGAAATATGACATTTTCTCCCAGAAATTGCAGTTTTGTCCCAAGTAGATGACATTTCCTCCCAGAAATAACAATTTACTGTCCAAAAACATGATATTTTCCCCCAGAAACATCCGTTTTCTATACAAAATATGACATATTTTCCCAGGAACAACAGTTTTCTCCTCAAGAATACAACATCACCTCCCAGAAATGCCCGGTTTCTCCCAAAATATACGGCCGTTTCAAACAGGCCCGTTTTCTCCCCAAGAATATGACGTTTCCTCCCAGAAATACAAGTATTCTGTCCAAAAATAGGACATTTTCTCCCAGAAATACCAGATTTCTCTCTCAAAAAATGACATCTTCTGCCAGAAATACCCGTTTTCTCTCGGAAATACGACATCGTCTCCCAGAAATTGCAGTTTTCTCCTCAAAAATTTGACGCTTTCTGCCAGAAATAGCAGTTTTCTACAAAAAATACGACATTTATTGCAAGAAATTGCAGTTCTATCCCGCAAAGTACAAATCTTTAACACAAGAACACCGCTTTTCTCTTCAGAAATACGATATTTTCTCCCAGAAATATGACATTTTCTCCCAGAAATTGCAGTTTTGTCCCAAGTAGATGACATTTCCTCCCAGAAATAACAATTTACTATCCAAAAACATGATATTTTCCCCCAGAAACATCCGTTTTCTATACAAAATATGACATATATTCCCAGGAACAACAGTTTTCTTCTCAAGAATACGACATCACCTCCCAGAAATGCCCGTTTTCTCCAAAAATATACGGCCGTTTCAAACAGGCCCGTTTTCTCCCCAAGAATATGACGTTTCCTCCCAGAAATACAAGTATTCTGTCCAAAAATAGGACATTTTCTCCCAGAAATACCAGATTTCTCTCTCAAAAAATGACATTTTCTGCCAGAAATACCCCTTTTCTCTCGGAAATATGACATCGTCTCCCAGAAATTGCAGTTTTCTCCTCAAAAATTTGACGCTTTCTGCCAGAAATAGCAGTTTTCTACAAAAAATACGACATGTATTGCAAGAAATTGCAGTTCTATCCCGCAAAGTACAAATCTTTAACACAAGAACACCGCTTTTCTCTTCAGAAATACGATATTTTCTCCCAGAAATATGACATTTTCTCCCAGAAATTGCAGTTTTGTCCCAAGTAGATGACATTTCCTCCCAGAAATAACAATTTACTGTCCAAAAACATGATATTTTCCCCCAGAAACATCCGTTTTCTATACAAAATATGACATATTTTCCCAGGAACAACAGTTTTCTCCTCAAGAATACAACATCACCTCCCAGAAATGCCCGGTTTCTCCCAAAATATACGGCCGTTTCAAACAGGCCCGTTTTCTCCCCAAGAATATGACGTTTCCTCCCAGAAATACAAGTATTCTGTCCAAAAATAGGACATTTTCTCCCAGAAATACCAGATTTCTCTCTCAAAAAATGACATCTTCTGCCAGAAATACCCGTTTTCTCTCGGAAATACAACATCGTCTCCCAGAAATTGCAGTTTTCTCCTCAAAAATTTGACGCTTTCTGCCAGAAATAGCAGTTTTCTACAAAAAATACGACATGTATTGCAAGAAATTGCAGTTCTATCCCGCAAAGTACAAATCTTTAACACAAGAACACCGCTTTTCTCTTCAGAAATACGATATTTTCTCCCAGAAATATGACATTTTCTCCCAGAAATTGCAGTTTTGTCCCAAGTAGATGACATTTCCTCCCAGAAATAACAATTTACTATCCAAAAACATGATATTTTCCCCAAGAAACATCCGTTTTCTATACAAAATATGACATATATTCCCAGGAACAACAGTTTTCTCCTCAAGAATACAACATCACCTCCCAGAAATGCCCGGTTTCTCCCAAAATATACGGCCGTTTCAAACAGGCCCGTTTTCTCCCCAAGAATATGACGTTTCCTCCCAGAAATACAAGTATTCTGTCCAAAAATAGGACATTTTCTCCCAGAAATACCAGATTTCTCTCTCAAAAAATGACATTTTCTGCCAGAAATACCCCTTTTCTCTCGGAAATATGACATCGTCTCCCAGAAATTGCAGTTTTCTCCTCAAAAATTTGACGCTTTCTGCCAGAAATAGCAGTTTTCTACAAAAAATACGACATGTATTGCAAGAAATTGCAGTTCTATCCCGCAAAGTACAAATCTTTAACACAAGAACACCGCTTTTCTCTTCAGAAATACGATATTTTCTCCCAGAAATATGACATTTTCTCCCAGAAATTGCAGTTTTGTCCCAAGTAGATGACATTTCCTCCCAGAAATAACAATTTACTGTCCAAAAACATGATATTTTCCCCCAGAAACATCCGTTTTCTATACAAAATATGACATATTTTCCCAGGAACAACAGTTTTCTCCTCAAGAATACAACATCACCTCCCAGAAATGCCCGGTTTCTCCCAAAATATACAGCCGTTTCAAACAGGCCCGTTTTCTCCCCAAGAATATGACGTTTCCTCCCAGAAATACAAGTATTCTGTCCAAAAATAGGACATTTTCTCCCAGAAATACCAGATTTCTCTCTCAAAAAATGACATCTTCTGCCAGAAATACCCGTTTTCTCTCGGAAATATGACATCGTCTCCCAGAAATTGCAGTTTTCTCCTCAAAAATTTGACGCTTTCTGCCAGAAATAGCAGTTTTCTACAAAAAATACGACATTTATTGCAAGAAATTGCAGTTCTATCCCGCAAAGTACAAATCTTTAACACAAGAACACCGCTTTTCTCTTCAGAAATACGATATTTTCTCCCAGAAATATGACATTTTCTCCCAGAAATTGCAGTTTTGTCCCAAGTAGATGACATTTCCTCCCAGAAATAACAATTTACTACCCAAAAACATGATATTTTCCCCCAGAAACATCCGTTTTCTATACAAAATATGACATATATTCCCAGGAACAACAGTTTTCTTCTCAAGAATACAACATCACCTCCCAGAAATGCCCGTTTTCTCCAAAAATATACGGCCGTTTCAAACAGGCCCGTTTTCTCCCCAAGAATATGACGTTTCCTCCCAGAAATACAAGTATTCTGTCCAAAAATAGGACATTTTCTCCCAGAAATACCAGATTTCTCTCTCAAAAAATGACATTTTCTGCCAGAAATACCCCTTTTCTCTCGGAAATATGACATCGTCTCCCAGAAATTGCAGTTTTCTCCTCAAAAATTTGACGCTTTCTGCCAGAAATAGCAGTTTTCTACAAAAAATACGACATGTATTGCAAGAAATTGCAGTTCTATCCCGCAAAGTACAAATCTTTAACACAAGAACACCGCTTTTCTCTTCAGAAATACGATATTTTCTCCCAGAAATATGACATTTTCTCCCAGAAATTGCAGTTTTGTCCCAAGTAGATGACATTTCCTCCCAGAAATAACAATTTACTGTCCAAAAACATGATATTTTCCCCCAGAAACATCCGTTTTCTATACAAAATATGACATATTTTCCCAGGAACAACAGTTTTCTCCTCAAGAATACATCACCTCCCAGAAATGCCCGGTTTCTCCCAAAATATACGGCCGTTTCAAACAGGCCCGTTTTCTCCCCAAGAATATGACGTTTCCTCCCAGAAATACAAGTATTCTGTCCAAAAATAGGACATTTTCTCCCAGAAATACCAGATTTCTCTCTCAAAAAATGACATCTTCTGCCAGAAATACCCGTTTTCTCTCGGAAATACGACATCGTCTCCCAGAAATTGCAGTTTTCTCCTCAAAAATTTGACGCTTTCTGCCAGAAATAGCAGTTTTCTACAAAAAATACGACATTTATTGCAAGAAATTGCAGTTCTATCCCGCAAAGTACAAATCTTTAACACAAGAACACCGCTTTTCTCTTCAGAAATACGATATTTTCTCCCAGAAATATGACATTTTCTCCCAGAAATTGCAGTTTTGTCCCAAGTAGATGACATTTCCTCCCAGAAATAACAATTTACTACCCAAAAACATGATATTTTCCCCCAGAAACATCCGTTTTCTATACAAAATATGACATATATTCCCAGGAACAACAGTTTTCTTCTCAAGAATACGACATCACCTCCCAGAAATGCCCGTTTTCTCCAAAAATATACGGCCGTTTCAAACAGGCCCGTTTTCTCCCCAAGAATATGACGTTTCCTCTCAGAAATACAAGTATTCTGTCCAAAAATAGGACATTTTCTCCCAGAAATACCAGATTTCTCTCTCAAAAAATGACATCTTCTGCCAGAAATACCCGTTTTCTCTCGGAAATACGACATCGTCTCCCAGAAATTGCAGTTTTCTCCTCAAAAATTTGACGCTTTCTGCCAGAAATAGCAGTTTTCTACAAAAAATACGACATTTATTGCAAGAAATTGCAGTTCTATCCCGCAAAGTACAAATCTTTAACACAAGAACACCGCTTTTCTCTTCAGAAATACGATATTTTCTCCCAGAAATATGACATTTTCTCCCAGAAATTGCAGTTTTGTCCCAAGTAGATGACATTTCCTCCCAGAAATAACAATTTACTGTCCAAAAACATGATATTTTCCCCCAGGAACATCCGTTTTCTATACAAAATATGACATATTTTCCCAGGAACAACAGTTTTCTTCTCAAGAATACGACATCACCTCCCAGAAATGCCCGTTTTCTCCAAAAATATACGGCCGTTTCAAACAGGCCCGTTTTCTCCCCAAGAATATGACGTTTCCTCCCAGAAATACAAGTATTCTGTCCAAAAATAGGACATTTTCTCCCAGAAATACCAGATTTCTCTCTCAAAAAATGACATTTTCTGCCAGAAATACCCCTTTTCTCTCGGAAATATGACATCGTCTCCCAGAAATTGCAGTTTTCTCCTCAAAAATTTGACGCTTTCTGCCAGAAATAGCAGTTTTCTACAAAAAATACGACATTTATTGCAAGAAATTGCAGTTCTATCCCGCAAAGTACAAATCTTTAACACAAGAACACCTCTTTTCTCTTCAGAAATACGATATTTTCTCCCAGAAATATGACATTTTCTCCCAGAAATTGCAGTTTTGTCCCAAGTAGATGACATTTCCTCCCAGAAATAACAATTTACTGTCCAAAAACATGATATTTTCCCCCAGAAACATCCGTTTTCTATACAAAATATGACATATTTTCCCAGGAACAACAGTTTTCTCCTCAAGAATACAACATCACCTCCCAGAAATGCCCGGTTTCTCCCAAAATATACAGCCGTTTCAAACAGGCCCGATTTCTCCCCAAGAATATGACGTTTCCTCTCAGAAATACAAGTATTCTGTCCAAAAATAGGACATTTTCTCCCAGAAATACCAGATTTCTCTCTCAAAAAATGACATTTTCTGCCAGAAATACCCCTTTTCTCTCGGAAATATGACATCGTCTCCCAGAAATTGCAGTTTTCTCCTCAAAAATTTGACGCTTTCTGCCAGAAATCACAGTTTTCTACAAAAAATACGACATGTATTGCAAGAAATTGCAGTTCAATCCCCCAAAATTCTAATCTTTAACACAAGAACACCGCTTTTCTCTGCACAAATACGACATTTTCTCCCAGAAATATGACATTTTCTCCCAGAAATTGCAGTTTTGTCCCAAGTAGATGACATTTCCTCCCAAAAATACCAATTTACTATCCAAAAACATGATATTTTCCCCCAGAAACATCCGTTTTCTATACAAAATATGACATATTTTCCCAGGAACAACAGTTTTCTCCTCAAGCATGCAACATCACCTCCCAGAAATGCCTGGTTTCTCCCAAAATATACAGCCGTTTCAAACAGGCCCGTTTTCTCCCCAAGAATATGACGTTTCCTCCCAGAAATACAAGTATTCTGTCCAAAAATAGGACATTTTCTCCCAGAAATACCAGATTTCTCTCTCAAAAAATGACATTTTCTGCCAGAAATACCCGTTTTCTCTCGGAAATATGACATCGTCTCCCAGAAATTGCAGTTTTCTCCTCAAAAATTTGACGCTTTCTGCCAGAAATAGCAGTTTTCTACAAAAAATACGACATGTATTGCAAGAAATTGCAGTTCTATCCCGCAAAGTACAAATCTTTAACACAAGAACACCGCTTTTCTCTTCAGAAATACGATATTTTCTCCCAGAAATATGACATTTTCTCCCAGAAATTGCAGTTTTGTCCCAAGTAGATGACATTTCCTCCCAGAAATAACAATTTACTGTCCAAAAACATGATATTTTCCCCCAGAAACATCCGTTTTCTATACAAAATATGACATATTTTCACAGGAACAACAGTTTTCTCCTCAAGAATACAACATCACCTCCCAGAAATGCCCGGTTTCTCCCAAAATATACGGCCGTTTCAAACAGGCCCGTTTTCTCCCCAAGAATATGACGTTTCCTCCCAGAAATACAAGTATTCTGTCCAAAAATAGGACATTTTCTCCCAGAAATACCAGATTTCTCTCTCAAAAAATGACATCTTCTGCCAGAAATACCCGTTTTCTCTCGGAAATACGACATCGTCTCCCAGATATTGCAGTTTTCTCCTCAAAAATTTGACGCTTTCTGCCAGAAATAGCAGTTTTCTACAAAAAATACGACATTTATTGCAAGAAATTGCAGTTCTATCCCCCAAAATACAAATCTTTAACACAAGAACACCGCTTTTCTCTTCAGAAATACGATATTTTCTCCCAGAAATATGACATTTTCTCCCAGAAATTGCAGTTTTGTCCCAAGTAGATGACATTTCCTCCCAGAAATAACAATTTACTACCCAAAAACATGATATTTTCCCCCAGAAACATCCGTTTTCTATACAAAATATGACATATTTTCCCAGGAACAACAGTTTTCTCCTCAAGCATGCAACATCACCTCCCAGAAATGCCCGGTTTCTCCCAAAACATACGGCCGTTTCAAACAAATGGGCCCTTTTTCTCCCCAAGAATATGACGTTTCCTCTCAGAAATACAAGTATTCTGTCCAAAAATAGGACATTTTCTCCCAGAAATACCAGATTTCTCTCTCAAAAAATGACATTTTCTGCCAGAAATACCCCTTTTCTCTCGGAAATATGACATCGTCTCCCAGAAATTGCAGTTTTCTCCTCAAAAATTTGACGCTTTCTGCCAGAAATCGCAGTTTTCTACAAAATATACGACATGTATTGCAAGAAATTGCCGTTCTATCCCGCAAAGTACAAATCTTTAACACAAGAACACCGCTTTTCTCTTCAGAAATACGATATTTTCTCCCAGAAATATGACATTTTCTCCCAGAAATTGCAGTTTTGTCCCAAGTAGATGACATTTCCTCCCAGAAATAACAATTTACTGTCCAAAAACATGATATTTTCCCCCAGAAACATCCGTTTTCCATACAAAATATGACATATTTTCCCAGGAACAACAGTTTTCTTCTCAAGAATACAACATCACCTCCCAGAAATGCCCGGTTTCTCCCAAAATATACAGCCGTTTCAAACAGGCCCGTTTTCTCCCCAAGAATATGACGTTTCCTCTCAGAAATACAAGTATTCTGTCCAAAAATAGGACATTTTCTCCCAGAAATACCAGATTTCTCTCTCAAAAAATGACATCTTCTGCCAGAAATACCCGTTTTCTCTCGGAAATATGACATCGTCTCCCAGAAATTGCAGTTTTCTCCTCAAAAATTTGACGCTTTCTGCCAGAAATAGCAGTTTTCTGCAAAAAATACGACATTTATTGCAAGAAATTGCAGTTCTATCCCGCAAAGTACAAATCTTTAACACAAGAACACCTCTTTTCTCTTCAGAAATACGATATTTTCTCCCAGAAATATGACATTTTCTCCCAGAAATTGCAGTTTTGTCCCAAGTAGATGACATTTCCTCCCAGAAATAACAATTTACTGTCCAAAAACATGATATTTTCCCCCAGAAACATCCGTTTTCTATACAAAATATGACATATTTTCCCAGGAACAACAGTTTTCTCCTCAAGAATACAACATCACCTCCCAGAAATGCCCGGTTTCTCCCAAAATATACAGCCGTTTCAAACAGGCCCGATTTCTCCCCAAGAATATGACGTTTCCTCCCAGAAATACAAGTATTCTGTCCAAAAATAGGACATTTTCTCCCAGAAATACCAGATTTCTCTCTCAAAAAATGACATCTTCTGCCAGAAATACCCGTTTTCTCTCGGAAATATGACATCGTCTCCCAGAAATTGCAGTTTTCTCCTCAAAAATTTGACGCTTTCTGCCAGAAATAGCAGTTTTCTACAAAAAATACGACATGTATTGCAAGAAATTGCAGTTCTATCCCGCAAAGTACAAATCTTTAACACAAGAACACCGCTTTTCTCTTCAGAAATACGATATTTTCTCCCAGAAATATGACATTTTCTCCCAGAAATTGCAGTTTTGTCCCAAGTAGATGACATTTCCTCCCAGAAATAACAATTTACTACCCAAAAACATGATATTTTCCCCCAGAAACATCCGTTTTCTATACAAAATATGACATATTTTCCCAGGAACAACAGTTTTCTCCTCAAGCATGCAACATCACCTCCCAGAAATGCCCGGTTTCTCCCAAAACATACGGCCGTTTCAAACAAATGGGCCCGTTTTCTCCCCAAGAATATGACGTTTCCTCTCAGAAATACAAGTATTCTGTCCAAAAATAGGACATTTTCTCCCAGAAATACCAGATTTCTCTCTCAAAAAATGACATTTTCTGCCAGAAATACCCCTTTTCTCTCGGAAATATGACATCGTCTCCCAGAAATTGCAGTTTTCTCCTCAAAAATTTGACGCTTTCTGCCAGAAATCGCAGTTTTCTACAAAATATGCGACATGTATTGCAAGAAATTGCAGTTCTATCCCCCAAAATTCAAATCTTTAACACAAGAACACCGCTTTTCTCTGCACAAATACGATATTTTCTCCCAGAAATATGACATTTTCTCCCAGAAATTGCAGTTTTGTCCCAAGTAGATGACATTTCCTCCCAGAAATAACAATTTACTGTCCAAATACATGATATTTTCTCCCAGAAACATCGGTTTTCCATACAAAATATGACATATTTTCCCAGGAACAACAGTTTTCTTCTCAAGAATACAACATCACCTCCCATAAATGCCAGGTTTCTCCCAAAATATACAGCCGTTTCAAACAGGCCCGATTTCTCCCCAAGAATATGACGTTTCCTCTCAGAAATACAAGTATTCTGTCCAAAAATAGGACATTTTCTCCCAGAAATACCAGATTTCTCTCTCAAAAAATGACATCTTCTGCCAGAAATACCCGTTTTCTCTCGGAAATATGACATCGTCTCCCAGAAATTGCAGTTTTCTCCTCAAAAATTTGACGCTTTCTGCCAGAAATCGCAGTTTTCTACAAAATATACGACATGTATTGCAAGAAATTGCAGTTCTATCCCCCAAAATACAAATCTTTAACACAAGAACACCTCTTTTCTCTTCAGAAATACGATATTTTCTCCCAGAAATATGACATTTTCTCCCAGAAATTGCAGTTTTGTCCCAAGTAGATGACATTTCCTCCCAGAAATAACAATTTACTGTCCAAAAACATGATATTTTCCCCCAGAAACATCCGTTTTCTATACAAAATATGACATATTTTCCCAGGAACAACAGTTTTCTCCTCAAGAATACAACATCACCTCCCAGAAATGCCCGGTTTCTCCCAAAATATACAGCCGTTTCAAACAGGCCCGATTTCTCCCCAAGAATATGACGTTTCCTCCCAGAAATACAAGTATTCTGTCCAAAAATAGGACATTTTCTCCCAGAAATACCAGATTTCTCTCTCAAAAAATGACATCTTCTGCCAGAAATACCCGTTTTCTCTCGGAAATATGACATCGTCTCCCAGAAATTGCAGTTTTCTCCTCAAAAATTTGACGCTTTCTGCCAGAAATAGCAGTTTTCTGCAAAAAATACGACATTTATTGCAAGAAATTGCAGTTCTATCCCCCAAAATACAAATCTTTAACACAAGAACACCGCTTTTCTCTTCAGAAATACGACATTTTCTCCCAGAAATTGCAGTTTTGTCCCAAGTAGATGACATTTCCTCCCAGAAATAACAATTTACTGTCCAAAAACATGATATTTTCCCCCAGAAACATCCGTATTCTATACAAAATATGACATATTTTCCCAGGAACAACAGTTTTCTCCTCAAGCATGCAACATCACCTCCCAGAAATGCCCGGTTTCTCCCAAAATATACAGCCGTTTCAAACAGGCCCGTTTTCTCCCCAAGAATATGACGTTTCCTCCCAGAAATACAAGTATTCTGTCCAAAAATAGGACATCACCTCCCAGAAATACCAGATTTCTCTCTCAAAAAATGACATTTTCTGCCAGAAATACCCGTTTTCTCTTGGAAATATGACATCGTCTCCCAGAAATTGCAGTTTTCTCCTCAAAAATTTGACGCTTTCTGCCAGAAATAGCAGTTTTCTACAAAAAATACGACATTTATTGCAAGAAATTGCAGTTCTATCCCGCAAAGTACAAATCTTTAACACAAGAACACCGCTTTTCTCTTCAGAAATACGATATTTTCTCCCAGAAATATGACATTTTCTCCCAGAAATTGCAGTTTTGTCCCAAGTAGATGACATTTCCTCCCAGAAATAACAATTTACTGTCCAAAAACATGATATTTTCCCCCAGAAACATCCGTTTTCTATACAAAATATGACATATTTTCCCAGGAACAACAGTTTTCTCCTCAAGAATACAACATCACCTCCCAGAAATGCCCGGTTTCTCCCAAAATATACGGCCGTTTCAAACAGGCCCGTTTTCTCCCCAAGAATATGACGTTTCCTCCCAGAAATACAAGTATTCTGTCCAAAAATAGGACATTTTCTCCCAGAAATACCAGATTTCTCTCTCAAAAAATGACATCTTCTGCCAGAAATACCCGTTTTCTCTCGGAAATACGACATCGTCTCCCAGAAATTGCAGTTTTCTCCTCAAAAATTTGACGCTTTCTGCCAGAAATAGCAGTTTTCTACAAAAAATACGACATTTATTGCAAGAAATTGCAGTTCTATCCCGCAAAGTACAAATCTTTAACACAAGAACACCGCTTTTCTCTTCAGAAATACGATATTTTCTCCCAGAAATATGACATTTTCTCCCAGAAATTGCAGTTTTGTCCCAAGTAGATGACATTTCCTCCCAGAAATAACAATTTACTATCCAAAAACATGATATTTTCCCCCAGAAACATCCGTTTTCTATACAAAATATGACATATATTCCCAGGAACAACAGTTTTCTTCTCAAGAATACGACATCACCTCCCAGAAATGCCCGTTTTCTCCAAAAATATACGGCCGTTTCAAACAGGCCCGTTTTCTCCCCAAGAATATGACGTTTCCTCCCAGAAATACAAGTATTCTGTCCAAAAATAGGACATTTTCTCCCAGAAATACCAGATTTCTCTCTCAAAAAATGACATTTTCTGCCAGAAATACCCCTTTTCTCTCGGAAATATGACATCGTCTCCCAGAAATTGCAGTTTTCTCCTCAAAAATTTGACGCTTTCTGCCAGAAATAGCAGTTTTCTACAAAAAATACGACATGTATTGCAAGAAATTGCAGTTCTATCCCGCAAAGTACAAATCTTTAACACAAGAACACCGCTTTTCTCTTCAGAAATACGATATTTTCTCCCAGAAATATGACATTTTCTCCCAGAAATTGCAGTTTTGTCCCAAGTAGATGACATTTCCTCCCAGAAATAACAATTTACTGTCCAAAAACATGATATTTTCCCCCAGAAACATCCGTTTTCTATACAAAATATGACATATTTTCCCAGGAACAACAGTTTTCTCCTCAAGAATACAACATCACCTCCCAGAAATGCCCGGTTTCTCCCAAAATATACGGCCGTTTCAAACAGGCCCGTTTTCTCCCCAAGAATATGACGTTTCCTCCCAGAAATACAAGTATTCTGTCCAAAAATAGGACATTTTCTCCCAGAAATACCAGATTTCTCTCTCAAAAAATGACATCTTCTGCCAGAAATACCCGTTTTCTCTCGGAAATACAACATCGTCTCCCAGAAATTGCAGTTTTCTCCTCAAAAATTTGACGCTTTCTGCCAGAAATAGCAGTTTTCTACAAAAAATACGACATGTATTGCAAGAAATTGCAGTTCTATCCCGCAAAGTACAAATCTTTAACACAAGAACACCGCTTTTCTCTTCAGAAATACGATATTTTCTCCCAGAAATATGACATTTTCTCCCAGAAATTGCAGTTTTGTCCCAAGTAGATGACATTTCCTCCCAGAAATAACAATTTACTATCCAAAAACATGATATTTTCCCCAAGAAACATCCGTTTTCTATACAAAATATGACATATATTCCCAGGAACAACAGTTTTCTCCTCAAGAATACAACATCACCTCCCAGAAATGCCCGGTTTCTCCCAAAATATACGGCCGTTTCAAACAGGCCCGTTTTCTCCCCAAGAATATGACGTTTCCTCCCAGAAATACAAGTATTCTGTCCAAAAATAGGACATTTTCTCCCAGAAATACCAGATTTCTCTCTCAAAAAATGACATTTTCTGCCAGAAATACCCCTTTTCTCTCGGAAATATGACATCGTCTCCCAGAAATTGCAGTTTTCTCCTCAAAAATTTGACGCTTTCTGCCAGAAATAGCAGTTTTCTACAAAAAATACGACATGTATTGCAAGAAATTGCAGTTCTATCCCGCAAAGTACAAATCTTTAACACAAGAACACCGCTTTTCTCTTCAGAAATACGATATTTTCTCCCAGAAATATGACATTTTCTCCCAGAAATTGCAGTTTTGTCCCAAGTAGATGACATTTCCTCCCAGAAATAACAATTTACTGTCCAAAAACATGATATTTTCCCCCAGAAACATCCGTTTTCTATACAAAATATGACATATTTTCCCAGGAACAACAGTTTTCTCCTCAAGAATACAACATCACCTCCCAGAAATGCCCGGTTTCTCCCAAAATATACAGCCGTTTCAAACAGGCCCGTTTTCTCCCCAAGAATATGACGTTTCCTCCCAGAAATACAAGTATTCTGTCCAAAAATAGGACATTTTCTCCCAGAAATACCAGATTTCTCTCTCAAAAAATGACATCTTCTGCCAGAAATACCCGTTTTCTCTCGGAAATATGACATCGTCTCCCAGAAATTGCAGTTTTCTCCTCAAAAATTTGACGCTTTCTGCCAGAAATAGCAGTTTTCTACAAAAAATACGACATTTATTGCAAGAAATTGCAGTTCTATCCCGCAAAGTACAAATCTTTAACACAAGAACACCGCTTTTCTCTTCAGAAATACGATATTTTCTCCCAGAAATATGACATTTTCTCCCAGAAATTGCAGTTTTGTCCCAAGTAGATGACATTTCCTCCCAGAAATAACAATTTACTACCCAAAAACATGATATTTTCCCCCAGAAACATCCGTTTTCTATACAAAATATGACATATATTCCCAGGAACAACAGTTTTCTTCTCAAGAATACAACATCACCTCCCAGAAATGCCCGTTTTCTCCAAAAATATACGGCCGTTTCAAACAGGCCCGTTTTCTCCCCAAGAATATGACGTTTCCTCCCAGAAATACAAGTATTCTGTCCAAAAATAGGACATTTTCTCCCAGAAATACCAGATTTCTCTCTCAAAAAATGACATTTTCTGCCAGAAATACCCCTTTTCTCTCGGAAATATGACATCGTCTCCCAGAAATTGCAGTTTTCTCCTCAAAAATTTGACGCTTTCTGCCAGAAATAGCAGTTTTCTACAAAAAATACGACATGTATTGCAAGAAATTGCAGTTCTATCCCGCAAAGTACAAATCTTTAACACAAGAACACCGCTTTTCTCTTCAGAAATACGATATTTTCTCCCAGAAATATGACATTTTCTCCCAGAAATTGCAGTTTTGTCCCAAGTAGATGACATTTCCTCCCAGAAATAACAATTTACTGTCCAAAAACATGATATTTTCCCCCAGAAACATCCGTTTTCTATACAAAATATGACATATTTTCCCAGGAACAACAGTTTTCTCCTCAAGAATACATCACCTCCCAGAAATGCCCGGTTTCTCCCAAAATATACGGCCGTTTCAAACAGGCCCGTTTTCTCCCCAAGAATATGACGTTTCCTCCCAGAAATACAAGTATTCTGTCCAAAAATAGGACATTTTCTCCCAGAAATACCAGATTTCTCTCTCAAAAAATGACATCTTCTGCCAGAAATACCCGTTTTCTCTCGGAAATACGACATCGTCTCCCAGAAATTGCAGTTTTCTCCTCAAAAATTTGACGCTTTCTGCCAGAAATAGCAGTTTTCTACAAAAAATACGACATTTATTGCAAGAAATTGCAGTTCTATCCCGCAAAGTACAAATCTTTAACACAAGAACACCGCTTTTCTCTTCAGAAATACGATATTTTCTCCCAGAAATATGACATTTTCTCCCAGAAATTGCAGTTTTGTCCCAAGTAGATGACATTTCCTCCCAGAAATAACAATTTACTATCCAAAAACATGATATTTTCCCCCAGAAACATCCGTTTTCTATACAAAATATGACATATATTCCCAGGAACAACAGTTTTCTTCTCAAGAATACGACATCACCTCCCAGAAATGCCCGTTTTCTCCAAAAATATACGGCCGTTTCAAACAGGCCCGTTTTCTCCCCAAGAATATGACGTTTCCTCTCAGAAATACAAGTATTCTGTCCAAAAATAGGACATTTTCTCCCAGAAATACCAGATTTCTCTCTCAAAAAATGACATCTTCTGCCAGAAATACCCGTTTTCTCTCGGAAATACGACATCGTCTCCCAGAAATTGCAGTTTTCTCCTCAAAAATTTGACGCTTTCTGCCAGAAATAGCAGTTTTCTACAAAAAATACGACATTTATTGCAAGAAATTGCAGTTCTATCCCGCAAAGTACAAATCTTTAACACAAGAACACCGCTTTTCTCTTCAGAAATACGATATTTTCTCCCAGAAATATGACATTTTCTCCCAGAAATTGCAGTTTTGTCCCAAGTAGATGACATTTCCTCCCAGAAATAACAATTTACTGTCCAAAAACATGATATTTTCCCCCAGGAACATCCGTTTTCTATACAAAATATGACATATTTTCCCAGGAACAACAGTTTTCTTCTCAAGAATACGACATCACCTCCCAGAAATGCCCGTTTTCTCCAAAAATATACGGCCGTTTCAAACAGGCCCGTTTTCTCCCCAAGAATATGACGTTTCCTCCCAGAAATACAAGTATTCTGTCCAAAAATAGGACATTTTCTCCCAGAAATACCAGATTTCTCTCTCAAAAAATGACATTTTCTGCCAGAAATACCCCTTTTCTCTCGGAAATATGACATCGTCTCCCAGAAATTGCAGTTTTCTCCTCAAAAATTTGACGCTTTCTGCCAGAAATAGCAGTTTTCTACAAAAAATACGACATTTATTGCAAGAAATTGCAGTTCTATCCCGCAAAGTACAAATCTTTAACACAAGAACACCTCTTTTCTCTTCAGAAATACGATATTTTCTCCCAGAAATATGACATTTTCTCCCAGAAATTGCAGTTTTGTCCCAAGTAGATGACATTTCCTCCCAGAAATAACAATTTACTGTCCAAAAACATGATATTTTCCCCCAGAAACATCCGTTTTCTATACAAAATATGACATATTTTCCCAGGAACAACAGTTTTCTCCTCAAGAATACAACATCACCTCCCAGAAATGCCCGGTTTCTCCCAAAATATACAGCCGTTTCAAACAGGCCCGATTTCTCCCCAAGAATATGACGTTTCCTCTCAGAAATACAAGTATTCTGTCCAAAAATAGGACATTTTCTCCCAGAAATACCAGATTTCTCTCTCAAAAAATGACATTTTCTGCCAGAAATACCCCTTTTCTCTCGGAAATATGACATCGTCTCCCAGAAATTGCAGTTTTCTCCTCAAAAATTTGACGCTTTCTGCCAGAAATCACAGTTTTCTACAAAAAATACGACATGTATTGCAAGAAATTGCAGTTCAATCCCCCAAAATTCTAATCTTTAACACAAGAACACCGCTTTTCTCTGCACAAATACGACATTTTCTCCCAGAAATATGACATTTTCTCCCAGAAATTGCAGTTTTGTCCCAAGTAGATGACATTTCCTCCCAAAAATACCAATTTACTATCCAAAAACATGATATTTTCCCCCAGAAACATCCGTTTTCTATACAAAATATGACATATTTTCCCAGGAACAACAGTTTTCTCCTCAAGCATGCAACATCACCTCCCAGAAATGCCTGGTTTCTCCCAAAATATACAGCCGTTTCAAACAGGCCCGTTTTCTCCCCAAGAATATGACGTTTCCTCCCAGAAATACAAGTATTCTGTCCAAAAATAGGACATTTTCTCCCAGAAATACCAGATTTCTCTCTCAAAAAATGACATTTTCTGCCAGAAATACCCGTTTTCTCTCGGAAATATGACATCGTCTCCCAGAAATTGCAGTTTTCTCCTCAAAAATTTGACGCTTTCTGCCAGAAATAGCAGTTTTCTACAAAAAATACGACATGTATTGCAAGAAATTGCAGTTCTATCCCGCAAAGTACAAATCTTTAACACAAGAACACCGCTTTTCTCTTCAGAAATACGATATTTTCTCCCAGAAATATGACATTTTCTCCCAGAAATTGCAGTTTTGTCCCAAGTAGATGACATTTCCTCCCAGAAATAACAATTTACTGTCCAAAAACATGATATTTTCCCCCAGAAACATCCGTTTTCTATACAAAATATGACATATTTTCACAGGAACAACAGTTTTCTCCTCAAGAATACAACATCACCTCCCAGAAATGCCCGGTTTCTCCCAAAATATACGGCCGTTTCAAACAGGCCCGTTTTCTCCCCAAGAATATGACGTTTCCTCCCAGAAATACAAGTATTCTGTCCAAAAATAGGACATTTTCTCCCAGAAATACCAGATTTCTCTCTCAAAAAATGACATCTTCTGCCAGAAATACCCGTTTTCTCTCGGAAATACGACATCGTCTCCCAGATATTGCAGTTTTCTCCTCAAAAATTTGACGCTTTCTGCCAGAAATAGCAGTTTTCTACAAAAAATACGACATTTATTGCAAGAAATTGCAGTTCTATCCCCCAAAATACAAATCTTTAACACAAGAACACCGCTTTTCTCTTCAGAAATACGATATTTTCTCCCAGAAATATGACATTTTCTCCCAGAAATTGCAGTTTTGTCCCAAGTAGATGACATTTCCTCCCAGAAATAACAATTTACTACCCAAAAACATGATATTTTCCCCCAGAAACATCCGTTTTCTATACAAAATATGACATATTTTCCCAGGAACAACAGTTTTCTCCTCAAGCATGCAACATCACCTCCCAGAAATGCCCGGTTTCTCCCAAAACATACGGCCGTTTCAAACAAATGGGCCCTTTTTCTCCCCAAGAATATGACGTTTCCTCTCAGAAATACAAGTATTCTGTCCAAAAATAGGACATTTTCTCCCAGAAATACCAGATTTCTCTCTCAAAAAATGACATTTTCTGCCAGAAATACCCCTTTTCTCTCGGAAATATGACATCGTCTCCCAGAAATTGCAGTTTTCTCCTCAAAAATTTGACGCTTTCTGCCAGAAATCGCAGTTTTCTACAAAATATACGACATGTATTGCAAGAAATTGCCGTTCTATCCCGCAAAGTACAAATCTTTAACACAAGAACACCGCTTTTCTCTTCAGAAATACGATATTTTCTCCCAGAAATATGACATTTTCTCCCAGAAATTGCAGTTTTGTCCCAAGTAGATGACATTTCCTCCCAGAAATAACAATTTACTGTCCAAAAACATGATATTTTCCCCCAGAAACATCCGTTTTCCATACAAAATATGACATATTTTCCCAGGAACAACAGTTTTCTTCTCAAGAATACAACATCACCTCCCAGAAATGCCCGGTTTCTCCCAAAATATACAGCCGTTTCAAACAGGCCCGTTTTCTCCCCAAGAATATGACGTTTCCTCTCAGAAATACAAGTATTCTGTCCAAAAATAGGACATTTTCTCCCAGAAATACCAGATTTCTCTCTCAAAAAATGACATCTTCTGCCAGAAATACCCGTTTTCTCTCGGAAATATGACATCGTCTCCCAGAAATTGCAGTTTTCTCCTCAAAAATTTGACGCTTTCTGCCAGAAATAGCAGTTTTCTGCAAAAAATACGACATTTATTGCAAGAAATTGCAGTTCTATCCCGCAAAGTACAAATCTTTAACACAAGAACACCTCTTTTCTCTTCAGAAATACGATATTTTCTCCCAGAAATATGACATTTTCTCCCAGAAATTGCAGTTTTGTCCCAAGTAGATGACATTTCCTCCCAGAAATAACAATTTACTGTCCAAAAACATGATATTTTCCCCCAGAAACATCCGTTTTCTATACAAAATATGACATATTTTCCCAGGAACAACAGTTTTCTCCTCAAGAATACAACATCACCTCCCAGAAATGCCCGGTTTCTCCCAAAATATACAGCCGTTTCAAACAGGCCCGATTTCTCCCCAAGAATATGACGTTTCCTCCCAGAAATACAAGTATTCTGTCCAAAAATAGGACATTTTCTCCCAGAAATACCAGATTTCTCTCTCAAAAAATGACATCTTCTGCCAGAAATACCCGTTTTCTCTCGGAAATATGACATCGTCTCCCAGAAATTGCAGTTTTCTCCTCAAAAATTTGACGCTTTCTGCCAGAAATAGCAGTTTTCTACAAAAAATACGACATGTATTGCAAGAAATTGCAGTTCTATCCCGCAAAGTACAAATCTTTAACACAAGAACACCGCTTTTCTCTTCAGAAATACGATATTTTCTCCCAGAAATATGACATTTTCTCCCAGAAATTGCAGTTTTGTCCCAAGTAGATGACATTTCCTCCCAGAAATAACAATTTACTACCCAAAAACATGATATTTTCCCCCAGAAACATCCGTTTTCTATACAAAATATGACATATTTTCCCAGGAACAACAGTTTTCTCCTCAAGCATGCAACATCACCTCCCAGAAATGCCCGGTTTCTCCCAAAACATACGGCCGTTTCAAACAAATGGGCCCGTTTTCTCCCCAAGAATATGACGTTTCCTCTCAGAAATACAAGTATTCTGTCCAAAAATAGGACATTTTCTCCCAGAAATACCAGATTTCTCTCTCAAAAAATGACATTTTCTGCCAGAAATACCCCTTTTCTCTCGGAAATATGACATCGTCTCCCAGAAATTGCAGTTTTCTCCTCAAAAATTTGACGCTTTCTGCCAGAAATCGCAGTTTTCTACAAAATATGCGACATGTATTGCAAGAAATTGCAGTTCTATCCCCCAAAATTCAAATCTTTAACACAAGAACACCGCTTTTCTCTGCACAAATACGATATTTTCTCCCAGAAATATGACATTTTCTCCCAGAAATTGCAGTTTTGTCCCAAGTAGATGACATTTCCTCCCAGAAATAACAATTTACTGTCCAAATACATGATATTTTCTCCCAGAAACATCGGTTTTCCATACAAAATATGACATATTTTCCCAGGAACAACAGTTTTCTTCTCAAGAATACAACATCACCTCCCATAAATGCCAGGTTTCTCCCAAAATATACAGCCGTTTCAAACAGGCCCGATTTCTCCCCAAGAATATGACGTTTCCTCTCAGAAATACAAGTATTCTGTCCAAAAATAGGACATTTTCTCCCAGAAATACCAGATTTCTCTCTCAAAAAATGACATCTTCTGCCAGAAATACCCGTTTTCTCTCGGAAATATGACATCGTCTCCCAGAAATTGCAGTTTTCTCCTCAAAAATTTGACGCTTTCTGCCAGAAATCGCAGTTTTCTACAAAATATACGACATGTATTGCAAGAAATTGCAGTTCTATCCCCCAAAATACAAATCTTTAACACAAGAACACCTCTTTTCTCTTCAGAAATACGATATTTTCTCCCAGAAATATGACATTTTCTCCCAGAAATTGCAGTTTTGTCCCAAGTAGATGACATTTCCTCCCAGAAATAACAATTTACTGTCCAAAAACATGATATTTTCCCCCAGAAACATCCGTTTTCTATACAAAATATGACATATTTTCCCAGGAACAACAGTTTTCTCCTCAAGAATACAACATCACCTCCCAGAAATGCCCGGTTTCTCCCAAAATATACAGCCGTTTCAAACAGGCCCGATTTCTCCCCAAGAATATGACGTTTCCTCCCAGAAATACAAGTATTCTGTCCAAAAATAGGACATTTTCTCCCAGAAATACCAGATTTCTCTCTCAAAAAATGACATCTTCTGCCAGAAATACCCGTTTTCTCTCGGAAATATGACATCGTCTCCCAGAAATTGCAGTTTTCTCCTCAAAAATTTGACGCTTTCTGCCAGAAATAGCAGTTTTCTGCAAAAAATACGACATTTATTGCAAGAAATTGCAGTTCTATCCCCCAAAATACAAATCTTTAACACAAGAACACCGCTTTTCTCTTCAGAAATACGACATTTTCTCCCAGAAATTGCAGTTTTGTCCCAAGTAGATGACATTTCCTCCCAGAAATAACAATTTACTGTCCAAAAACATGATATTTTCCCCCAGAAACATCCGTATTCTATACAAAATATGACATATTTTCCCAGGAACAACAGTTTTCTCCTCAAGCATGCAACATCACCTCCCAGAAATGCCCGGTTTCTCCCAAAATATACAGCCGTTTCAAACAGGCCCGTTTTCTCCCCAAGAATATGACGTTTCCTCCCAGAAATACAAGTATTCTGTCCAAAAATAGGACATTTTCTCCCAGAAATACCAGATTTCTCTCTCAAAAAATGACATCTTCTGCCAGAAATACCCGTTTTCTCTCGGAAATATGACATCGTCTCCCAGAAATTGCAGTTTTCTCCTCAAAAATTTGACGCTTTCTGCCAGAAATAGCAGTTTTCTACAAAAAATACGACATTTATTGCAAGAAATTGCAGTTCTATCCCGCAAAGTACAAATCTTTAACACAAGAACACCTCTTTTCTCTTCAGAAATACGATATTTTCTCCCAGAAATATGACATTTTCTCCCAGAAATTGCAGTTTTGTCCCAAGTAGATGACATTTCCTCCCAGAAATAACAATTTACTGTCCAAAAACATGATATTTTCCCCCAGAAACATCCGTTTTCTATACAAAATATGACATATTTTCCCAGGAACAACAGTTTTCTCCTCAAGAATACGACATCACCTCCCAGACATGCCCGGTTTCTCCCAAAACATACGGCCGTTTCAAACAAATGGGCCCGTTTTCTCCCCAAGAATATGACGTTTCCTCTCAGAAATACAAGTATTCTGTCCAAAAATAGGACATTTTCTCCCAGAAATACCAGATTTCTCTCTCAAAAAATGACATTTTCTGCCAGAAATACCCGTTTTCTCTCGGAAATACGACATCGTCTCCCAGAAATTGCAGTTTTCTCCTCAAAAATTTGACGCTTTCTGCCAGAAATCGCAGTTTTCTACAAAAAATACGACATGTATTGCAAGAAATTGCAGTTCTATCCCCCGAAATACAAATCTTTAACACAAGAACACCGCTTTTCTCTGCACAAATACGATATTTTCTCCCAGAAATATGACATTTTCTCCCAGAAATTGCAGTTTTGTCCCAAGTAGATGACATTTCCTCCCAGAAATAACAATTTACTATCCAAAAACATTATATTTTCCCCTAGAAACATCGGTTTTCCATACAAAATATGACATATTTTCCCAGGAACAACAGTTTTCTTCTCAAGAATACAACATCACCTCCCAGAAATGCCAGGTTTCTCCCAAAATATACAGCCGTTTCAAACAGGCCCGATTTCTCCCCAAGAATATGACGTTTCCTCCCAGAAATACAAGTATTCTGTCCAAAAATAGGACATTTTCTCCCAGAAATACCAGATTTCTCTCTCAAAAAATGACATTTTCTGCCAGAAATACCCCTTTTCTCTCGGAAATATGACATCGTCTCCCAGAAATTGCAGTTTTCTCCTCAAAAATTTGACGCTTTCTGCCAGAAATAGCAGTTTTCTACAAAAAATACGACATTTATTGCAAGAAATTGCAGTTCTATCCCGCAAAGTACAAATCTTTAACACAAGAACACCTCTTTTCTCTTCAGGAATACGATATTTTCTCCCAGAAATATGACATTTTCTCCCAGAAATTGCAGTTTTGTCCCAAGTAGATGACATTTCCTCCCAGAAATAACAATTTACTACCCAAAAACATGATATTTTCCCCCAGAAACATCCGTTTTCTATACAAAATATGACATATTTTCCCAGGAACAACAGTTTTCTCCTCAAGAATACAACATCACCTCCCAGAAATGCCCGTTTTCTCCAAAAATATACGGCCGTTTCAAACAGATGGGCCCGTTTTCTCCCCAAGAATATGACGTTTCCTCCCAGAAATACAAGTATTCTGTCCAAAAATAGGACATTTTCTCCCAGAAATACCAGATTTCTCTCTCAAAAAATGACATTTTCTGCCAGAAATACCCTTTTTCTCTCGGAAATATGACATCGTCTCCCAGAAATTGCAGTTTTCTCCTCAAAAATTTGACGCTTTCTGCCAGAAATAGCAGTTTTCTACAAAAAATACGACATTTATTGCAAGAAATTGCAGTTCTATCCCGCAAAGTACAAATCTTTAACACAAGAACACCTCTTTTCTCTTCAGGAATACGATATTTTCTCCCAGAAATATGACATTTTCTCCCAGAAATTGCAGTTTTGTCCCAAGTAGATGACATTTCCTCCCAGAAATAACAATTTACTACCCAAAAACATGATATTTTCCCCCAGAAACATCCGTTTTCTATACAAAATATGACATATTTTCCCAGGAACAACAGTTTTCTCCTCAAGAATACAACATCACCTCCCAGAAATGCCCGGTTTCTCCCAAAATATACAGCCGTTTCAAACAGGCCCGATTTCTCCCCAAGAATATGACGTTTCCTCCCAGAAATACAAGTATTCTGTCCAAAAATAGGACATTTTCTCCCAGAAATACCAGATTTCTCTCTCAAAAAATGACATTTTCTGCCAGAAATACCCCTTTTCTCTCGGAAATATGACATCGTCTCCCAGAAATTGCAGTTTTCTCCTCAAAAATTTGACGCTTTCTGCCAGAAATAGCAGTTTTCTGCAAAAAATACGACATTTATTGCAAGAAATTGCAGTTCTATCCCCCTAAATACAGATCTTCAACGCAAGAACACCTCTTTTCTCTTCAGAAATACGATATTTTCTCTCAGAAATATGACATTTTCTCCCAGAAATTGCAGTTTTGTCCCAAGTAGATGACATTTCCTCCCAGAAATAACCATTTACTACCCAAAAACATGATATTTTCCCCCAGAAACATCCGTTTTCTATACAAAATATGACATATTTTCCCAGGAACAACAGTTTTCTCCTCAAGCATGCAACATCACCTCCCAGAAATGCCCGGTTTCTCCCAAAATATACAGCCGTTTCAAACAGGCCCGTTTTCTCCCCAAGAATATGACGTTTCCTCCCAGAAATACAAGTATTCTGTCCAAAAATAGGACATTTTCTCCCAGAAATACCAGATTTCTCTCTCAAAAAATGACATCTTCTGCCAGAAATACCCGTTTTCTCTCGGAAATATGACATCGTCTCCCAGAAATTGCAGTTTTCTCCTCAAAAATTTGACGCTTTCTGCCAGAAATAGCAGTTTTCTACAAAAAATACGACATTTATTGCAAGAAATTGCAGTTCTATCCCGCAAAGTACAAATCTTTAACACAAGAACACCTCTTTTCTCTTCAGGAATACGATATTTTCTCCCAGAAATATGACATTTTCTCCCAGAAATTGCAGTTTTGTCCCAAGTAGATGACATTTCCTCCCAGAAATAACAATTTACTACCCAAAAACATGATATTTTCCCCCAGAAACATCCGTTTTCTATACAAAATATGACATATTTTCCCAGGAACAACAGTTTTCTCCTCAAGAATACAACATCACCTCCCAGAAATGCCCGGTTTCTCCCAAAATATACAGCCGTTTCAAACAGGCCCGATTTCTCCCCAAGAATATGACGTTTCCTCCCAGAAATACAAGTATTCTGTCCAAAAATAGGACATTTTCTCCCAGAAATACCAGATTTCTCTCTCAAAAAATGACATTTTCTGCCAGAAATACCCCTTTTCTCTCGGAAATATGACATCGTCTCCCAGAAATTGCAGTTTTCTCCTCAAAAATTTGACGCTTTCTGCCAGAAATAGCAGTTTTCTGCAAAAAATACGACATTTATTGCAAGAAATTGCAGTTCTATCCCCCTAAATACAAATCTTCAACGCAAGAACACCTCTTTTCTCTTCAGAAATACGATATTTTCTCTCAGAAATATGACATTTTCTCCCAGAAATTGCAGTTTTGTCCCAAGTAGATGACATTTCCTCCCAGAAATAACCATTTACTACCCAAAAACATGATATTTTCCCCCAGAAACATCCGTTTTCTATACAAAATATGACATATTTTCCCAGGAACAACAGTTTTCTCCTCAAGCATGCAACATCACCTCCCAGAAATGCCCGGTTTCTCCCAAAATATACAGCCGTTTCAAACAGGCCCGTTTTCTCCCCAAGAATATGACGTTTCCTCCCAGAAATACAAGTATTCTGTCCAAAAATAGGACATTTTCTCCCAGAAATACCAGATTTCTCTCTCAAAAAATGACATCTTCTGCCAGAAATACCCGTTTTCTCTCGGAAATATGACATCGTCTCCCAGAAATTGCAGTTTTCTCCTCAAAAATTTGACGCTTTCTGCCAGAAATAGCAGTTTTCTACAAAAAATACGACATTTATTGCAAGAAATTGCAGTTCTATCCCGCAAAGTACAAATCTTTAACACAAGAACACCGCTTTTCTCTTCAGAAATACGATATTTTCTCCCAGAAATATGACATTTTCTCCCAGAAATTGCAGTTTTGTCCCAAGTAGATGACATTTCCTCCCAGAAATAACAATTTACTATCCAAAAACATGATATTTTCCCCCAGAAACATCCGTTTTCTATACAAAATATGACATATTTTCCCAGGAACAACAGTTTTCTCCTCAAGAATACGACATCACCTCCCAGACATGCCCGGTTTCTCCCAAAACATACGGCCGTTTCAAACAAATGGGCCCGTTTTCTCCCCAAGAATATGACGTTTCCTCTCAGAAATACAAGTATTCTGTCCAAAAATAGGACATTTTCTCCCAGAAATACCAGATTTCTCTCTCAAAAAATGACATTTTCTGCCAGAAATACCCGTTTTCTCTCGGAAATACGACATCGTCTCCCAGAAATTGCAGTTTTCTCCTCAAAAATTTGACGCTTTCTGCCAGAAATCGCAGTTTTCTACAAAAAATACGACATGTATTGCAAGAAATTGCAGTTCTATCCCCCGAAATACAAATCTTTAACACAAGAACACCGCTTTTCTCTGCACAAATACGATATTTTCTCCCAGAAATATGACATTTACTCCCAGAAATTGCAGTTTTGTCCCAAGTAGATGACATTTCCTCCCAGAAATAACAATTTACTATCCAAAAACATTATATTTTCCCCCAGAAACATCGGTTTTCCATACAAAATATGACATATTTTCCCAGGAACAACAGTTTTCTTCTCAAGAATACAACATCACCTCCCAGAAATGCCAGGTTTCTCCCAAAATATACAGCCGTTTCAAACAGGCCCGATTTCTCCCCAAGAATATGACGTTTCCTCCCAGAAATACAAGTATTCTGTCCAAAAATAGGACATTTTCTCCCAGAAATACCAGATTTCTCTCTCAAAAAATGACATTTTCTGCCAGAAATACCCTTTTTCTCTCGGAAATATGACATCGTCTCCCAGAAATTGCAGTTTTCTCCTCAAAAATTTGACGCTTTCTGCCAGAAATAGCAGTTTTCTACAAAAAATACGACATTTATTGCAAGAAATTGCAGTTCTATCCCGCAAAGTACAAATCTTTAACACAAGAACACCTCTTTTCTCTTCAGGAATACGATATTTTCTCCCAGAAATATGACATTTTCTCCCAGAAATTGCAGTTTTGTCCCAAGTAGATGACATTTCCTCCCAGAAATAACAATTTACTACCCAAAAACATGATATTTTCCCCCAGAAACATCCGTTTTCTATACAAAATATGACATATTTTCCCAGGAACAACAGTTTTCTCCTCAAGAATACGACATCACCTCCCAGAAATGCCCGTTTTCTCCAAAAATATACGGCCGTTTCAAACAGATGGGCCCGTTTTCTCCCCAAGAATATGACGTTTCCTCCCAGAAATACAAGTATTCTGTCCAAAAATAGGACATTTTCTCCCAGAAATACCAGATTTCTCTCTCAAAAAATGACATTTTCTGCCAGAAATACCCTTTTTCTCTCGGAAATATGACATCGTCTCCCAGAAATTGCAGTTTTCTCCTCAAAAATTTGACGCTTTCTGCCAGAAATAGCAGTTTTCTGCAAAAAATACGACATTTATTGCAAGAACTTGCAGTTCTATCCCGCAAAGTACAAATCTTTAACACAAGAACACCGCTTTTCTCTTCAGAAATACGATATTTTCTCCCAGAAATATGACATTTTCTCCCAGAAATTGCAGTTTTGTCCCAAGTAGATGACATTTCCTCCCAGAAATAACAATTTACTGTCCAAATACATGATATTTTCCCCCAGAAACATCGGTTTTCCATACAAAATATGACATATTTTCCCAGGAACAACAGTTTTCTTCTCAAGAATACAACATCACCTCCCAGAAATGCCAGGTTTCTCCCAAAATATACGGCCGTTTCAAACAGGCCCGATTTCTCCCCAAGAATATGACGTTTCCTCCCAGAAATACAAGTATTCTGTCCAAAAATAGGACATTTTCTCCCAGAAATACCAGATTTCTCTCTCAAAAAATGACATTTTCTGCCAGAAATACCCGTTTTCTCTCGGAAATATGACATCGTCTCCCAGAAATTGCAGTTTTCTCCTCAAAAATTTGACGCTTTCTGCCAGAAATAGCAGTTTTCTGCAAAAAATACGACATTTATTGCAAGAAATTGCAGTTCTATCCCCCAAAATACAAATCTTTAACACAAGAACACCGCTTTTCTCTTCAGAAATACGATATTTTCTCCCAGAAATATGACATTTTCTCCCAGAAATTGCAGTTTTGTCCCAAGTAGATGACATTTCCTCCCAGAAATAACAATTTACTATCCAAAAACATGATATTTTCCCCCAGAAACATCCGTTTTCTATACAAAATATGACATATTTTCCCAGGAACAACAGTTTTCTCCTCAAGAATACGACATCACCTCCCAGACATGCCCGGTTTCTCCCAAAACATACGGCCGTTTCAAACAAATGGGCCCGTTTTCTCCACAAGAATATGACGTTTCCTCTCAGAAATACAAGTATTCTGTCCAAAAATAGGACATTTTCTCCCAGAAATACCAGATTTCTCTCTCAAAAAATGACATTTTCTGCCAGAAATACCCGTTTTCTCTCGGAAATACGACATCGTCTCCCAGAAATTGCAGTTTTCTCCTCAAAAATTTGACGCTTTCTGCCAGAAATCGCAGTTTTCTACAAAAAATACGACATGTATTGCAAGAAATTGCAGTTCTATCCCCCGAAATACAAATCTTTAACACAAGAACACCGCTTTTCTCTGCACAAATACGATATTTTCTCCCAGAAATATGACATTTTCTCCCAGAAATTGCAGTTTTGTCCCAAGTAGATGACATTTCCTCCCAGAAATAACAATTTACTATCCAAAAACATTATATTTTCCCCCAGAAACATCCGTTTTCCATACAAAATATGACATATTTTCCCAGGAACAACAGTTTTCTTCTCAAGAATACAACATCACCTCCCAGAAATGCCAGGTTTCTCCCAAAATATACAGCCGTTTCAAACAGGCCCGATTTCTCCCCAAGAATATGACGTTTCCTCCCAGAAATACAAGTATTCTGTCCAAAAATAGGACATTTTCTCCCAGAAATACCAGATTTCTCTCTCAAAAAATGACATTTTCTGCCAGAAATACCCTTTTTCTCTCGGAAATATGACATCGTCTCCCAGAAATTGCAGTTTTCTCCTCAAAAATTTGACGCTTTCTGCCAGAAATAGCAGTTTTCTACAAAAAATACGACATTTATTGCAAGAAATTGCAGTTCTATCCCGCAAAGTACAAATCTTTAACACAAGAACACCGCTTTTCTCTGCACAAATACGATATTTTCTCCCAGAAATATGACATTTTCTCCCAGAAATTGCAGTTTTGTCCCAAGTAGATGACATTTCCTCCCAGAAATAACAATTTACTACCCAAAAACATGATATTTTCCCCCAGAAACATCCGTTTTCTATACAAAATATGACATATTTTCCCAGGAACAACAGTTTTCTCCTCAAGAATACGACATCACCTCCCAGAAATGCCCGTTTTCTCCAAAAATATACGGCCGTTTCAAACAGATGGGCCCGTTTTCTCCCCAAGAATATGACGTTTCCTCCCAGAAATACAAGTATTCTGTCCAAAAATAGGACATTTTCTCCCAGAAATACCAGATTTCTCTCTCAAAAAATGACATTTTCTGCCAGAAATACCCTTTTTCTCTCGGAAATATGACATCGTCTCCCAGAAATTGCAGTTTTCTCCTCAAAAATTTGACGCTTTCTGCCAGAAATAGCAGTTTTCTGCAAAAAATACGACATTTATTGCAAGAAATTGCAGTTCTATCCCCCTAAATACAAATCTTCAACGCAAGAACACCTCTTTTCTCTTCAGAAATACGATATTTTCTCTCAGAAATATGACATTTTCTCCCAGAAATTGCAGTTTTGTCCCAAGTAGATGACATTTCCTCCCAGAAATAACAATTTACTGTCCAAATACATGATATTTTCCCCCA
Organism: Lagopus muta; assembly: GCF_023343835.1. Taxonomy (NCBI): domain Eukaryota; kingdom Metazoa; phylum Chordata; class Aves; order Galliformes; family Phasianidae; genus Lagopus; species Lagopus muta. The sequence goes on along the minus strand of NW_026040168.1, from coordinate 2,384,770 downwards.
GAAACATCGGTTTTCCATACAAAATATGACATATTTTCCCAGGAACAACAGTTTTCTTCTCAAGAATACAACATCACCTCCCAGAAATGCCAGGTTTCTCCCAAAATATACGGCCGTTTCAAACAGGCCCGATTTCTCCCCCAGAATATGACGTTTCCTCTCAGAAATACAAGTATTCTGTCCAAAAATAGGACATTTTCTCCCAGAAATACCAGATTTCTCTCTCAAAAAATGACATCTTCTGCCAGAAATACCCGTTTTCTCTCGGAAATATGACATCGTCTCCCAGAAATTGCAGTTTTCTCCTCAAAAATTTGACGCTTTCTGCCAGAAATAGCAGTTTTCTGCAAAAAATACGACATTTATTGCAAGAAATTGCAGTTCTATCCCGCAAAGTACAAATCTTTAACACAAGAACACCTCTTTTCTCTTCAGAAATACGATATTTTCTCCCAGAAATATGACATTTTCTCCCAGAAATTGCAGTTTTGTCCCAAGTAGATGACATTTCCTCCCAGAAATAACAATTTACTGTCCAAAAACATGATATTTTCCCCCAGAAACATCCGTTTTCTATACAAAATATGACATATTTTCCCAGGAACAACAGTTTTCTCCTCAAGAATACAACATCACCTCCCAGAAATGCCCGGTTTCTCCCAAAATATACAGCCGTTTCAAACAGGCCCGATTTCTCCCCAAGAATATGACGTTTCCTCCCAGAAATACAAGTATTCTGTCCAAAAATAGGACATTTTCTCCCAGAAATACCAGATTTCTCTCTCAAAAAATGACATTTTCTGCCAGAAATACCCGTTTTCTCTCGGAAATATGACATCGTCTCCCAGAAATTGCAGTTTTCTCCTCAAAAATTTGACGCTTTCTGCCAGAAATAGCAGTTTTCTGCAAAAAATACGACATTTATTGCAAGAAATTGCAGTTCTATCCCCCAAAATACAAATCTTTAACACAAGAACACCGCTTTTCTCTTCAGAAATACGATATTTTCTCCCAGAAATATGACATTTTCTCCCAGAAATTGCAGTTTTGTCCCAAGTAGATGACATTTCCTCCCAGAAATAACAATTTACTGTCCAAAAACATGATATTTTCCCCCAGAAACATCCGTTTTCTATACAAAATATGACATATTTTCCCAGGAACAACAGTTTTCTCCTCAAGCATGCAACATCACCTCCCAGAAATGCCCGGTTTCTCCCAAAATATACAGCCGTTTCAAACAGGCCCGTTTTCTCCCCAAGAATATGACGTTTCCTCCCAGAAATACAAGTATTCTGTCCAAAAATAGGACATTTTCTCCCAGAAATACCAGATTTCTCTCTCAAAAAATGACATCTTCTGCCAGAAATACCCGTTTTCTCTCGGAAATATGACATCGTCTCCCAGAAATTGCAGTTTTCTCCTCAAAAATTTGACGCTTTCTGCCAGAAATAGCAGTTTTCTACAAAAAATACGACATTTATTGCAAGAAATTGCAGTTCTATCCCGCAAAGTACAAATCTTTAACACAAGAACACCGCTTTTCTCTTCAGAAATACGATATTTTCTCCCAGAAATATGACATTTTCTCCCAGAAATTGCAGTTTTGTCCCAAGTAGATGACATTTCCTCCCAGAAATAACAATTTACTACCCAAATTGATGCTATTTTCCCCCAGAAACATCCGTTTTCTATACAAAATATGACATATTTTCCCAGGAACAACAGTTTTCTCCTCAAGAATACGACATCACCTCCCAGACATGCCCGGTTTCTCCCAAAACATACGGCCGTTTCAAACAAATGGGCCCGTTTTCTCCCCAAGAATATGACGTTTCCTCTCAGAAATACAAGTATTCTGTCCAAAAATAGGACATTTTCTCCCAGAAATACCAGATTTCTCTCTCAAAAAATGACATTTTCTGCCAGAAATACCCGTTTTCTCTCGGAAATACGACATCGTCTCCCAGAAATTGCAGTTTTCTCCTCAAAAATTTGACGCTTTCTGCCAGAAATCGCAGTTTTCTACAAAAAATACGACATGTATTGCAAGAAATTGCAGTTCTATCCCCCGAAATACAAATCTTTAACACAAGAACACCGCTTTTCTCTGCACAAATACGATATTTTCTCCCAGAAATATGACATTTTCTCCCAGAAATTGCAGTTTTGTCCCAAGTAGATGACATTTCCTCCCAGAAATAACAATTTACTATCCAAAAACATTATATTTTCCCCCAGAAACATCGGTTTTCCATACAAAATATGACATATTTTCCCAGGAACAACAGTTTTCTTCTCAAGAATACAACATCACCTCCCAGAAATGCCAGGTTTCTCCCAAAATATACAGCCGTTTCAAACAGGCCCGATTTCTCCCCAAGAATATGACGTTTCCTCCCAGAAATACAAGTATTCTGTCCAAAAATAGGACATTTTCTCCCAGAAATACCAGATTTCTCTCTCAAAAAATGACATTTTCTGCCAGAAATACCCTTTTTCTCTCGGAAATATGACATCGTCTCCCAGAAATTGCAGTTTTCTCCTCAAAAATTTGACGCTTTCTGCCAGAAATAGCAGTTTTCTACAAAAAATACGACATTTATTGCAAGAAATTGCAGTTCTATCCCGCAAAGTACAAATCTTTAACACAAGAACACCTCTTTTCTCTTCAGGAATACGATATTTTCTCCCAGAAATATGACATTTTCTCCCAGAAATTGCAGTTTTGTCCCAAGTAGATGACATTTCCTCCCAGAAATAACAATTTACTACCCAAAAACATGATATTTTCCCCCAGAAACATCCGTTTTCTATACAAAATATGACATATTTTCCCAGGAACAACAGTTTTCTCCTCAAGAATACGACATCACCTCCCAGAAATGCCCGTTTTCTCCAAAAATATACGGCCGTTTCAAACAGATGGGCCCGTTTTCTCCCCAAGAATATGACGTTTCCTCCCAGAAATACAAGTATTCTGTCCAAAAATAGGACATTTTCTCCCAGAAATACCAGATTTCTCTCTCAAAAAATGACATTTTCTGCCAGAAATACCCTTTTTCTCTCGGAAATATGACATCGTCTCCCAGAAATTGCAGTTTTCTCCTCAAAAATTTGACGCTTTCTGCCAGAAATAGCAGTTTTCTACAAAAAATACGACATTTATTGCAAGAAATTGCAGTTCTATCCCGCAAAGTACAAATCTTTAACACAAGAACACCTCTTTTCTCTTCAGGAATACGATATTTTCTCCCAGAAATATGACATTTTCTCCCAGAAATTGCAGTTTTGTCCCAAGTAGATGACATTTCCTCCCAGAAATAACAATTTACTACCCAAATTGATGCTATTTTCCCCCAGAAACATCCGTTTTCTATACAAAATATGACATATTTTCCCAGGAACAACAGTTTTCTCCTCAAGAATACAACATCACCTCCCAGAAATGCCCGGTTTCTCCCAAAATATACAGCCGTTTCAAACAGGCCCGATTTCTCCCCAAGAATATGACGTTTCCTCCCAGAAATACAAGTATTCTGTCCAAAAATAGGACATTTTCTCCCAGAAATACCAGATTTCTCTCTCAATAAATGACATTTTCTGCCAGAAATACCCCTTTTCTCTCGGAAATATGACATCGTCTCCCAGAAATTGCAGTTTTCTCCTCAAAAATTTGACGCTTTCTGCCAGAAATAGCAGTTTTCTGCAAAAAATACGACATTTATTGCAAGAAATTGCAGTTCTATCCCCCTAAATACAAATCTTCAACGCAAGAACACCTCTTTTCTCTTCAGAAATACGATATTTTCTCTCAGAAATATGACATTTTCTCCCAGAAATTGCAGTTTTGTCCCAAGTAGATGACATTTCCTCCCAGAAATAACCATTTACTACCCAAAAACATGATATTTTCCCCCAGAAACATCCGTTTTCTATACAAAATATGACATATTTTCCCAGGAACAACAGTTTTCTCCTCAAGAATACGACATCACCTCCCAGACATGCCCGTTTTCTCCCAAAATATACGGCCGTTTCAAACAGATGGGCCCGTTTTCTCCCCAGGAATATGACGTTTCCTCCCAGAAATACAAGTATTCTGTCCAAAAATAGGACATTTTCTCCCAGAAATACCAGATTTCTCTCTCAAAAAATGACATTTTCTGCCAGAAATACCCCTTTTCTCTCGGAAATATGACATCGTCTCCCAGAAATTGCAGTTTTCTCCTCAAAAATTTGACGCTTTCTGCCAGAAATAGCAGTTTTTTGCAAAAAATACAACATTTATTGCAAGAAATTGCAGTTCTATCCCCCTAAATACAAATCTTCAACGCAAGAACACCTCTTTTCTCTTCAGAAATACGATATTTTCTCCCAGAAATATGACATTTTCTCCCAGAAATTGCAGTTTTGTCCCAAGTAGATGACATTTCCTCCCAGAAATAACAATTTACTACCCAAATTGATGCTATTTTCCCCCAGAAACATCCGTTTTCTATACAAAATATGACATATTTTCCCAGGAACAACAGTTTTCTCCTCAAGAATACAACATCACCTCCCAGAAATGCCCGGTTTCTCCCAAAATATACAGCCGTTTCAAACAGGCCCGATTTCTCCCCAAGAATATGACGTTTCCTCCCAGAAATACAAGTATTCTGTCCAAAAATAGGACATTTTCTCCCAGAAATACCAGATTTCTCTCTCAAAAAATGACATTTTCTGCCAGAAATACCCGTTTTCTCTCGGAAATATGACATCGTCTCCCAGAAATTGCAGTTTTCTCCTCAAAAATTTGACGCTTTCTGCCAGAAATAGCAGTTTTCTGCAAAAAATACGACATTTATTGCAAGAAATTGCAGTTCTATCCCGCAAAGTACAAATCTTTAACACAAAAACACCGCTTTTCTCTTCAGAAATACGATATTTTCTCCCAGAAATATGACATTTTCTCCCAGAAATTGCAGTTTTGTCCCAAGTAGATGACATTTCCTCCCAGAAATAACAATTTACTACCCAAATTGATGCTATTTTCCCCCAGAAACATCCGTTTTCTATACAAAATATGACATATTTTCCCAGGAACAACAGTTTTCTCCTCAAGAATACAACATCACCTCCCAGAAATGCCCAGTTTCTCCCAAAATATACAGCCGTTTCAAACAGGCCCGTTTTCTCCCCAAGAATATGACGTTTCCTCCCAGAAATACAAGTATTCTGTCCAAAAATAGGACATTTTCTCCCAGAAATACCAGATTTCTCTCTCAAAAAATGACATTTTCTGCCAGAAATACCCGTTTTCTCTCGGAAATATGACATCGTCTCCCAGAAATTGCAGTTTTCTCCTCAAAAATTTGACGCTTTCTGCCAGAAATAGCAGTTTTCTACAAAAAATATGACATTTATTGCAAGAAATTGCAGTTCTATCCCCCAAAATACAAAATTTTCACACAAGAACACCGCTTTTCTCTTCAGAAATACGATATTGTCTCCCAGAAATATGACATTTTCTCCCAGAAATTGCAGTTTTGTCCCAAGTAGATGACATTTCCTCCCAGAAATAACAATTTACTATCCAAAAACATGATATTTTCCCCCAGAAACATCCGTTTTCTATACAAAATATGACATATTTTCCCAGGAACAACAGTTTTCTTCTCAAGAATACAGCATCACCTCCCAGAAATGCCCGTTTTCTCCCAAAATATACGGCCGTTTCAAACAGATGGGCCCGTTTTCTCCCCAAGAATATGACGTTTCCTCCCAGAAATACAAGTATTCTGTCCAAAAATAGGACATTTTCTCCCAGAAATACCAGATTTCTCTCTCAAAAAATGACATTTTCTGCCAGAAATACCCTTTTTCTCTCGGAAATATGACATCGTCTCCCAGAAATTGCAGTTTTCTCCTCAAAAATTTGACGCTTTCTGCCAGAAATAGCAGTTTTCTACAAAAAATACGACATTTATTGCAAGAAATTGCAGTTCTATCCCGCAAAGTACAAATCTTTAACACAAGAACACCTCTTTTCTCTTCAGAAATACGATATTTTCTCCCAGAAACATGACATTTTCTCCCAGAAATTGCAGTTTTGTCCCAAGTAGATGACATTTCCTCCCAGAAATAACAATTTACTACCCAAAAACATGATATTTTCCCCCAGAAACATCCGTTTTCTATACAAAATATGACATATTTTCCCAGGAACAACAGTTTTCTCCTCAAGAATACGACATCACCTCCCAGACATGCCCGTTTTCTCCCAAAATATACGGCCGTTTCAAACAGATGGGCCCGTTTTCTCCCCAAGAATATGACGTTTCCTCCCAGAAATACAAGTATTCTGTCCAAAAATAGGACATTTTCTCCCAGAAATACCAGATTTCTCTCTCAAAAAATGACATTTTCTGCCAGAAATACCCCTTTTCTCTCGGAAATATGACATCGTCTCCCAGAAATTGCAGTTTTCTCCTCAAAAATTTGACGCTTTCTGCCAGAAATAGCATTTTTCTGCAAAAAATACGACATTTATTGCAAGAAATTGCAGTTCTATCCCCCAAAATACAAAATTTTCTCACAAGAACACCTCTTTTCTCTTCAGAAATACGATATTTTCTCCCAGAAATATGACATTTTCTCCCAGAAATTGCAGTTTTGTCCCAAGTAGATGACATTTCCTCCCAGAAATAACAATTTACTACCCAAAAACATGATATTTTCCCCCAGAAACATCTGTTTTCTATACAAAATATGACATATTTTCCCAGGAACAACAGTTTTCTCCTCAAGAATACAACATCACCTCCCAGAAATGCCCGGTTTCTCCCAAAATATACAGCCGTTTCAAACAGGCCCGATTTCTCCCCAAGAATATGACGTTTCCTCCCAGAAATACAAGTATTCTGTCCAAAAATAGGACATTTTCTCCCAGAAATACCAGATTTCTCTCTCAAAAAATGACATTTTCTGCCAGAAATACCCGTTTTCTCTCGGAAATATGACATCGTCTCCCAGAAATTGCAGTTTTCTCCTCAAAAATTTGACGCTTTCTGCCAGAAATAGCAGTTTTCTGCAAAAAATACAACATTTATTGCAAGAAATTGCAGTTCTATCCCCCTAAATACAAATCTTCAACGCAAGAACACCTCTTTTCTCTTCAGAAATACGATATTTTCTCCCAGAAATATGACATTTTCTCCCAGAAATTGCAGTTTTGTCCCAAGTAGATGACATTTCCTCCCAGAAATAACAATTTACTACCCAAATTGATGCTATTTTCCCCCAGAAACATCCGTTTTCTATACAAAATATGACATATTTTCCCAGGAACAACAGTTTTCTCCTCAAGAATACAACATCACCTCCCAGAAATGCCCGGTTTCTCCCAAAATATACAGCCGTTTCAAACAGGCCCGATTTCTCCCCAAGAATATGACGTTTCCTCCCAGAAATACAAGTATTCTGTCCAAAAATAGGACATTTTCTCCCAGAAATACCAGATTTCTCTCTCAAAAAATGACATTTTCTGCCAGAAATACCCGTTTTCTCTCGGAAATATGACATCGTCTCCCAGAAATTGCAGTTTTCTCCTCAAAAATTTGACGCTTTCTGCCAGAAATAGCAGTTTTCTGCAAAAAATACGACATTTATTGCAAGAAATTGCAGTTCTATCCCGCAAAGTACAAATCTTTAACACAAGAACACCGCTTTTCTCTTCAGAAATACGATATTTTCTCCCAGAAATATGACATTTTCTCCCAGAAATTGCAGTTTTGTCCCAAGTAGATGACATTTCCTCCCAGAAATAACAATTTACTGTCCAAAAACATGATATTTTCCCCCAGAAACATCCGTTTTCTATACAAAATATGACATATTTTCCCAGGAACAACAGTTTTCTCCTCAAGAATACAACATCACCTCCCAGAAATGCCCAGTTTCTCCCAAAATATACAGCCGTTTCAAACAGGCCCGTTTTCTCCCCAAGAATATGACGTTTCCTCCCAGAAATACAAGTATTCTGTCCAAAAATAGGACATTTTCTCCCAGAAATACCAGATTTCTCTCTCAAAAAATGACATTTTCTGCCAGAAATACCCGTTTTCTCTCGGAAATATGACATCGTCTCCCAGAAATTGCAGTTTTCTCCTCAAAAATTTGACGCTTTCTGCCAGAAATAGCAGTTTTCTACAAAAAATATGACATTTATTGCAAGAAATTGCAGTTCTATCCCCCAAAATACAAAATTTTCACACAAGAACACCGCTTTTCTCTTCAGAAATACGATATTGTCTCCCAGAAATATGACATTTTCTCCCAGAAATTGCAGTTTTGTCCCAAGTAGATGACATTTCCTCCCAGAAATAACAATTTACTATCCAAAAACATTATATTTTCCCCCAGAAACATCCGTTTTCTATACAAAATATGACATATTTTCCCAGGAACAACAGTTTTCTTCTCAAGAATACAGCATCACCTCCCAGAAATGCCCGTTTTCTCCCAAAATATACGGCCGTTTCAAACAGATGGGCCCGTTTTCTCCCCAAGAATATGACGTTTCCTCCCAGAAATACAAGTATTCTGTCCAAAAATAGGACATTTTCTCCCAGAAATACCAGATTTCTCTCTCAAAAAATGACATTTTCTGCCAGAAATACCCGTTTTCTCTCGGAAATATGACATCGTCTCCCAGAAATTGCAGTTTTCTCCTCAAAAATTTGACGCTTTCTGCCAGAAATAGCAGTTTTCTGCAAAAAATACAACATTTATTGCAAGAAATTGCAGTTCTATCCCCCTAAATACAAATCTTCAACGCAAGAACACCTCTTTTCTCTTCAGAAATACGATATTTTCTCCCAGAAATATGACATTTTCTCCCAGAAATTGCAGTTTTGTCCCAAGTAGATGACATTTCCTCCCAGAAATAACAATTTACTACCCAAATTGATGCTATTTTCCCCCAGAAACATCCGTTTTCTATACAAAATATGACATATTTTCCCAGGAACAACAGTTTTCTCCTCAAGAATACAACATCACCTCCCAGAAATGCCCGGTTTCTCCCAAAATATACAGCCGTTTCAAACAGGCCCGATTTCTCCCCAAGAATATGACGTTTCCTCCCAGAAATACAAGTATTCTGTCCAAAAATAGGACATTTTCTCCCAGAAATACCAGATTTCTCTCTCAAAAAATGACATTTTCTGCCAGAAATACCCGTTTTCTCTCGGAAATATGACATCGTCTCCCAGAAATTGCAGTTTTCTCCTCAAAAATTTGACGCTTTCTGCCAGAAATAGCAGTTTTCTGCAAAAAATACGACATTTATTGCAAGAAATTGCAGTTCTATCCCGCAAAGTACAAATCTTTAACACAAGAACACCGCTTTTCTCTTCAGAAATACGATATTTTCTCCCAGAAATATGACATTTTCTCCCAGAAATTGCAGTTTTGTCCCAAGTAGATGACATTTCCTCCCAGAAATAACAATTTACTGTCCAAAAACATGATATTTTCCCCCAGAAACATCCATTTTCTATACAAAATATGACATATTTTCCCAGGAACAACAGTTTTCTCCTCAAGAATACAACATCACCTCCCAGAAATGCCCAGTTTCTCCCAAAATATACAGCCGTTTCAAACAGGCCCGTTTTCTCCCCAAGAATATGACGTTTCCTCCCAGAAATACAAGTATTCTGTCCAAAAATAGGACATTTTCTCCCAGAAATACCAGATTTCTCTCTCAAAAAATGACATCTTCTGCCAGAAATACCCGTTTTCTCTCGGAAATATGACATCGTCTCCCAGAAATTGCAGTTTTCTCCTCAAAAATTTGACGCTTTCTGCCAGAAATAGCAGTTTTCTACAAAAAATATGACATTTATTGCAAGAAATTGCAGTTCTATCCCCCAAAATACAAAATTTTCACACAAGAACACCGCTTTTCTCTTCAGAAATACGATATTGTCTCCCAGAAATATGACATTTTCTCCCAGAAATTGCAGTTTTGTCCCAAGTAGATGACATTTCCTCCCAGAAATAACAATTTACTATCCAAAAACATTATATTTTCCCCCAGAAACATCCGTTTTCTATACAAAATATGACATATTTTCCCAGGAACAACAGTTTTCTTCTCAAGAATACAGCATCACCTCCCAGAAATGCCCGTTTTCTCCCAAAATATACGGCCGTTTCAAACAGATGGGCCCGATTTCTCCCCAAGAATATGACGTTTCCTCCCAGAAATACAAGTATTCTGTCCAAAAATAGGACATTTTCTCCCAGAAATACCAGATTTCTCTCTCAAAAAATGACATTTTCTGCCAGAAATACCCGTTTTCTCTCGGAAATACGACATCGTCTCCCAGAAATTGCAGTTTTCTCCTCAAAAATTTGACGCTTTCTGCCAGAAATAGCAGTTTTCTGCAAAAAATACGACATTTATTGCAAGAAATTGCAGTTCTATCCCGCAAAGTACAAATCTTTAACACAAGAACACCGCTTTTCTCTTCAGAAATACGATATTTTCTCCCAGAAATATGACATTTTCTCCCAGAAATTGCAGTTTTGTCCCAAGTAGATGACATTTCCTCCCAGAAATAACAATTTACTACCCAAAAACATGATATTTTCCCCCAGAAACATCCGTTTTCTATACAAAATATGACATATTTTCCCAGGAACAACAGTTTTCTCCTCAAGAATACAACATCACCTCCCAGAAATGCCCAGTTTCTCCCAAAATATACAGCCGTTTCAAACAGGCCCGTTTTCTCCCCAAGAATATGACGTTTCCTCCCAGAAATACAAGTATTCTGTCCAAAAATAGGACATTTTCTCCCAGAAATACCAGATTTCTTGCTCAAAAAATGACAATTTCTGCCAGAAATACCCGTTTTCTCTCGGAAATATGACATCGTCTCCCAGAAATTGCAGTTTTCTCCTCAAAAATTTGACGCTTTCTGCCAGAAATAGCAGTTTTCTACAAAAAATACGACATTTATTGCAAGAAATTGCAGTTCTATCCCCCAAAATACAAAATTTTCTCACAAGAACACCTCTTTTCTCTTCAGAAATACGATATTTTCTCCCAGAAATATGACATTTTCTCCCAGAAATTGCAGTTTTGTCCCAAGTAGATGACATTTCCTCCCAGAAATAACCATTTACTACCCAAAAACATGATATTTTCCCCCAGAAACATCTGTTTTCTATACAAAATATGACATATTTTCCCAGGAACAACAGTTTTCTCCTCAAGAATACAACATCACCTCCCAGAAATGCCCGGTTTCTCCCAAAATATACAGCCGTTTCAAACAGGCCCGATTTCTCCCCAAGAATATGACGTTTCCTCCCAGAAATACAAGTATTCTGTCCAAAAATAGGACATTTTCTCCCAGAAATACCAGATTTCTCTCTCAAAAAATGACATTTTCTGCCAGAAATACCCGTTTTCTCTCGGAAATATGACATCGTCTCCCAGAAATTGCAGTTTTCTCCTCAAAAATTTGACGCTTTCTGCCAGAAATAGCAGTTTTCTGCAAAAAATACAACATTTATTGCAAGAAATTGCAGTTCTATCCCCCTAAATACAAATCTTCAACGCAAGAACACCTCTTTTCTCTTCAGAAATACGATATTTTCTCCCAGAAATATGACATTTTCTCCCAGAAATTGCAGTTTTGTCCCAAGTAGATGACATTTCCTCCCAGAAATAACAATTTACTACCCAAATTGATGCTATTTTCCCCCAGAAACATCCGTTTTCTATACAAAATATGACATATTTTCCCAGGAACAACAGTTTTCTCCTCAAGAATACAACATCACCTCCCAGAAATGCCCGGTTTCTCCCAAAATATACAGCCGTTTCAAACAGGCCCGATTTCTCCCCAAGAATATGACGTTTCCTCCCAGAAATACAAGTATTCTGTCCAAAAATAGGACATTTTCTCCCAGAAATACCAGATTTCTCTCTCAAAAAATGACATTTTCTGCCAGAAATACCCGTTTTCTCTCGGAAATATGACATCGTCTCCCAGAAATTGCAGTTTTCTCCTCAAAAATTTGACGCTTTCTGCCAGAAATAGCAGTTTTCTGCAAAAAATACGACATTTATTGCAAGAAATTGCAGTTCTATCCCGCAAAGTACAAATCTTTAACACAAGAACACCGCTTTTCTCTTCAGAAATACGATATTTTCTCCCAGAAATATGACATTTTCTCCCAGAAATTGCAGTTTTGTCCCAAGTAGATGACATTTCCTCCCAGAAATAACAATTTACTGTCCAAAAACATGATATTTTCCCCCAGAAACATCCGTTTTCTATACAAAATATGACATATTTTCCCAGGAACAACAGTTTTCTCCTCAAGAATACAACATCACCTCCCAGAAATGCCCAGTTTCTCCCAAAATATACAGCCGTTTCAAACAGGCCCGTTTTCTCCCCAAGAATATGACGTTTCCTCCCAGAAATACAAGTATTCTGTCCAAAAATAGGACATTTTCTCCCAGAAATACCAGATTTCTCTCTCAAAAAATGACATTTTCTGCCAGAAATACCCGTTTTCTCTCGGAAATATGACATCGTCTCCCAGAAATTGCAGTTTTCTCCTCAAAAATTTGACGCTTTCTGCCAGAAATAGCAGTTTTCTACAAAAAATATGACATTTATTGCAAGAAATTGCAGTTCTATCCCCCAAAATACAAAATTTTCACACAAGAACACCGCTTTTCTCTTCAGAAATACGATATTGTCTCCCAGAAATGACATTTTCTCCCAGAAATTGCAGTTTTGTCCCAAGTAGATGACATTTCCTCCCAGAAATAACAATTTACTATCCAAAAACATTATATTTTCCCCCAGAAACATCCGTTTTCTATACAAAATATGACATATTTTCCCAGGAACAACAGTTTTCTTCTCAAGAATACAGCATCACCTCCCAGAAATGCCCGTTTTCTCCCAAAATATACGGCCGTTTCAAACAGATGGGCCCGTTTTCTCCCCAAGAATATGACGTTTCCTCCCAGAAATACAAGTATTCTGTCCAAAAATAGGACATTTTCTCCCAGAAATACCAGATTTCTCTCTCAAAAAATGACATTTTCTGCCAGAAATACCCGTTTTCTCTCGGAAATATGACATCGTCTCCCAGAAATTGCAGTTTTCTCCTCAAAAATTTGACGCTTTCTGCCAGAAATAGCAGTTTTCTGCAAAAAATACGACATTTATTGCAAGAAATTGCAGTTCTATCCCCCTAAATACAAATCTTCAACGCAAGAACACCTCTTTTCTCTTCAGAAATACGATATTTTCTCTCAGAAATATGACATTTTCTCCCAGAAATTGCAGTTTTGTCCCAAGTAGATGACATTTCCTCCCAGAAATAACAATTTACTACCCAAATTGATGCTATTTTCCCCCAGAAACATCCGTTTTCTATACAAAATATGACATATTTTCCCAGGAACAACAGTTTTCTCCTCAAGAATACAACATCACCTCCCAGAAATGCCCGGTTTCTCCCAAAATATACAGCCGTTTCAAACAGATGGGCCCGTTTTCTCCCCAAGAATATGACGTTTCCTCCCAGAAATACAAGTATTCTGTCCAAAAATAGGACATTTTCTCCCAGAAATACCAGATTTCTCTCTCAAAAAATGACATTTTCTGCCAGAAATACCCGTTTTCTCTCGGAAATATGACATCGTCTCCCAGAAATTGCAGTTTTCTCCTCAAAAATTTGACGCTTTCTGCCAGAAATAGCAGTTTTCTGCAAAAAATACGACATTTATTGCAAGAAATTGCAGTTCTATCCCGCAAAGTACAAATCTTTAACACAAGAACACCGCTTTTCTCTTCAGAAATACGATATTTTCTCCCAGAAATATGACATTTTCTCCCAGAAATTGCAGTTTTGTCCCAAGTAGATGACATTTCCTCCCAGAAATAACAATTTACTACCCAAAAACATGATATTTTCCCCCAGAAACATCCGTTTTCTATACAAAATATGACATATTTTCCCAGGAACAACAGTTTTCTCCTCAAGAATACAACATCACCTCCCAGAAATGCCCAGTTTCTCCCAAAATATACAGCCGTTTCAAACAGGCCCGTTTTCTCCCCAAGAATATGACGTTTCCTCCCAGAAATACAAGTATTCTGTCCAAAAATAGGACATTTTCTCCCAGAAATACCAGATTTCTTGCTCAAAAAATGACATTTTCTGCCAGAAATACCCGTTTTCTCTCGGAAATATGACATCGTCTCCCAGAAATTGCAGTTTTCTCCTCAAAAATTTGACGCTTTCTGCCAGAAATAGCAGTTTTCTACAAAAAATATGACATTTATTGCAAGAAATAGCAGTTCTATCCCCCAAAATACAAAATTTTCACACAAGAACACCGCTTTTCTCTTCAGAAATACGATATTTTCTCCCAGAAATATGACATTTTCTCCCAGAAATTGCAGTTTTGTCCCAAGTAGATGACATTTCCTCCCAGAAATAACAATTTACTACCCAAATTGATGCTATTTTCCCCCAGAAACATCCGTTTTCTATACAAAATATGACATATTTTCCCAGGAACAACAGTTTTCTCCTCAAGAATACAACATCACCTCCCAGAAATGCCCGTTTTCTCCCAAAATATACGGCCGTTTCAAACAGATGGGCCCGTTTTCTCCCCAAGAATATGACGTTTCCTCCCAGAAATACAAGTATTCTGTCCAAAAATAGGACATTTTCTCCCAGAAATACCAGATTTCTCTCTCAAAAAATGACATTTTCTGCCAGAAATACCCGTTTTCTCTCGGAAATATGACATCGTCTCCCAGAAATTGCAGTTTTCTCCTCAAAAATTTGACGCTTTCTGCCAGAAATAGCAGTTTTCTACAAAAAATACGACATGTATTGCAAGAAATTGCAGTTCTATCCCGCAAAGTACAAATCTTTAACACAAGAACACCGCTTTTCTCTTCAGAAATACGATATTTTCTCCCAGAAATATGACATTTTCTCCCAGAAATTGCAGTTTTGTCCCAAGTAGATGACATTTCCTCCCAGAAATAACAATTTACTACCCAAAAACATGATATTTTCCCCCAGAAACATCCGTTTTCTATAAAAAATATGACATATTTTCCCAGGAACAACAGTTTTCTCCTCAAGAATACAACATCACCTCCCAGAAATGCCCGGTTTCTCCCAAAATATACAGCCGTTTCAAACAGGCCCGATTTCTCCCCAAGAATATGACGTTTCCTCCCAGAAATACAAGTATTCTGTCCAAAAATAGGACATTTTCTCCCAGAAATACCAGATTTCTCTCTCAAAAAATGACATTTTCTGCCAGAAATACCCCTTTTCTCTCGGAAATATGACATCGTCTCCCAGAAATTGCAGTTTTCTCCTCAAAAATTTGACGCTTTCTGCCAGAAATAGCAGTTTTCTGCAAAAAATACGACATTTATTGCAAGAAATTGCAGTTCTATCCCGCAAAGTACAAATCTTTAACACAAGAACACCGCTTTTCTCTTCAGAAATACGATATTTTCTCCCAGAAATATGACATTTTCTCCCAGAAATTGCAGTTTTGTCCCAAGTAGATGACATTTCCTCCCAGAAATAACAATTTACTACCCAAAAACATGATATTTTCCCCCAGAAACATCCGTTTTCTATACAAAATATGACATATTTTCCCAGGAACAACAGTTTTCTCCTCAAGAATACAACATCACCTCCCAGAAATGCCCGTTTTCTCCCAAAATATACAGCCGTTTCAAACAGGCCCGTTTTCTCCCCAAGAATATGACGTTTCCTCCCAGAAATACAAGTATTCTGTCCAAAAATAGGACATTTTCTCCCAGAAATACCAGATTTCTCTCTCAAAAAATGACATTTTCTGCCAGAAATACCCCTTTTCTCTCGGAAATATGACATCGTCTCCCAGAAATTGCAGTTTTCTCCTCAAAAATTTGACGCTTTCTGCCAGAAATAGCAGTTTTCTACAAAAAATATGACATTTATTGCAAGAAATTGCAGTTCTATCCCCCAAAATACAAAATTTTCACACAAGAACACCGCTTTTCTCTTCAGAAATACGATATTGTCTCCCAGAAATATGACATTTTCTCCCAGAAATTGCAGTTTTGTCCCAAGTAGATGACATTTCCTCCCAGAAATAACAATTTACTATCCAAAAACATTATATTTTCCCCCAGAAACATCCGTTTTCTATACAAAATATGACATATTTTCCCAGGAACAACAGTTTTCTTCTCAAGAATACAGCATCACCTCCCAGAAATGCCCGTTTTCTCCCAAAATATACGGCCGTTTCAAACAGATGGGCCCGTTTTCTCCCCAAGAATATGACGTTTCCTCCCAGAAATACAAGTATTCTGTCCAAAAATAGGACATTTTCTCCCAGAAATACCAGATTTCTCTCTCAAAAAATGACATTTTCTGCCAGAAATACCCGTTTTCTCTCGGAAATATGACATCGTCTCCCAGAAATTGCAGTTTTCTCCTCAAAAATTTGACGCTTTCTGCCAGAAATAGCAGTTTTCTACAAAAAATACGACATTTATTGCAAGAAATTGCAGTTCTATCCCGCAAAGTACAAATCTTTAACACAAGAACACCGCTTTTCTCTTCAGAAATACGATATTTTCTCCCAGAAATATGACATTTTCTCCCAGAAATTGCAGTTTTGTCCCAAGTAGATGACATTTCCTCCCAGAAATAACAATTTACTACCCAAATTGATGCTATTTTCCCCCAGAAACATCCGTTTTCTATACAAAATATGACATATTTTCCCAGGAACAACAGTTTTCTCCTCAAGAATACAACATCACCTCCCAGAAATGCCCGTTTTCTCCCAAAATATACGGCCGTTTCAAACAGATGGGCCCGTTTTCTCCCCAAGAATATGACGTTTCCTCCCAGAAATACAAGTATTCTGTCCAAAAATAGGACATTTTCTCCCAGAAATACCAGATTTCTCTCTCAAAAAATGACATTTTCTGCCAGAAATACCCGTTTTCTCTCGGAAATATGACATCGTCTCCCAGAAATTGCAGTTTTCTCCTCAAAAATTTGACGCTTTCTGCCAGAAATAGCAGTTTTCTACAAAAAATACGACATGTATTGCAAGAAATTGCAGTTCTATCCCGCAAAGTACAAATCTTTAACACAAGAACACCGCTTTTCTCTTCAGAAATACGATATTTTCTCCCAGAAATATGACATTTTCTCCCAGAAATTGCAGTTTTGTCCCAAGTAGATGACATTTCCTCCCAGAAATAACAATTTACTACCCAAAAACATGATATTTTCCCCCAGAAACATCCGTTTTCTATAAAAAATATGACATATTTTCCCAGGAACAACAGTTTTCTCCTCAAGAATACAACATCACCTCCCAGAAATGCCCGGTTTCTCCCAAAATATACAGCCGTTTCAAACAGGCCCGATTTCTCCCCAAGAATATGCCGTTTCCTCCCAGAAATACAAGTATTCTGTCCAAAAATAGGACATTTTCTCCCAGAAATACCAGATTTCTCTCTCAAAAAATGACATTTTCTGCCAGAAATACCCGTTTTCTCTCGGAAATATGACATCGTCTCCCAGAAATTGCAGTTTTCTCCTCAAAAATTTGACGCTTTCTGCCAGAAATAGCAGTTTTCTGCAAAAAATACGACATTTATTGCAAGAAATTGCAGTTCTATCCCGCAAAGTACAAATCTTTAACACAAGAACACCGCTTTTCTCTTCAGAAATACGATATTTTCTCCCAGAAATATGACATTTTCTCCCAGAAATTGCAGTTTTGTCCCAAGTAGATGACATTTCCTCCCAGAAATAACAATTTACTACCCAAATTGATGCTATTTTCCCCCAGAAACATCCGTTTTCTATACAAAATATGACATATTTTCCCAGGAACAACAGTTTTCTCCTCAAGAATACGACATCACCTCCCAGAAATGCCCGGTTTCTCCCAAAATATACGGCCGTTTCAAACAGATGGGCCCGTTTTCTCCCCAAGAATATGACGTTTCCTCCCAGAAATACAAGTATTCTGTCCAAAAATAGGACATTTTCTCCCAGAAATACCAGATTTCTCTCTCAAAAAATGACATCTTCTGCCAGAAATACCCGTTTTCTCTCGGAAATACGACATCGTCTCCCAGATATTGCAGTTTTCTCCTCAAAAATTTGACGCTTTCTGCCAGAAATAGCAGTTTTCTACAAAAAATACGACATTTATTGCAAGAAATTGCAGTTCTATCCCGCAAAGTACAAATCTTTAACACAAGAACACCGCTTTTCTCTTCAGAAATACGATATTTTCTCCCAGAAATATGACATTTTCTCCCAGAAATTGCAGTTTTGTCCCAAGTAGATGACATTTCCTCCCAGAAATAACAATTTACTACCCAAAAACATGATATTTTCCCCCAGAAACATCCGTTTTCTATAAAAAATATGACATATTTTCCCAGGAACAACAGTTTTCTTCTCAAGAATACAACATCACCTCCCAGAAATGCCCGTTTTCTCCCAAAATATACGGCCGTTTCAAACAGATGGGCCCGTTTTCTCCCCAAGAATATGACGTTTCCTCCCAGAAATACAAGTATTCTGTCCAAAAATAGGACATTTTCTCCCAGAAATACCAGATTTCTCTCTCAAAAAATGACATTTTCTGCCAGAAATACCCGTTTTCTCTCGGAAATATGACATCGTCTCCCAGAAATTGCAGTTTTCTCCTCAAAAATTTGACGCTTTCTGCCAGAAATAGCAGTTTTCTGCAAAAAATACGACATTTATTGCAAGAAATTGCAGTTCTATCCCGCAAAGTACAAATCTTTAACACAAGAACACCGCTTTTCTCTTCAGAAATACGATATTTTCTCCCAGAAATATGACATTTTCTCCCAGAAATTGCAGTTTTGTCCCAAGTAGATGACATTTCCTCCCAGAAATAACAATTTACTACCCAAATTGATGCTATTTTCCCCCAGAAACATCCGTTTTCTATACAAAATATGACATATTTTCCCAGGAACAACAGTTTTCTCCTCAAGAATACAACATCACCTCCCAGAAATGCCCAGTTTCTCCCAAAATGTACAGCCGTTTCAAACAGGCCCGTTTTCTCCCCAAGAATATGACGTTTCCTCCCAGAAATACAAGTATTCTGTCCAAAAATAGGACATTTTCTCCCAGAAATACCAGATTTCTCGCTCAAAAAATGACATTTTCTGCCAGAAATACCCGTTTTCTCTCGGAAATATGACATCGTCTCCCAGAAATTGCAGTTTTCTCCTCAAAAATTTGACGCTTTCTGCCAGAAATAGCAGTTTTCTACAAAAAATATGACATTTATTGCAAGAAATTGCAGTTCTATCCCCCAAAATACAAAATTTTCACACAAGAACACCGCTTTTCTCTTCAGAAATACGATATTGTCTCCCAGAAATATGACATTTTCTCCCAGAAATTGCAGTTTTGTCCCAAGTAGATGACATTTCCTCCCAGAAATAACAATTTACTATCCAAAAACATTATATTTTCCCCCAGAAACATCCGTTTTCTATACAAAATATGACATATTTTCCCAGGAACAACAGTTTTCTTCTCAAGAATACAGCATCACCTCCCAGAAATGCCCGTTTTCTCCCAAAATATACGGCCGTTTCAAACAGATGGGCCCGTTTTCTCCCCAAGAATATGACGTTTCCTCCCAGAAATACAAGTATTCTGTCCAAAAATAGGACATTTTCTCCCAGAAATACCAGATTTCTCTCTCAAAAAATGACATTTTCTGCCAGAAATACCCGTTTTCTCTCGGAAATATGACATCGTCTCCCAGAAATTGCAGTTTTCTCCTCAAAAATTTGACGCTTTCTGCCAGAAATAGCAGTTTTCTACAAAAAATACGACATTTATTGCAAGAAATTGCAGTTCTATCCCGCAAAGTACAAATCTTTAACACAAGAACACCGCTTTTCTCTTCAGAAATACGATATTTTCTCCCAGAAATATGACATTTTCTCCCAGAAATTGCAGTTTTGTCCCAAGTAGATGACATTTCCTCCCAGAAATAACAATTTACTACCCAAATTGATGCTATTTTCCCCCAGAAACATCCGTTTTCTATACAAAATATGACATATTTTCCCAGGAACAACAGTTTTCTCCTCAAGAATACAACATCACCTCCCAGAAATGCCCGTTTTCTCCCAAAATATACGGCCGTTTCAAACAGATGGGCCCGTTTTCTCCCCAAGAATATGACGTTTCCTCCCAGAAATACAAGTATTCTGTCCAAAAATAGGACATTTTCTCCCAGAAATACCAGATTTCTCTCTCAAAAAATGACATTTTCTGCCAGAAATACCCGTTTTCTCTCGGAAATATGACATCGTCTCCCAGAAATTGAAGTTTTCTCCTCAAAAATTTGACGCTTTCTGCCAGAAATAGCAGTTTTCTACAAAAAATACGACATGTATTGCAAGAAATTGCAGTTCTATCCCGCAAAGTACAAATCTTTAACACAAGAACACCGCTTTTCTCTTCAGAAATACGATATTTTCTCCCAGAAATATGACATTTTCTCCCAGAAATTGCAGTTTTGTCCCAAGTAGATGACATTTCCTCCCAGAAATAAAAATTACTACCCAAAAACATGATATTTTCCCCCAGAAACATCCGTTTTCTATAAAAAATATGACATATTTTCCCAGGAACAACAGTTTTCTCCTCAAGAATACAACATCACCTCCCAGAAATGCCCGGTTTCTCCCAAAATATACGGCCGTTTCAAACAGGCCCGTTTTCTCCCCAAGAATATGACGTTTCCTCCCAGAAATACAAGTATTCTGTCCAAAAATAGGACATTTTCTCCCAGAAATACCAGATTTCTCGCTCAAAAAATGACATTTTCTGCCAGAAATACCCGTTTTCTCTCGGAAATATGACATCGTCTCCCAGAAATTGCAGTTTTCTCCTCAAAAATTTGACGCTTTCTGCCAGAAATAGCAGTTTTCTGCAAAAAATACGACATTTATTGCAAGAAATTGCAGTTCTATCCCGCAAAGTACAAATCTTTAACACAAGAACACCACTTTTCTCTTCAGAAATACGATATTTTCTCCCAGAAATATGACATTTTCTCCCAGAAATTGCAGTTTTGTCCCAAGTAGATGACATTTCCTCCCAGAAATAACAATTTACTACCCAAATTGATGGTATTTTCCCGCAGAAACATCCGTTTTCTATACAAAATATGACATATTTTCCCAGGAACAACAGTTTTCTCCTCAAGAATACAACATCACCTCCCAGAAATGCCCGGTTTCTCCCAAAATATACGGCCGTTTCAAACAGGCCCGTTTTCTCCCCAAGAATATGACGTTTCCTCCCAGAAATACAAGTATTCTGTCCAAAAATAGGACATTTTCTCCCAGAAATACCAGATTTCTCGCTCAAAAAATGACATCTTCTGCCAGAAATACCCGTTTTCTCTCGGAAATACGACATCGTCTCCCAGATATTGCAGTTTTCTCCTCAAAAATTTGACGCTTTCTGCCAGAAATAGCAGTTTTCTACAAAAAATACGACATTTATTGCAAGAAATTGCAGTTCTATCCCGCAAAGTACAAATCTTTAACACAAGAACACCGCTTTTCTCTTCAGAAATACGATATTTTCTCCCAGAAATATGACATTTTCTCCCAGAAATTGCAGTTTTGTCCCAAGTAGATGACATTTCCTCCCAGAAATAACAATTTACTACCCAAAAACATGATATTTTCTCCCAGAAACATCCGTTTTCTATACAAAATATGACATATTTTCCCAGGAACAACAGTTTTCTCCTCAAGAATACAACATCACCTCCCAGAAATGCCCAGTTTCTCCCAAAATGTACAGCCGTTTCAAACAGGCCCGTTTTCTCCCCAAGAATATGACGTTTCCTCCCAGAAATACAAGTATTCTGTCCAGAAATAGGACATTTTCTCCCAGAAATACCAGATTTCTCGCTCAAAAAATGACATTTTCTGCCAGAAATACCCGTTTTCTCTCGGAAATATGACATCGTCTCCCAGAAATTGCAGTTTTCTCCTCAAAAATTTGACGCTTTCTGCCAGAAATAGCAGTTTTCTACAAAAAATATGACATTTATTGCAAGAAATTGCAGTTCTATCCCCCAAAATACAAAATTTTCACACAAGAACACCGCTTTTCTCTTCAGAAATACGATATTGTCTCCCAGAAATATGACATTTTCTCCCAGAAATTGCAGTTTTGTCCCAAGTAGATGACATTTCCTCCCAGAAATAACAATTTACTATCCAAAAACATTATATTTTCCCCCAGAAACATCCGTTTTCTATACAAAATATGACATATTTTCCCAGGAACAACAGTTTTCTTCTCAAGAATACAGCATCACCTCCCAGAAATGCCCGTTTTCTCCCAAAATATACGGCCGTTTCAAACAGATGGGCCCGTTTTCTCCCCAAGAATATGACGTTTCCTCCCAGAAATACAAGTATTCTGTCCAAAAATAGGACATTTTCTCCCAGAAATACCAGATTTCTCTCTCAAAAAATGACATTTTCTGCCAGAAATACCCGTTTTCTCTCGGAAATATGACATCGTCTCCCAGAAATTGCAGTTTTCTCCTCAAAAATTTGACGCTTTCTGCCAGAAATAGCAGTTTTCTACAAAAAATACGACATTTATTGCAAGAAATTGCAGTTCTATCCCGCAAAGTACAAATCTTTAACACAAGAACACCGCTTTTCTCTTCAGAAATACGATATTTTCTCCCAGAAATATGACATTTTCTCCCAGAAATTGCAGTTTTGTCCCAAGTAGATGACATTTCCTCCCAGAAATAACAATTTACTACCCAAATTGATGCTATTTTCCCCCAGAAACATCCGTTTTCTATACAAAATATGACATATTTTCCCAGGAACAACAGTTTTCTCCTCAAGAATACAACATCACCTCCCAGAAATGCCCGGTTTCTCCCAAAATATACGGCCGTTTCAAACAGATGGGCCCGTTTTCTCCCCAAGAATATGACGTTTCCTCCCAGAAATACAAGTATTCTGTCCAAAAATAGGACATTTTCTCCCAGAAATACCAGATTTCTCGCTCAAAAAATGACATTTTCTGCCAGAAATACCCGTTTTCTCTCGGAAATATGACATCGTCTCCCAGAAATTGCAGTTTTCTCCTCAAAAATTTGACGCTTTCTGCCAGAAATAGCAGTTTTCTACAAAAAATACGACATGTATTGCAAGAAATTGCAGTTCTATCCCGCAAAGTACAAATCTTTAACACAAGAACACCGCTTTTCTCTTCAGAAATACGATATTTTCTCCCAGAAATATGACATTTTCTCCCAGAAATTGCAGTTTTGTCCCAAGTAGATGACATTTCCTCCCAGAAATAAAAATTACTACCCAAAAACATGATATTTTCCCCCAGAAACATCCGTTTTCTATACAAAATATGACATATTTTCCCAGGAACAACAGTTTTCTCCTCAAGAATACAACATCACCTCCCAGAAATGCCCGGTTTCTCCCAAAATATACGGCCGTTTCAAACAGGCCCGTTTTCTCCCCAAGAATATGACGTTTCCTCCCAGAAATACAAGTATTCTGTCCAAAAATAGGACATTTTCTCCCAGAAATACCAGATTTCTCGCTCAAAAAAGGACATTTTCTGCCAGAAATACCCGTTTTCTCTCGGAAATATGACATCGTCTCCCAGAAATTGCAGTTTTCTCCTCAAAAATTTGACGCTTTCTGCCAGAAATAGCAGTTTTCTGCAAAAAATACGACATTTATTGCAAGAAATTGCAGTTCTATCCCGCAAAGTACAAATCTTTAACACAAGAACACCACTTTTCTCTTCAGAAATACGATATTTTCTCCCAGAAATATGACATTTTCTCCCAGAAATTGCAGTTTTGTCCCAAGTAGATGACATTTCCTCCCAGAAATAACAATTTACTACCCAAATTGATGGTATTTTCCCGCAGAAACATCCGTTTTCTATACAAAATATGACATATTTTCCCAGGAACAACAGTTTTCTCCTCAAGAATACAACATCACCTCCCAGAAATGCCCGGTTTCTCCCAAAATATACGGCCGTTTCAAACAGGCCCGTTTTCTCCCCAAGAATATGACGTTTCCTCCCAGAAATACAAGTATTCTGTCCAAAAATAGGACATTTTCTCCCAGAAATACCAGATTTCTCGCTCAAAAAATGACATCTTCTGCCAGAAATACCCGTTTTCTCTCGGAAATACGACATCGTCTCCCAGATATTGCAGTTTTCTCCTCAAAAATTTGACGCTTTCTGCCAGAAATAGCAGTTTTCTACAAAAAATACGACATTTATTGCAAGAAATTGCAGTTCTATCCCGCAAAGTACAAATCTTTAACACAAGAACACCGCTTTTCTCTTCAGAAATACGATATTTTCTCCCAGAAATATGACATTTTCTCCCAGAAATTGCAGTTTTGTCCCAAGTAGATGACATTTCCTCCCAGAAATAACAATTTACTACCCAAAAACATGATATTTTCCCCCAGAAACATCCGTTTTCTATAAAAAATATGACATATTTTCCCAGGAACAACAGTTTTCTTCTCAAGAATACAACATCACCTCCCAGAAATGCCCGTTTTCTCCCAAAATATACGGCCGTTTCAAACAGATGGGCCCGTTTTCTCCCCAAGAATATGACGTTTCCTCCCAGAAATACAAGTATTCTGTCCAAAAATAGGACATTTTCTCCCAGAAATACCAGATTTCTCTCTCAAAAAATGACATTTTCTGCCAGAAATACCCGTTTTCTCTCGGAAATATGACATCGTCTCCCAGAAATTGCAGTTTTCTCCTCAAAAATTTGACGCTTTCTGCCAGAAATAGCAGTTTTCTACAAAAAATACGACATTTATTGCAAGAAATTGCAGTTCTATCCCGCAAAGTACAAATCTTTAACACAAGAACACCGCTTTTCTCTTCAGAAATACGATATTTTCTCCCAGAAATATGACATTTTCTCCCAGAAATTGCAGTTTTGTCCCAAGTAGATGACATTTCCTCCCTGAAATAACAATTTACTACCCAAAAACATGATATTTTCCCCCAGAAACATCCGTTTTCTATACAAAATATGACATATTTTCCCAGGAACAACAGTTTTCTTCTCAAGAACACAACATCACCTCCCAGAAATGCCCGTTTTCTCCCAAAATATACGGCCGTTTCAAACAGATGGGCCCGTTTTCTCCCCAAGAATATGACGTTTCCTCCCAGAAATACAAGTATTCTGTCCAAAAATAGGACATTTTCTCCCAGAAATACCAGATTTCTCTCTCAAAAAATGACATTTTCTGCCAGAAATACCCGTTTTCTCTCGGAAATACGACATCGTCTCCCAGAAATTGCAGTTTTCTCCTCAAAAATTTGACGCTTTCTGCCAGAAATAGCAGTTTTCTACAAAAAATACGACATTTATTGCAAGAAATTGCAGTTCTATCCCGCAAAGTACAAATCTTTAACACAAGAACACCGCTTTTCTCTTCAGAAATACGATATTTTCTCCCAGAAATATGACATTTTCTCCCAGAAATTGCAGTTTTGTCCCAAGTAGATGACATTTCCTCCCAGAAATAACAATTTACTACCCAAATTGATGCTATTTTCCCGCAGAAACATCCGTTTTCTATACAAAATATGACATATTTTCCCAGGAACAACAGTTTTCTTCTCAAGAATACAACATCACCTCCCAGAAATGCCCGTTTTCTCCCAAAATATACGGCCGTTTCAAACAGATGGGCCCGTTTTCTCCCCAAGAATATGACGTTTCCTCCCAGAAATACAAGTATTCTGTCCAAAAATAGGACATTTTCTCCCAGAAATACCAGATTTCTCTCTCAAAAAATGACATTTTCTGCCAGAAATACCCGTTTTCTCTCGGAAATATGACATCGTCTCCCAGAAATTGAAGTTTTCTCCTCAAAAATTTGACGCTTTCTGCCAGAAATAGCAGTTTTCTACAAAAAATACGACATGTATTGCAAGAAATTGCAGTTCTATCCCCCAAAATACAAATCTTTAACACAAGAACACCGCTTTTCTCTTCAGAAATACGATATTTTCTCCCAGAAATATGACATTTTCTCCCAGAAATTGCAGTTTTGTCCCAAGTAGATGACATTTCCTCCCAGAAATAACAATTTACTACCCAAAAACATGATATTTTCCCCCAGAAACATCCGTTTTCTATAAAAAATATGACATATTTTCCCAGGAACAACAGTTTTCTTCTCAAGAATACAACATCACCTCCCAGAAATGCCCGTTTTCTCCCAAAATATACGGCCGTTTCAAACAGATGGGCCCGTTTTCTCCCCAAGAATATGACGTTTCCTCCCAGAAATACAAGTATTCTGTCCAAAAATAGGACATTTTCTCCCAGAAATACCAGATTTCTCTCTCAAAAAATGACATCTTCTGCCAGAAATACCCGTTTTCTCTCGGAAATACGACATCGTCTCCCAGAAATTGCAGTTTTCTCCTCAAAAATTTGACGCTTTCTGCCAGAAATAGCAGTTTTCTACAAAAAATACGACATTTATTGCAAGAAATTGCAGTTCTATCCCGCAAAGTACAAATCTTTAACACAAGAACACCGCTTTTCTCTTCAGAAATACGATATTTTCTCCCAGAAATACGATATTTTCTCCCAGAAATTGCAGTTTTGTCCCAAGTAGATGACATTTCCTCCCAGAAATAACAATTTACTACCCAAAAACATGATATTTTCCCCCAGAAACATCCGTTTTCTATACAAAATATGACATATTTTCCCAGGAACAACAGTTTTCTTCTCAAGAATACAACATCACCTCCCAGAAATGCCCGGTTTCTCCCAAAATATACGGCCGTTTCAAACAGGCCCGTTTTCTCCCCAAGAATATGACGTTTCCTCCCAGAAATACAAGTATTCTGTCCAAAAATAGGACATTTTCTCCCAGAAATACCAGATTTCTCTCTCAAAAAATGACATTTTCTGCCAGAAATACCCGTTTTCTCTCGGAAATACGACATCGTCTCCCAGAAATTGCAGTTTTCTCCTCAAAAATTTGACGCTTTCTGCCAGAAATAGCAGTTTTCTACAAAAAATACGACATGTATTGCAAGAAATTGCAGTTCTATCCCGCAAAGTACAAATCTTTAACACAAGAACACCGCTTTTCTCTTCAGAAATACGATATTTTCTCCCAGAAATATGACATTTTCTCCCAGAAATTGCAGTTTTGTCCCAAGTAGATGACATTTCCTCCCAGAAATAACAATTTACTACCCAAAAACATGATATTTTCCCCCAGAAACATCCGTTTTCTATACAAAATATGACATATTTTCCCAGGAACAACAGTTTTCTCCTCAAGAATACAACATCACCTCCCAGAAATGCCCGGTTTCTCCCAAAACATACAGCCGTTTCAAACAGGCCCGTTTTCTCCCCAAGAATATGACGTTTCCTCCCAGAAATACAAGTATTCTGTCCAAAAATAGGACATTTTCTCCCAGAAATACCAGATTTCTCGCTCAAAAAATGACATTTTCTGCCAGAAATACCCGTTTTCTCTCGGAAATATGACATCGTCTCCCAGAAATTGCAGTTTTCTCCTCAAAAATTTGACGCTTTCTGCCAGAAATAGCAGTTTTCTACAAAAAATACGACATGTATTGCAAGAAATTGCAGTTCTATCCCCCAAAATACAAAATTTTCTCACAAGAACACCTCTTTTCTCTTCAGAAATACGATATTTTCTCCCAGAAATATGACATTTTCTCCCAGAAATTGCAGTTTTGTCCCAAGTAGATGACATTTCCTCCCAGAAATAACAATTTACTACCCAAATTGATGCTATTTTCTCCCAGAAACATCCGTTTTCTATACAAAATATGACATATTTTCCCAGGAACAACAGTTTTCTCCTCAAGAATACGACATCACCTCCCAGAAATGCCCATTTTCTCCCAAAATATACGGCCGTTTCAAACAGATGGGCCCGTTTTCTCCCCAAGAATATGACGTTTCCTCCCAGAAATACAAGTATTCTGTCCAAAAATAGGACATTTTCTCCCAGAAATACCAGATTTCTCTCTCAAAAAATGACATCTTCTGCCAGAAATACCCGTTTTCTCTCGGAAATATGACATCGTCTCCCAGAAATTGCAGTTTTCTCCTCAAAAATTTGACGCTTTCTGCCAGAAATAGCAGTTTTCTACAAAAAATACGACATGTATTGCAAGAAATTGCAGTTCTATCCCCCAAAATACAAAATTTTCTCACAAGAACACCTCTTTTCTCTTCAGAAATACGATATTTTCTCCCAGAAATATGACATTTTCTCCCAGAAATTGCAGTTTTGTCCCAAGTAGATGACATTTCCTCCCTGAAATAACAATTTACTATCCAAAAACATGATATTTTCCCCCAGAAACATCCGTTTTCTATACAAAATATGACATATTTTCCCAGGAACAACAGTTTTCTTCTCAAGAATACAACATCACCTCCCAGAAATGCCCGGTTTCTCCCAAAATATACAGCCGTTTCAAACAGGCCCGTTTTCTCCCCAAGAATATGACGTTTCCTCCCAGAAATACAAGTATTCTGTCCAAAAATAGGACATTTTCTCCCAGAAATACCAGATTTCTCTCTCAAAAAATGACATTTTCTGCCAGAAATACCCGTTTTCTCTCGGAAATACGACATCGTCTCCCAGAAATTGCAGTTTTCTCCTCAAAAATTTGACGCTTTCTGCCAGAAATAGCAGTTTTCTACAAAAAATACGACATGTATTGCAAGAAATTGCAGTTCTATCCCGCAAAGTACAAATCTTTAACACAAGAACACCGCTTTTCTCTTCAGAAATACGATATTTTCTCCCAGAAATATGACATTTTCTCCCAGAAATTGCAGTTTTGTCCCAAGTAGATGACATTTCCTCCCAGAAATAACAATTTACTACCCAAAAACATGATATTTTCCCCCAGAAACATCCGTTTTCTATACAAAATATGACATATTTTCCCAGGAACAACAGTTTTCTCCTCAAGAATACAACATCACCTCCCAGAAATGCCCGGTTTCTCCCAAAACATACAGCCGTTTCAAACAGGCCCGTTTTCTCCCCAAGAATATGACGTTTCCTCCCAGAAATACAAGTATTCTGTCCAAAAATAGGACATTTTCTCCCAGAAATACCAGATTTCTCGCTCAAAAAATGACATTTTCTGCCAGAAATACCCGTTTTCTCTCGGAAATATGACATCGTCTCCCAGAAATTGCAGTTTTCTCCTCAAAAATTTGACGCTTTCTGCCAGAAATAGCAGTTTTCTACAAAAAATACGACATGTATTGCAAGAAATTGCAGTTCTATCCCCCAAAATACAAAATTTTCTCACAAGAACACCTCTTTTCTCTTCAGAAATACGATATTTTCTCCCAGAAATATGACATTTTCTCCCAGAAATTGCAGTTTTGTCCCAAGTAGATGACATTTCCTCCCAGAAATAACAATTTACTACCCAAATTGATGCTATTTTCTCCCAGAAACATCCGTTTTCTATACAAAATATGACATATTTTCCCAGGAACAACAGTTTTCTCCTCAAGAATACGACATCACCTCCCAGAAATGCCCATTTTCTCCCAAAATATACGGCCGTTTCAAACAGATGGGCCCGTTTTCTCCCCAAGAATATGACGTTTCCTCCCAGAAATACAAGTATTCTGTCCAAAAATAGGACATTTTCTCCCAGAAATACCAGATTTCTCTCTCAAAAAATGACATCTTCTGCCAGAAATACCCGTTTTCTCTCGGAAATATGACATCGTCTCCCAGAAATTGCAGTTTTCTCCTCAAAAATTTGACGCTTTCTGCCAGAAATAGCAGTTTTCTACAAAAAATACGACATGTATTGCAAGAAATTGCAGTTCTATCCCCCAAAATACAAAATTTTCTCACAAGAACACCTCTTTTCTCTTCAGAAATACGATATTTTCTCCCAGAAATATGACATTTTCTCCCAGAAATTGCAGTTTTGTCCCAAGTAGATGACATTTCCTCCCTGAAATAACAATTTACTATCCAAAAACATGATATTTTCCCCCAGAAACATCCGTTTTCTATAAAAAATATGACATATTTTCCCAGGAGCAACAGTTTTCTTCTCAAGAATACAACATCACCTCCCAGAAATGCCCGGTTTCTCCCAAAACATACAGCCGTTTCAAACAGATGGGCCCGTTTTCTCCCCAAGAATATGACGTTTCCTCCCAGAAATACAAGTATTCTGTCCAAAAATAGGACATTTTCTCCCAGAAATACCAGATTTCTCTCTCAAAAAATGACATCTTCTGCCAGAAATACCCGTTTTCTCTCGGAAATACGACATCGTCTCCCAGAAATTGCAGTTTTCTCCTCAAAAATTTGACGCTTTCTGCCAGAAATAGCAGTTTTCTACAAAAAATACGACATTTATTGCAAGAAATTGCAGTTCTATCCCGCAAAGTACAAATCTTTAACACAAGAACACCGCTTTTCTCTTCAGAAATACGATATTTTCTCCCAGAAATATGACATTTTCTCCCAGAAATTGCAGTTTTGTCCCAAGTAGATGACATTTCCTCCCAGAAATAACAATTTACTACCCAAAAACATGATATTTTCCCCCAGAAACATCCGTTTTCTATAAAAAATATGACATATTTTCCCAGGAACAACAGTTTTCTTCTCAAGAATACAACATCACCTCCCAGAAATGCCCGTTTTCTCCCAAAATATACGGCCGTTTCAAACAGATGGGCCCGTTTTCTCCCCAAGAATATGACGTTTCCTCCCAGAAATACAAGTATTCTGTCCAAAAATAGGACATTTTCTCCCAGAAATACCATATTTCTCTCTCAAAAAATGACATTTTCTGCCAGAAATACCCGTTTTCTCTCGGAAATATGACATCGTCTCCCAGAAATTGCAGTTTTCTCCTCAAAAATTTGACGCTTTCTGCCAGAAATAGCAGTTTTCTACAAAAAATACGACATGTATTGCAAGAAATTGCAGTTCTATCCCGCAAAGTACAAATCTTTAACACAAGAACACCGCTTTTCTCTTCAGAAATACGATATTTTCTCCCAGAAATATGACATTTTCTCCCAGAAATTGCAGTTTTGTCCCAAGTAGATGACATTTCCTCCCAGAAATAACAATTTACTACCCAAAAACATGATATTTTCCCCCAGAAACATCCGTTTTCTATACAAAATATGACATATTTTCCCAGGAACAACAGTTTTCTCCTCAAGAATACAACATCACCTCCCAGAAATGCCCGGTTTCTCCCAAAATATACGGCCGTTTCAAACAGATGGGCCCGTTTTCTCCCCAAGAATATGACGTTTCCTCCCAGAAATACAAGTATTCTGTCCAAAAATAGGACATTTTCTCCCAGAAATACCAGATTTCTCTCTCAAAAAATGACATTTTC
Source organism: Lagopus muta (assembly GCF_023343835.1). Lineage (NCBI taxonomy): Eukaryota > Metazoa > Chordata > Aves > Galliformes > Phasianidae > Lagopus > Lagopus muta. The sequence goes on along the minus strand of NW_026040168.1, from coordinate 2,353,120 downwards.
TGCCAGAAATACCCGTTTTCTCTCGGAAATATGACATCGTCTCCCAGAAATTGCAGTTTTCTCCTCAAAAATTTGACGCTTTCTGCCAGAAATAGCAGTTTTCTACAAAAAATACGACATGTATTGCAAGAAATTGCAGTTCTATCCCCCAAAATACAAAATTTTCTCACAAGAACACCTCTTTTCTCTTCAGAAATACGATATTTTCTCCCAGAAATATGACATTTTCTCCCAGAAATTGCAGTTTTGTCCCAAGTAGATGACATTTCCTCCCAGAAATAACAATTTACTACCCAAATTGATGCTATTTTCTCCCAGAAACATCCGTTTTCTATACAAAATATGACATATTTTCCCAGGAACAACAGTTTTCTCCTCAAGAATACGACATCACCTCCCAGAAATGCCCGGTTTCTCCCAAAATATACGGCCGTTTCAAACAGATGGGCCCGTTTTCTCCCCAAGAATATGACGTTTCCTCCCAGAAATACAAGTATTCTGTCCAAAAATAGGACATTTTCTCCCAGAAATACCAGATTTCTCTCTCAAAAAATGACATCTTCTGCCAGAAATACCCGTTTTCTCTCGGAAATATGACATCGTCTCCCAGAAATTGCAGTTTTCTCCTCAAAAATTTGACGCTTTCTGCCAGAAATAGCAGTTTTCTACAAAAAATACGACATGTATTGCAAGAAATTGCAGTTCTATCCCCCAAAATACAAATCTTTAACACAAGAACACCGCTTTTCTCTTCAGAAATACGATATTTTCTCCCAGAAATATGACATTTTCTCCCAGAAATTGCAGTTTTGTCCCAAGTAGATGACATTTCCTCCCAGAAATAACAATTTACTACCCAAAAACATGATATTTTCCCCCAGAAACATCCGTTTTCTATACAAAATATGACATATTTTCCCAGGAACAACAGTTTTCTCCTCAAGAATACAACATCACCTCCCAGAAATGCCCGGTTTCTCCCAAAATATACGGCCGTTTCAAACAGGCCCGTTTTCTCCCCAAGAATATGACGTTTCCTCCCAGAAATACAAGTATTCTGTCCAAAAATAGGACATTTTCTCCCAGAAATACCAGATTTCTCTCTCAAAAAATGACATTTTCTGCCAGAAATACCCGTTTTCTCTCGGAAATATGACATCGTCTCCCAGAAATTGCAGTTTTCTCCTCAAAAATTTGACGCTTTCTGCCAGAAATAGCAGTTTTCTACAAAAAATACGACATGTATTGCAAGAAATTGCAGTTCTATCCCCCAAAATACAAAATTTTCTCACAAGAACACCTCTTTTCTCTTCAGAAATACGATATTTTCTCCCAGAAATATGACATTTTCTCCCAGAAATTGCAGTTTTGTCCCAAGTAGATGACATTTCCTCCCAGAAATAACAATTTACTACCCAAATTGATGCTATTTTCTCCCAGAAACATCCGTTTTCTATACAAAATATGACATATTTTCCCAGGAACAACAGTTTTCTCCTCAAGAATACGACATCACCTCCCAGAAATGCCCATTTTCTCCCAAAATATACGGCCGTTTCAAACAGGCCCGTTTTCTCCCCAAGAATATGACGTTTCCTCCCAGAAATACAAGTATTCTGTCCAAAAATAGGACATTTTCTCCCAGAAATACCAGATTTCTCTCTCAAAAAATGACATTTTCTGCCAGAAATACCCGTTTTCTCTCGGAAATATGACATCGTCTCCCATAAATTGCAGTTTTCTCCTCAAAAATTTGACGCTTTCTGCCAGAAATAGCAGTTTTCTACAAAAAATACGACATGTATTGCAAGAAATTGCAGTTCTATCCCCCAAAATACAAAATTTTCTCACAAGAACACCTCTTTTCTCTTCAGAAATACGATATTTTCTCCCAGAAATATGACATTTTCTCCCAGAAATTGCAGTTTTGTCCCAAGTAGATGACATTTCCTCCCAGAAATAACAATTTACTACCCAAATTGATGCTATTTTCTCCCAGAAACATCCGTTTTCTATACAAAATATGACATATTTTCCCAGGAACAACAGTTTTCTCCTCAAGAATACGACATCACCTCCCAGAAATGCCCATTTTCTCCCAAAATATACGGCCGTTTCAAACAGATGGGCCCGTTTTCTCCCCAAGAATATGACGTTTCCTCCCAGAAATACAAGTATTCTGTCCAAAAATAGGACATTTTCTCCCAGAAATACCAGATTTCTCTCTCAAAAAATGACATTTTCTGCCAGAAATACCCGTTTTCTCTCGGAAATATGACATCGTCTCCCAGAAATTGCAGTTTTCTCCTCAAAAATTTGACGCTTTCTGCCAGAAATAGCAGTTTTCTACAAAAAATACGACATGTATTGCAAGAAATTGCAGTTCTATCCCCCAAAATACAAAATTTTCTCACAAGAACACCTCTTTTCTCTTCAGAAATACGATATTTTCTCCCAGAAATATGACATTTTCTCCCAGAAATTGCAGTTTTGTCCCAAGTAGATGACATTTCCTCCCAGAAATAACAATTTACTACCCAAAAACATGATATTTTCCCCCAGAAACATCCGTTTTCTATGCAAAATATGACATATTTTCCCAGGAACAACAGTTTTCTCCTCAAGAATACAACATCACCTCCCAGAAATGCCCGGTTTCTCCCAAAATATACGGCCGTTTCAAACAGGCCCGTTTTCTCCCCAAGAATATGACGTTTCCTCCCAGAAATACAAGTATTCTGTCCAAAAATAGGACATTTTCTCCCAGAAATACCAGATTTCTCTCTCAAAAAATGACATTTTCTGCCAGAAATACCCGTTTTCTCTCGGAAATATGACATCGTCTCCCATAAATTGCAGTTTTCTCCTCAAAAATTTGACGCTTTCTGCCAGAAATAGCAGTTTTCTACAAAAAATACGACATGTATTGCAAGAAATTGCAGTTCTATCCCCCAAAATACAAAATTTTCTCACAAGAACACCTCTTTTCTCTTCAGAAATACGATATTTTCTCCCAGAAATATGACATTTTCTCCCAGAAATTGCAGTTTTGTCCCAAGTAGATGACATTTCCTCCCAGAAATAACAATTTACTACCCAAATTGATGCTATTTTCTCCCAGAAACATCCGTTTTCTATACAAAATATGACATATTTTCCCAGGAACAACAGTTTTCTCCTCAAGAATACGACATCACCTCCCAGAAATGCCCATTTTCTCCCAAAATATACGGCCGTTTCAAACAGATGGGCCCGTTTTCTCCCCAAGAATATGACGTTTCCTCCCAGAAATACAAGTATTCTGTCCAAAAATAGGACATTTTCTCCCAGAAATACCAGATTTCTCTCTCAAAAAATGACATCTTCTGCCAGAAATACCCGTTTTCTCTCGGAAATATGACATCGTCTCCCAGAAATTGCAGTTTTCTCCTCAAAAATTTGACGCTTTCTGCCAGAAATAGCAGTTTTCTACAAAAAATACGACATGTATTGCAAGAAATTGCAGTTCTATCCCCCAAAATACAAAATTTTCTCACAAGAACACCTCTTTTCTCTTCAGAAATACGATATTTTCTCCCAGAAATATGACATTTTCTCCCAGAAATTGCAGTTTTGTCCCAAGTAGATGACATTTCCTCCCAGAAATAACAATTTACTACCCAAAAACATGATATTTTCCCCCAGAAACATCCGTTTTCTATACAAAATATGACATATTTTCCCAGGAACAACAGTTTTCTCCTCAAGAATACAACATCACCTCCCAGAAATGCCCGGTTTCTCCCAAAATATACGGCCGTTTCAAACAGGCCCGTTTTCTCCCCAAGAATATGACGTTTCCTCCCAGAAATACAAGTATTCTGTCCAAAAATAGGACATTTTCTCCCAGAAATACCAGATTTCTCTCTCAAAAAATGACATTTTCTGCCAGAAATACCCGTTTTCTCTCGGAAATATGACATCGTCTCCCATAAATTGCAGTTTTCTCCTCAAAAATTTGACGCTTTCTGCCAGAAATAGCAGTTTTCTACAAAAAATACGACATGTATTGCAAGAAATTGCAGTTCTATCCCCCAAAATACAAAATTTTCTCACAAGAACACCTCTTTTCTCTTCAGAAATACGATATTTTCTCCCAGAAATATGACATTTTCTCCCAGAAATTGCAGTTTTGTCCCAAGTAGATGACATTTCCTCCCAGAAATAACAATTTACTACCCAAATTGATGCTATTTTCTCCCAGAAACATCCGTTTTCTATACAAAATATGACATATTTTCCCAGGAACAACAGTTTTCTCCTCAAGAATACGACATCACCTCCCAGAAATGCCCATTTTCTCCCAAAATATACGGCCGTTTCAAACAGATGGGCCCGTTTTCTCCCCAAGAATATGACGTTTCCTCCCAGAAATACAAGTATTCTGTCCAAAAATAGGACATTTTCTCCCAGAAATACCAGATTTCTCTCTCAAAAAATGACATCTTCTGCCAGAAATACCCGTTTTCTCTCGGAAATATGACATCGTCTCCCAGAAATTGCAGTTTTCTCCTCAAAAATTTGACGCTTTCTGCCAGAAATAGCAGTTTTCTGCAAAAAATACGACATTTATTGCAAGAAATTGCAGTTCTATCCCCCAAAATACAAATCTTTAACACAAGAACACCGCTTTTCTCTTCAGAAATACGATATTTTCTCCCAGAAATATGACATTTTCTCCCAGAAATTGCAGTTTTGTCCCAAGTAGATGACATTTCCTCCCAGAAATAACAATTTACTATCCAAAAACATTATATTTTCCCCCAGAAACATCCGTTTTCTATACAAAATATGACATATTTTCCCAGGAACAACAGTTTTCTTCTCAAGAATACAGCATCACCTCCCAGAAATGCCCGTTTTCTCCCAAAATATACGGCCGTTTCAAACAGATGGGCCCGTTTTCTCCCCAAGAATATGACGTTTCCTCCCAGAAATACAAGTATTCTGTCCAAAAATAGGACATTTTCTCCCAGAAATACCAGATTTCTCTCTCAAAAAATGACATTTTCTGCCAGAAATACCCGTTTTCTCTCGGAAATATGACATCGTCTCCCAGAAATTGCAGTTTTCTCCTCAAAAATTTGACGCTTTCTGCCAGAAATAGCAGTTTTCTACAAAAAATACGACATGTATTGCAAGAAATTGCAGTTCTATCCCGCAAAGTACAAATCTTTAACACAAGAACACCGCTTTTCTCTTCAGAAATACGATATTTTCTCCCAGAAATATGACATTTTCTCCCAGAAATTGCAGTTTTGTCCCAAGTAGATGACATTTCCTCCCAGAAATAACAATTTACTACTCAAATTGATGCTATTTTCCCCCAGAAACATCCGTTTTCTATAAAAAATATGACATATTTTCCCAGGAACAACAGTTTTCTCCTCAAGAATACAACATCACCTCCCAGAAATGCCCGGTTTCTCCCAAAACATACAGCCGTTTCAAACAGGCCCGTTTTCTCCCCAAGAATATGACGTTTCCTCCCAGAAATACAAGTATTCTGTCCAAAAATAGGACATTTTCTCCCAGAAATACCAGATTTCTCTCTCAAAAAATGACATCTTCTGCCAGAAATACCCGTTTTCTCTCGGAAATATGACATCGTCTCCCAGAAATTGCAGTTTTCTCCTCAAAAATTTGACGCTTTCTGCCAGAAATAGCAGTTTTCTACAAAAAATACGACATGTATTGCAAGAAATTGCAGTTCTATCCCCCAAAATACAAAATTTTCTCACAAGAACACCTCTTTTCTCTTCAGAAATACGATATTTTCTCCCAGAAATATGACATTTTCTCCCAGAAATTGCAGTTTTGTCCCAAGTAGATGACATTTCCTCCCAGAAATAACAATTTACTACCCAAATTGATGCTATTTTCTCCCAGAAACATCCGTTTTCTATACAAAATATGACATATTTTCCCAGGAACAACAGTTTTCTCCTCAAGAATACAACATCACCTCCCAGAAATGCCCGGTTTCTCCCAAGACATACGGCCGTTTCAAACAGGCCCGTTTTCTCCCCAAGAATATGACGTTTCCTCCCAGAAATACAAGTATTCTGTCCAGAAATAGGACATTTTCTCCCAGAAATACCAGATTTCTCTCTCAAAAAATGACATCTTCTGCCAGAAATACCCGTTTTCTCTCGGAAATATGACATCGTCTCCCAGAAATTGCAGTTTTCTCCTCAAAAATTTGACGCTTTCTGCCAGAAATAGCAGTTTTCTACAAAAAATACGACATGTATTGCAAGAAATTGCAGTTCTATCCCCCAAAATACAAAATTTTCTCACAAGAACACCTCTTTTCTCTTCAGAAATACGATATTTTCTCCCAGAAATATGACATTTTCTCCCAGAAATTGCAGTTTTGTCCCAAGTAGATGACATTTCCTCCCAGAAATAACAATTTACTACCCAAAAACATGATATTTTCCCCCAGAAACATCCGTTTTCTATACAAAATATGACATATTTTCCCAGGAACAACAGTTTTCTCCTCAAGAATACAACATCACCTCCCAGAAATGCCCGGTTTCTCCCAAGACATACGGCCGTTTCAAACAGGCCCGTTTTCTCCCAAAGAATATGACGTTTCCTCCCAGAAATACAAGTATTCTGTCCAGAAATAGGACATTTTCTCCCAGAAATACCAGATTTCTCGCTCAAAAAATGACATCTTCTGCCAGAAATACCCGTTTTCTCTCGGAAATACGACATCGTCTCCCAGAAATTGCAGTTTTCTCCTCAAAAATTTGACGCTTTCTGCCAGAAATAGCAGTTTTCTGCAAAAAATACGACATTTATTGCAAGAAATTGCAGTTCTATCCCGCAAAGTACAAATCTTTAACACAAGAACACCGCTTTTCTCTTCAGAAATACGATATTTTCTCCCAGAAATATGACATTTTCTCCCAGAAATTGCAGTTTTGTCCCAAGTAGATGACATTTCCTCCCAGAAATAACAATTTACTACCCAAAAACATGATATTTTCCCCCAGAAACATCTGTTTTCTATACAAAATATGACATATTTTCCCAGGAACAACAGTTTTCTCCTCAAGAATACAACATCACCTCCCAGAAATGCCCGGTTTCTCCCAAAATATACAGCCGTTTCAAACAGGCCCGATTTCTCCCCAAGAATATGACGTTTCCTCCCAGAAATACAAGTATTCTGTCCAAAAATAGGACATTTTCTCCCAGAAATACCAGATTTCTCTCTCAAAAAATGACATCTTCTGCCAGAAATACCCGTTTTCTCTCGGAAATATGACATCGTCTCCCAGAAATTGCAGTTTTCTCCTCAAAAATTTGACGCTTTCTGCCAGAAATAGCAGTTTTCTACAAAAAATACGACATTTATTGCAAGAAATTGCAGTTCTATCCCCCTAAATACAAATCTTCAACGCAAGAACACCTCTTTTCTCTTCAGAAATACGATATTTTCTCCCAGAAATATGACATTTTCTCCCAGAAATTGCAGTTTTGTCCCAAGTAGATGACATTTCCTCCCAGAAATAACAATTTACTACCCAAATTGATGCTATTTTCCCTCAGAAACATCCGTTTTCTATACAAAATATGACATATTTTCCCAGGAACAACAGTTTTCTCCTCAAGAATACGACATCACCTCCCAGAAATGCCCGGTTTCTCCCAAAATATACAGCCGTTTCAAACAGGCCCGATTTCTCCCCAAGAATATGACGTTTCCTCCCAGAAATACAAGTATTCTGTCCAAAAATAGGACATTTTCTCCCAGAAATACCAGATTTCTCTCTCAAAAAATGACATTTTCTGCCAGAAATACCCTTTTTCTCTCGGAAATACGACATCGTCTCCCAGAAATTGCAGTTTTCTCCTCAAAAATTTGACGCTTTCTGCCAGAAATAGCAGTTTTCTACAAAAAATACGACATGTATTGCAAGAAATTGCAGTTCTATCCCGCAAAGTACAAATCTTTAACACAAGAACACCTCTTTTCTCTTCAGAAATACGATATTTTCTCCCAGAAATATGACATTTTCTCCCAGAAATTGCAGTTTTGTCCCAAGTAGATGACATTTCCTCCCAGAAATAACAATTTACTACCCAAATTGATGCTATTTTCCCCCAGAAACATCCGTTTTCTATACAAAATATGACATATTTTCCCAGGAACAACAGTTTTCTCCTCAAGAATACGACATCACCTCCCAGAAATGCCCGTTTTCTCCCAAAATATACGGCCGTTTCAAACAGGCCCGTTTTCTCCCCAAGAATATGACGTTTCCTCCCAGAAATACAAGTATTCTGTCCAAAAATAGGACATTTTCTCCCAGAAATACCAGATTTCTCTCTCAAAAAATGACATTTTCTGCCAGAAATACCCGTTTTCTCTCGGAAATACGACATCGTCTCCCAGAAATTGCAGTTTTCTCCTCAAAAATTTGACGCTTTCTGCCAGAAATAGCAGTTTTCTGCAAAAAATACGACATTTATTGCAAGAAATTGCAGTTCTATCCCGCAAAGTACAAATCTTTAACACAAGAACACCGCTTTTCTCTTCAGAAATACGATATTTTCTCCCAGAAATATGACGTTTTCTCCCAGAAATTGCAGTTTTGTCCCAAGTAGATGACATTTCCTCCCAGAAATAACAATTTACTACCCAAAAACATGATATTTTCCCGCAGAAACATCCGTTTTCTATAAAAAATATGACATATATTCCCAGGAACAACAGTTTTCTTCTCAAGAATACGACATCACCTCCCAGAAATGACCGTTTCCTCCCAAAATATACGGCCGTTTCAAACAGATGGGCCCGTTTTCTCCCCAAGAATATGACGTTTCCTCCCAGAAATACAAGTATTCTGTCCAAAAATAGGACATTTTCTCCCAGAAATACCAGATTTCTCTCTCAAAAAATGACATCTTCTGCCAGAAATACCCGTTTTCTCTCGGAAATACGACATCGTCTCCCAGAAATTGCAGTTTTCTCCTCAAAAATTTGACGCTTTCTGCCAGAAATAGCAGTTTTCTACAAAAAATACGACATTTATTGCAAGAAATTGCAGTTCTATCCCGCAAAGTACAAATCTTTAACACAAGAACACCGCTTTTCTCTTCAGAAATACGATATTTTCTCCCAGAAATATGACATTTTCTCCCAGAAATTGCAGTTTTGTCCCAAGTAGATGACATTTCCTCCCAGAAATAACAATTTACTACCCAAATTGATGCTATTTTCCCCCAGAAACATCCGTTTTCTATAAAAAATATGACATATTTTCCCAGGAACAACAGTTTTCTCCTCAAGAATACAACATCACCTCCCAGAAATGCCCGGTTTCTCCCAAAACATACGGCCGTTTCAAACAGGCCCGTTTTCTCCCCAAGAATATGACGTTTCCTCCCAGAAATACAAGTATTCTGTCCAAAAATAGGACATTTTCTCCCAGAAATACCAGATTTCTCTCTCAAAAAATGACATCTTCTGCCAGAAATACCCGTTTTCTCTCGGAAATACGACATCGTCTCCCAGAAATTGCAGTTTTCTCCTCAAAAATTTGACGCTTTCTGCCAGAAATAGCAGTTTTCTACAAAAAATACGACATTTATTGCAAGAAATTGCAGTTCTATCCCGCAAAGTACAAATCTTTAACACAAGAACACCGCTTTTCTCTTCAGAAATACGATATTTTCTCCCAGAAATATGACATTTTCTCCCAGAAATTGCAGTTTTGTCCCAAGTAGATGACATTTCCTCCCAGAAATAACAATTTACTACCCAAAAACATGATATTTTCCCCCAGAAACATCCGTTTTCTATACAAAATATGACATATTTTCCCAGGAACAACAGTTTTCTCCTCAAGAATACAACATCACCTCCCAGAAATGCCCGGCTTCTCCCAAAATATACAGCCGTTTCAAACAGGCCCGTTTTCTCCCCAAGAATATGACGTTTCCTCCCAGAAATACAAGTATTCTGTCCAAAAATAGGACATTTTCTCCCAGAAATACCAGATTTCTCTCTCAAAAAATGACATTTTCTGCCAGAAATACCCGTTTTCTCTCGGAAATATGACATCGTCTCCCAGAAATTGCAGTTTTCTCCTCAAAAATTTGACGCTTTCTGCCAGAAATAGCAGTTTTCTGCAAAAAATACAACATTTATTGCAAGAAATTGCAGTTCTATCCCCCAAAATACAAAATTCTCACACAAGAACACCTCTTTTCTCTTCAGAAATACGATATTTTCCCTCAGAAATATGACATTTTCTCCCAGAAATTGCAGTTTTGTCCCAAGTAGATGACATTTCCTCCCAGAAATAACAATTTACTACCCAAAAACATGATATTTTCCCCCAGAAACATCCGTTTTCTATACAAAATATGACATATTTTCCCAGGAACAACAGTTTTCTCCTCAAGAATACAACATCACCTCCCAGAAATGCCCGTTTTCTCCCAAAATATACGGCCGTTTCAAACAGATGGGCCCGTTTTCTCCCCAAGAATATGACGTTTCCTCCCAGAAATACAAGTATTCTGTCCAAAAATAGGACATTTTCTCCCAGAAATACCAGATTTCTCTCTCAAAAAATGACATTTTCTGCCAGAAATACCCGTTTTCTCTCGGAAATACGACATAGTCTCCCAGAAATTGCAGTTTTCTCCTCAAAAATTTGACGCTTTCTGCCAGAAATAGCAGTTTTCTACAAAAAATACGACATTTATTGCAAGAAATTGCAGTTCTATCCCGCAAAGTACAAATCTTTAACACAAGAACACCGCTTTTCTCTTCAGAAATACGATATTTTCTCCCAGAAATATGACATTTTCTCCCAGAAATTGCAGTTTTGTCCCAAGTAGATGACATTTCCTCCCAGAAATAACAATTTACTACCCAAAAACATGATATTTTCCCCCAGAAACATCCGTTTTCTATAAAAAATATGACATATTTTCCCAGGAACAACAGTTTTCTCCTCAAGAATACAACATCACCTCCCAGAAATGCCCGGTTTCTCCCAAAATATACAGCCGTTTCAAACAGGCCCGATTTCTCCCCAAGAATATGACGTTTCCTCCCAGAAATACAAGTATTCTGTCCAAAAATAGGACATTTTCTCCCAGAAATACCAGATTTCTCTCTCAAAAAATGACATTTTCTGACAGAAATACCCGTTTTCTCTCGGAAATATGACATCGTCTCCCAGAAATTGCAGTTTTCTCCTCAAAAATTTGACGCTTTCTGCCAGAAATAGCAGTTTTCTACAAAAAATACGACATTTATTGCAAGAAATTGCAGTTCTATCCCCCAAAATACAAAATTTTCACACAAGAACACCTCTTTTCTCTTCAGAAATACGATATTTTCTCTCAGAAATATGACATTTTCTCCCAGAAATTGCAGTTTTGTCCCAAGTAGATGACATTTCCTCCCAGAAATAACAATTTACTACCCAAAAACATGATATTTTCCCCCAGAAACATCCGTTTTCTATGCAAAATATGACATATTTTCCCAGGAACAACAGTTTTCTCCTCAAGAATATGACATCACCTCCCAGAAATGCCCGTTTTCTCCCAAAATATACGGCCGTTTCAAACAGATGGGCCCGTTTTCTCCCCAAGAATATGACGTTTCCTCCCAGAAATACAAGTATTCTGTCCAAAAATAGGACATTTTCTCCCAGAAATACCAGATTTCTCTCTCAAAAAATGACATCTTCTGCCAGAAATACCCGTTTTCTCTCGGAAATACGACATCGTCTCCCAGAAATTGCAGTTTTCTCCTCAAAAATTTGACGCTTTCTGCCAGAAATAGCAGTTTTCTACAAAAAATACGACATGTATTGCAAGAAATTGCAGTTCTATCCCGCAAAGTACAAATCTTTAACACAAGAACACCGCTTTTCTCTTCAGAAATACGATATTTTCTCCCAGAAATATGACATTTTCTCCCAGAAATTGCAGTTTTGTCCCAAGTAGATGACATTTCCTCCCAGAAATAACAATTTACTACCCAAAAACATGATATTTTCCCCCAGAAACATCCGTTTTCTATACAAAATATGACATATTTTCCCAGGAACAACAGTTTTCTCCTCAAGAATACGACATCACCTCCCAGAAATGCCCGGTTTCTCCCAAAATATACGGCCATTTCAAACAGATGGGCCCGTTTTCTCCCCAAGAATATGACGTTTCCTCCCAGAAATACAAGTATTCTGTCCAAAAATAGGACATTTTCTCCCAGAAATACCAGATTTCTCTCTCAAAAAATGACATTTTCTGACAGAAATACCCGTTTTCTCTCGGAAATATGACATCGTCTCCCAGAAATTGCAGTTTTCTCCTCAAAAATTTGACGCTTTCTGCCAGAAATCGCAGTTTTCTACAAAATATACGACATGTATTGCAAGAAATTGCAGTTCTATCCCCCAAAATTCAAATCTTTAACACAAGAACACCGCTTTTCTCTTCAGAAATACGATATTTTCTCCCAGAAATATGACATTTTCTCCCAGAAATTGCAGTTTTGTCCCAAGTAGATGACATTTCCTCCCAGAAATAACAATTTACTACCCAAAAACATGATATTTTCCCGCAGAAACATCCGTTTTCTATAAAAAATATGACATATATTCCCATGAACAACAGTTTTCTTTTCAGAATACGACATCACCTCCCAGAAATGCCCGGTTTCTCCCAAAATATACAGCCGTTTCAAACAGGCCCTATTTCTCCCCAAGAATATGACGTTTCCTCCCAGAAATACAAGTATTCTGTCCAAAAATAGGACATTTTCTCCCAGAAATACCAGATTTCTCTCTCAAAAAATGACATTTTCTGCCAGAAATACCCGTTTTCTCTCGGAAATATGACATCGTCTCCCAGAAATTGCAGTTTTCTCCTCAAAAATTTGACGCTTTCTGCCAGAAATAGCAGTTTTCTACAAAAAATACGACATTTATTGCAAGAAATTGCAGTTCTATCCCCCAAAATACAAAATTTTCACACAAGAACACCTCTTTTCTCTTCAGAAATACGATATTTTCTCTCAGAAATATGACATTTTCTCCCAGAAATTGCAGTTTTGTCCCAAGTAGATGACATTTCCTCCCAGAAATAACAATTTACTACCCAAAAACATGATATTTTCCCCCAGAAACATCCGTTTTCTATGCAAAATATGACATATTTTCCCAGGAACAACAGTTTTCTCCTCAAGAATACGACATCACCTCCCAGAAATGCCCGTTTTCTCCCAAAATATACGGCCGTTTCAAACAGATGGGCCCGTTTTCTCCCCAAGAATATGACGTTTCCTCCCAGAAATACAAGTATTCTGTCCAAAAATAGGACATTTTCTCCCAGAAATACCAGATTTCTCTCTCAAAAAATGACATCTTCTGCCAGAAATACCCGTTTTCTCTCGGAAATACGACATCGTCTCCCAGAAATTGCAGTTTTCTCCTCAAAAATTTGACGCTTTCTGCCAGAAATAGCAGTTTTCTACAAAAAATACGACATGTATTGCAAGAAATTGCAGTTCTATCCCGCAAAGTACAAATCTTTAACACAAGAACACCGCTTTTCTCTTCAGAAATACGATATTTTCTCCCAGAAATATGACATTTTCTCCCAGAAATTGCAGTTTTGTCCCAAGTAGATGACATTTCCTCCCAGAAATAACAATTTACTACCCAAAAACATGATATTTTCCCCCAGAAACATCCGTTTTCTATACAAAATATGACATATTTTCCCAGGAACAACAGTTTTCTCCTCAAGAATACGACATCACCTCCCAGAAATGCCCGGTTTCTCCCAAAATATACGGCCATTTCAAACAGATGGGCCCGTTTTCTCCCCAAGAATATGACGTTTCCTCCCAGAAATACAAGTATTCTGTCCAAAAATAGGACATTTTCTCCCAGAAATACCAGATTTCTCTCTCAAAAAATGACATTTTCTGCCAGAAATACCCGTTTTCTCTCGGAAATACGACATCGTCTCCCAGAAATTGCAGTTTTCTCCTCAAAAATTTGACGCTTTCTGCCAGAAATAGCAGTTTTCTACAAAAAATACGACATTTATTGCAAGAAATTGCAGTTCTATCCCGCAAAGTACAAATTTTTAACACAAGAACACCGCTTTTCTCTTCAGAAATACGATATTTTCTCTCAGAAATATGACATTTTCTCCCAGAAATTGCAGTTTTGTCCCAAGTAGATGACATTTCCTCCCAGAAATAACAATTTACTACCCAAAAACATGATATTTTCCCCCAGAAACATCCGTTTTCTATACAAAATATGACATATTTTCCCAGGAACAACAGTTTTCTCCTCAAGAATACGACATCACCTCCCAGAAATGCCCGGTTTCTCCCAAAATATACGGCCGTTTCAAACAGATGGGCCCGTTTTCTCCCCAAGAATATGACGTTTCCTCCCAGAAATACAAGTATTCTGTCCAAAAATAGGACATTTTCTCCCAGAAATACCAGATTTCTCTCTCAAAAAATGACATTTTCTGCCAGAAATACCCGTTTTCTCTCGGAAATACGACATAGTCTCCCAGATATTGCAGTTTTCTCCTCAAAAATTTGACGCTTTCTGCCAGAAATAGCAGTTTTCTACAAAAAATACGACATTTATTGCAAGAAATTGCAGTTCTATCCCGCAGAGTACAAATCTTTAACACAAGAACACCGCTTTTCTCTTCAGAAATACGATATTTTCTCCCAGAAATACGATATTTTCTCCCAGAAATTGCAGTTTTGTCCCAAGTAGATGACATTTCCTCCCAGAAATAACAATTTACTACCCAAAAACATGATATTTTCCCCCAGAAACATCCGTTTTCTATACAAAATATGACATATTTTCCCAGGAACAACAGTTTTCTCCTCAAGAATACAACATCACCTCCCAGAAATGCCCGGTTTCTCCCAAAATATACGGCCGTTTCAAACAGGCCCGTTTTCTCCCCAAGAATATGACGTTTCCTCCCAGAAATACAAGTATTCTGTCCAAAAATAGGACATTTTCTCCCAGAAATACCAGATTTCTCTCTCAAAAAATGACATTTTCTGCCAGAAATACCCGTTTTCTCTCGGAAATACGACATCGTCTCCCAGAAATTGCAGTTTTCTCCTCAAAAATTTGACGCTTTCTGCCAGAAATAGCAGTTTTCTGCAAAAAATACGACATTTATTGCAAGAAATTGCAGTTCTATCCCCCAAAATACAAAATTTTCACACAAGAACACCTCTTTTCTCTTCAGAAATACGATATTTTCTCCCAGAAATATGACATTTTCTCCCAGAAATTGCAGTTTTGTCCCAAGTAGATGACATTTCCTCCCAGAAATAACAATTTACTACCCAAATTGATGCTATTTTGCCCCAGAAACATCCGTTTTCTATACAAAATATGACATATTTTCCCAGGAACAACAGATTTCTTCTCAAGAATAAAACATCACCTCCCAGAAATGCCCGTTTTCTCCCAAAATATACGGCCGTTTCAAACAGATGGGCCCGTTTTCTCCCCAAGAATATGACGTTTCCTCCCAGAAATACAAGTATTCTGTCCAAAAATAGGACATTTTCTCCCAGAAATACCAGATTTCTCTCTCAAAAAATGACATTTTCTGCCAGAAATACCCGTTTTCTCTCGGAAATACGACATCGTCTCCCAGAAATTGCAGTTTTCTCCTCAAGAATTTGACGCTTTCTGCCAGAAATAGCAGTTTTCTACAAAAAATACGACATGTATTGCAAGAAATTGCAGTTCTATCCCGCAAAGTACAAATCTTTCACACAAGAACACCGCTTTTCTCTTCAGAAATACGATATTTTCTCCCAGAAATATGACATTTTCTCCCAGAAATTGCAGTTTTGTCCCAAGTAGATGACATTTCCTCCCAGAAATAACAATTTACTACCCAAAAACATGATATTTTCCCCCAGAAACATCCGTTTTCTATACAAAATATGACATATTTTCCCAGGAACAACAGTTTTCTCCTCAAGAATACAACATCACCTCCCAGAAATGCCCGGTTTCTCCCAAAATATACGGCCGTTTCAAACAGGCCCGTTTTCTCCCCAAGAATATGACGTTTCCTCCCAGAAATACAAGTATTCTGTCCAAAAATAGGACATTTTCTCCCAGAAATACCAGATTTCTCTCTCAAAAAATGACATCTTCTGCCAGAAATACCCGTTTTCTCTCGGAAATACGACATCGTCTCCCAGAAATTGCAGTTTTCTCCTCAAAAATTTGACGCTTTCTGCCAGAAATAGCAGTTTTCTACAAAAAATACGACATGTATTGCAAGAAATTGCAGTTCTATCCCCCAAAATACAAATCTTTAACACAAGAACACCGCTTTTCTCTTCAGAAATACGATATTTTCTCCCAGAAATATGACATTTTCTCCCAGAAATTGCAGTTTTGTCCCAAGTAGATGACATTTCCTCCCAGAAATAACAATTTACTACCCAAAAACATGATATTTTCCCCCAGAAACATCCGTTTTCTATACAAAATATGACATATTTTCCCAGGAACAACAGTTTTCTCCTCAAGAATACAACATCACCTCCCAGAAATGCCCGGTTTCTCCCAAAATATACGGCCGTTTCAAACAGGCCCGTTTTCTCCCCAAGAATATGACGTTTCCTCCCAGAAATACAAGTATTCTGTCCAAAAATAGGACATTTTCTCCCAGAAATACCAGATTTCTCTCTCAAAAAATGACATTTTCTGCCAGAAATACCCGTTTTCTCTCGGAAATACGACATCGTCTCCCAGAAATTGCAGTTTTCTCCTCAAAAATTTGACGCTTTCTGCCAGAAATAGCAGTTTTCTACAAAAAATACGACATTTATTGCAAGAAATTGCAGTTCTATCCCCCAAAATACAAAATTTTCACACAAGAACTCCTCTTTTCTCTTCAGAAATACGATATTTTCTCCCAGAAATACGATATTTTCTCCCAGAAATTGCAGTTTTGTCCCAAGTAGATGACATTTCCTCCCACAAATAACAATTTACTACCCAAATTGATGCTATTTTCCCCCAGAAACATCCGTTTTCTATACAAAATATGACATATTTTCCCAGGAACAACAGTTTTCTTCTCAAGAATACAACATCACCTCCCAGAGATGCCCGTTTTCTCCCAAAATATACGGCCGTTTCAAACAGATGGGCCCGTTTTCTCCCCAAGAATATGACGTTTCCTCCCAGAAATACAAGTATTCTGTCCAAAAATAGGACATTTTCTCCCAGAAATACCAGATTTCTCTCTCAAAAAATGACATTTTCTGCCAGAAATACCCGTTTTCTCTCGGAAATATGACATCGTCTCCCAGATATTGCAGTTTTCTCCTCAAAAATTTGACGCTTTCTGCCAGAAATAGCAGTTTTCTACAAAAAATACGACATTTATTGCAAGAAATTGCAGTTCTATCCCGCAAAGTACAAATCTTTAACACAAGAACACCGCTTTTCTCTTCAGAAATACGATATTTTCTCCCAGAAATATGACATTTTCTCCCAGAAATTGCAGTTTTGTCACAAGTAGATGACATTTCCTCCCAGAAATAACAATTTACTATCCAAAAACATGATATTTTCCCCCAGAAACATCCGTTTTCTATACAAAATATGACATATTTTCCCAGGAACAACAGTTTTCTCCTCAAGAATACAACATCACCTCCCAGAAATGCCCGGTTTCTCCCAAAATATACAGCCGTTTCAAACAGGCCCGATTTCTCCCCAAGAATATGACGTTTCCTCCCAGAAATACAAGTATTCTGTCCAAAAATAGGACATTTTCTCCCAGAAATACCAGATTTCTCTCTCAAAAAATGACATTTTCTGCCAGAAATACCCGTTTTCTCTCGGAAATACGACATCGTCTCCCAGAAATTGCAGTTTTCTCCTCAAAAATTTGACGCTTTCTGCCAGAAATAGCAGTTTTCTGCAAAAAATACGACATTTATTGCAAGAAATTGCAGTTCTATCCCCCAAAATACAAAATTTTCACACAAGAACACCTCTTTTCTCTTCAGAAATACGATATTTTCTCCCAGAAATATGACATTTTCTCCCAGAAATTGCAGTTTTGTCCCAAGTAGATGACATTTCCTCCCAGAAATAACAATTTACTACCCAAATTGATGCTATTTTGCCCCAGAAACATCCGTTTTCTATACAAAATATGACATATTTTCCCAGGAACAACAGTTTTCTTCTCAAGAATACAACATCACCTCCCAGAAATGCCCGTTTTCTCCCAAAATATACGGCCGTTTCAAACAGATGGGCCCGTTTTCTCCCCAAGAATATGACGTTTCCTCCCAGAAATACAAGTATTCTGTCCAAAAATAGGACATTTTCTCCCAGAAATACCAGATTTCTCTCTCAAAAAATGACATTTTCTGCCAGAAATACCCGTTTTCTCTCGGAAATACGACATCGTCTCCCAGATATTGCAGTTTTCTCCTCAAAAATTTGACGCTTTCTGCCAGAAATAGCAGTTTTCTACAAAAAATACGACATTTATTGCAAGAAATTGCAGTTCTATCCCGCAAAGTACAAATCTTTAACACAAGAACACCGCTTTTCTCTTCAGAAATACGATATTTTCTCCCAGAAATATGACATTTTCTCCCAGAAATTGCAGTTTTGTCACAAGTAGATGACATTTCCTCCCAGAAATAACAATTTACTATCCAAAAACATGATATTTTCCCCCAGAAACATCCGTTTTCTATACAAAATATGACATATTTTCCCAGGAACAACAGTTTTCTCCTCAAGAATACAACATCACCTCCCAGAAATGCCCGGTTTCTCCCAAAATATACAGCCGTTTCAAACAGGCCCGATTTCTCCCCAAGAATATGACGTTTCCTCCCAGAAATACAAGTATTCTGTCCAAAAATAGGACATTTTCTCCCAGAAATACCAGATTTCTCTCTCAAAAAATGACATTTTCTGCCAGAAATACCCGTTTTCTCTCGGAAATACGACATCGTCTCCCAGAAATTGCAGTTTTCTCCTCAAAAATTTGACGCTTTCTGCCAGAAATAGCAGTTTTCTGCAAAAAATACGACATTTATTGCAAGAAATTGCAGTTCTATCCCCCAAAATACAAAATTTTCACACAAGAACACCTCTTTTCTCTTCAGAAATACGATATTTTCTCCCAGAAATATGACATTTTCTCCCAGAAATTGCAGTTTTGTCCCAAGTAGATGACATTTCCTCCCAGAAATAACAATTTACTACCCAAATTGATGCTATTTTGCCCCAGAAACATCCGTTTTCTATACAAAATATGACATATTTTCCCAGGAACAACAGTTTTCTTCTCAAGAATACAACATCACCTCCCAGAAATGCCCGTTTTCTCCCAAAATATACGGCCGTTTCAAACAGATGGGCCCGTTTTCTCCCCAAGAATATGACGTTTCCTCCCAGAAATACAAGTATTCTGTCCAAAAATAGGACATTTTCTCCCAGAAATACCAGATTTCTCTCTCAAAAAATGACATCTTCTGCCAGAAATACCCGTTTTCTCTCGGAAATACGACATCGTCTCCCAGATATTGCAGTTTTCTCCTCAAAAATTTGACGCTTTCTGCCAGAAATAGCAGTTTTCTGCAAAAAATACGACATTTATTGCAAGAAATTGCAGTTCTATCCCGCAAAGTACAAATCTTTAACACAAGAACACCGCTTTTCTCTTCAGAAATACGATATTTTCTCCCAGAAATATGACATTTTCTCCCAGAAATTGCAGTTTTGTCCCAAGTAGATGACATTTCCTCCCAGAAATAACTATTTACTACCCAAAAACATGATATTTTCCCCCAGAAACATCCGTTTTCTATACAAAATATGACATATTTTCCCAGGAACAACAGTTTTCTCCTCAAGAATACAACATCACCTCCCAGAAATGCCCGGTTTCTCCCAAAATATACAGCCGTTTCAAACAGGCCCGATTTCTCCCCAAGAATATGACGTTTCCTCCCAGAAATACAAGTATTCTGTCCAAAAATAGGACATTTTCTCCCAGAAATACCAGATTTCTCTCAAAAAAAATGACATCTTCTGCCAGAAATACCCGTTTTCTCTCGGAAATACGACATCGTCTCCCAGAAATTGCAGTTTTCTCCTCAAAAATTTGACGCTTTCTGCCAGAAATAGCAGTTTTCTACAAAAAATACGACATTTATTGCAAGAAATTGCAGTTCTATCCCGCAAAGTACAAATCTTTCACACAAGAACACCGCTTTTCTCTTCAGAAATACGATATTTTCTCCCAGAAATATGACATTTTCTCCCAGAAATTGCAGTTTTGTCCCAAGTAGATGACATTTCCTCCCAGAAATACCAGATTTCTCTCTCAAAAAATGACATCTTCTGCCAGAAATACCCGTTTTCTCTCGGAAATACGACATCGTCTCCCAGATATTGCAGTTTTCTCCTCAAAAATTTGACGCTTTCTGCCAGAAATAGCAGTTTTCTACAAAAAATACGACATTTATTGCAAGAAATTGCAGTTCTATCCCGCAAAGTACAAATCTTTAACACAAGAACACCGCTTTTCTCTTCAGAAATACGATATTTTCTCCCAGAAATATGACATTTTCTCCCAGAAATTGCAGTTTTGTCCCAAGTAGATGACATTTCCTCCCAGAAATAACAATTTACTACCCAAATTGATGCTATTTTCCCCCAGAAACATCCGTTTTCTATACAAAATATGACATATTTTCCCAGGAACAACAGTTTTCTCCTCAAGAATACGACATCACCTCCCAGAAATGCCCGGTTTCTCCCAAAATATACAGCCGTTTCAAACAGGCCCGTTTTCTCCTTAAGAATATGACGTTTCCTCCCAGAAATACAAGTATTCTGTCCAAAAATAGGACATTTTCTCCCAGAAATACCAGATTTCTCTCTCAAAAAATGACATCTTCTGCCAGAAATACCCTTTTTCTCTCGGAAATACGACATCGTCTCCCAGAAATTGCAGATTTCTCCTCAAAAATTTGACGCTTTCTGCCAGAAATAGCAGTTTTCTGCAAAAAATACGACATTTATTGCAAGAAATTGCAGTTCTATCCCCCAAAATACAAAATTTTCACACAAGAACACCTCTTTTCTCTTCAGAAATACGATATTTTCTCCCAGAAATATGACATTTTCTCCCAGAAATTGCAGTTTTGTCCCAAGTAGATGACATTTCCTCCCAGAAATAACAATTTACTACCCAAATTGATGCTATTTTCCCGCAGAAACATCCGTTTTCTATACAAAATATGACATATTTTCCCAGGAACAACAGTTTTCTCCTCAAGAATACAACATCACCTCCCAGAAATGCCCGGTTTCTCCCAAAATATACAGCCGTTTCAAACAGGCCCTATTTCTCCCCAAGAATATGACGTTTCCTCCCAGAAATACAAGTATTCTGTCCAAAAATAGGACATTTTCTCCCAGAAATACCAGATTTCTCTCTCAAAAAATGACATTTTCTGCCAGAAATACCCGTTTTCTCTCGGAAATACGACATCGTCTCCCAGAAATTGCAGTTTTCTCCTCAAAAATTTGACGCTTTCTGCCAGAAATAGCAGTTTTCTGCAAAAAATACGACATTTATTGCAAGAAATTGCAGTTCTATCCCCCAAAATACAAAATTTTCACACAAGAACACCTCTTTTCTCTTCAGAAATACGATATTTTCTCCCAGAAATATGACATTTTCTCCCAGAAATTGCAGTTTTGTCCCAAGTAGATGACATTTCCTCCCAGAAATAACAATTTACTACCCAAATTGATGCTATTTTCCCCCAGAAACATCCGTTTTCTATACAAAATATGACATATTTTCCCAGGAACAACAGTTTTCTCCTCAAGAATACAACATCACCTCCCAGAAATGCCCGGTTTCTCCCAAAATATACGGCCGTTTCAAACAGGCCCGATTTCTCCCCAAGAATATGACGTTTCCTCCCAGAAATACAAGTATTCTGTCCAAAAATAGGACATTTTCTCCCAGAAATACCAGATTTCTCTCTCAAAAAATGACATCTTCTGCCAGAAATACCCGTTTTCTCTCGGAAATACGACATCGTCTCCCAGATATTGCAGTTTTCTCCTCAAAAATTTGACGCTTTCTGCCAGAAATAGCAGTTTTCTGCAAAAAATACGACATTTATTGCAAGAAATTGCAGTTCTATCCCGCAAAGTACAAATCTTTAACACAAGAACACCGCTTTTCTCTTCAGAAATACGATATTTTCTCCCAGAAATATGACATTTTCTCCCAGAAATTGCAGTTTTGTCCCAAGTAGATGACATTTCCTCCCAGAAATAACTATTTACTACCCAAAAACATGATATTTTCCCCCAGAAACATCCGTTTTCTATACAAAATATGACATATTTTCCCAGGAACAACAGTTTTCTCCTCAAGAATACAACATCACCTCCCAGAAATGCCCGGTTTCTCCCAAAATATACAGCCGTTTCAAACAGGCCCGATTTCTCCCCAAGAATATGACGTTTCCTCCCAGAAATACAAGTATTCTGTCCAAAAATAGGACATTTTCTCCCAGAAATACCAGATTTCTCTCTCAAAAAATGACATCTTCTGCCAGAAATACCCGTTTTCTCTCGGAAATACGACATCGTCTCCCAGAAATTGCAGTTTTCTCCTCAAAAATTTGACGCTTTCTGCCAGAAATAGCAGTTTTCTACAAAAAATACGACATTTATTGCAAGAAATTGCAGTTCTATCCCGCAAAGTACAAATCTTTCACACAAGAACACCGCTTTTCTCTTCAGAAATACGATATTTTCTCCCAGAAATATGACATTTTCTCCCAGAAATTGCAGTTTTGTCCCAAGTAGATGACATTTCCTCCCAGAAATACCAGATTTCTCTCTCAAAAAATGACATCTTCTGCCAGAAATACCCGTTTTCTCTCGGAAATACGACATCGTCTCCCAGATATTGCAGTTTTCTCCTCAAAAATTTGACGCTTTCTGCCAGAAATAGCAGTTTTCTACAAAAAATACGACATTTATTGCAAGAAATTGCAGTTCTATCCCGCAAAGTACAAATCTTTAACACAAGAACACCGCTTTTCTCTTCAGAAATACGATATTTTCTCCCAGAAATATGACATTTTCTCCCAGAAATTGCAGTTTTGTCCCAAGTAGATGACATTTCCTCCCAGAAATAACAATTTACTACCCAAATTGATGCTATTTTCCCCCAGAAACATCCGTTTTCTATACAAAATATGACATATTTTCCCAGGAACAACAGTTTTCTCCTCAAGAATACGACATCACCTCCCAGAAATGCCCGGTTTCTCCCAAAATATACAGCCGTTTCAAACAGGCCCGTTTTCTCCTTAAGAATATGACGTTTCCTCCCAGAAATACAAGTATTCTGTCCAAAAATAGGACATTTTCTCCCAGAAATACCAGATTTCTCTCTCAAAAAATGACATCTTCTGCCAGAAATACCCGTTTTCTCTCGGAAATACGACATCGTCTCCCAGAAATTGCAGATTTCTCCTCAAAAATTTGACGCTTTCTGCCAGAAATAGCAGTTTTCTGCAAAAAATACGACATTTATTGCAAGAAATTGCAGTTCTATCCCCCAAAATACAAAATTTTCACACAAGAACACCTCTTTTCTCTTCAGAAATACGATATTTTCTCCCAGAAATATGACATTTTCTCCCAGAAATTGCAGTTTTGTCCCAAGTAGATGACATTTCCTCCCAGAAATAACAATTTACTACCCAAATTGATGCTATTTTCCCGCAGAAACATCCGTTTTCTATACAAAATATGACATATTTTCCCAGGAACAACAGTTTTCTCCTCAAGAATACAACATCACCTCCCAGAAATGCCCGGTTTCTCCCAAAATATACAGCCGTTTCAAACAGGCCCTATTTCTCCCCAAGAATATGACGTTTCCTCCCAGAAATACAAGTATTCTGTCCAAAAATAGGACATTTTCTCCCAGAAATACCAGATTTCTCTCTCAAAAAATGACATCTTCTGCCAGAAATACCCGTTTTCTCTCGGAAATACGACATCGTCTCCCAGAAATTGCAGTTTTCTCCTCAAAAATTTGACGCTTTCTGCCAGAAATAGCAGTTTTCTGCAAAAAATACGACATTTATTGCAAGAAATTGCAGTTCTATCCCCCAAAATACAAAATTTTCACACAAGAACACCTCTTTTCTCTTCAGAAATACGATATTTTCTCCCAGAAATATGACATTTTCTCCCAGAAATTGCAGTTTTGTCCCAAGTAGATGACATTTCCTCCCAGAAATAACAATTTACTACCCAAATTGATGCTATTTTCCCCCAGAAACATCCGTTTTCTATACAAAATATGACATATTTTCCCAGGAACAACAGTTTTCTTCTCAAGAATACAACATCACCTCCCAGAAATGCCCGGTTTCTCCCAAAATATACGGCCGTTTCAAACAGGCCCGATTTCTCCCCAAGAATATGACGTTTCCTCCCAGAAATACAAGTGTT
Organism: Lagopus muta; assembly: GCF_023343835.1. Taxonomy (NCBI): domain Eukaryota; kingdom Metazoa; phylum Chordata; class Aves; order Galliformes; family Phasianidae; genus Lagopus; species Lagopus muta. The sequence continues at coordinate 2,328,461 of NW_026040168.1, read as the reverse complement.
CTGTCCAAAAATAGGACATTTTCTCCCAGAAATACCAGATTTCTCTCTCTCTGAAAAAATGACATCTTCTGCCAGAAATACCCGTTTTCTCTCGGAAATACGACATCGTCTCCCAGATATTGCAGTTTTCTCCTCAAAAATTTGACGCTTTCTGCCAGAAATAGCAGTTTTCTACAAAAAATACGACATGTATTGCAAGAAATTGCAGTTCTATCCCCCAAAATACAAATCTTTAACACAAGAACACCTCTTTTCTCTTCAGAAATACGATATTTTCTCCCAGAAATATGACATTTTCTCCCAGAAATTGCAGTTTTGTCCCAAGTAGATGACATTTCCTCCCAGAAATAACAATTTACTACCCAAATTGATGCTATTTTCCCCCAGAAACATCCGTTTTCTATACAAAATATGACATATTTTCCCAGGAACAACAGTTTTCTTCTCAAGAATACAACATCACCTCCCAGAGATGCCCGTTTTCTCCCAAAATATACGGCCGTTTCAAACAGATGGGCCCGTTTTCTCCCCAAGAATATGACGTTTCCTCCCAGAAATACAAGTATTCTGTCCAAAAATAGGACATTTTCTCCCAGAAATACCAGATTTCTCTCTCAAAAAATGACATCTTCTGCCAGAAATACCCGTTTTCTCTCGGAAATACGACATCGTCTCCCAGAAATTGCAGTTTTCTCCTCAAAAATTTGACGCTTTCTGCCAGAAATAGCAGTTTTCTACAAAAAATACGACATGTATTGCAAGAAATTGCAGTTCTATCCCGCAAAGTACAAATCTTTCACACAAGAACACCGCTTTTCTCTTCAGAAATACGATATTTTCTCCCAGAAATATGACATTTTCTCCCAGAAATTGCAGTTTTGTCCCAAGTAGATGACATTTCCTCCCAGAAATAACAATTTACTACCCAAATTGATGCTATTTTCTCCCAGAAACATCCGTTTTCTATACAAAATATGACATATTTTCCCAGGAACAACAGTTTTCTCCTCAAGTATACCACATCACCTCCCATAAATGCCCGGTTTCTCCCAAAATATACAGCCGTTTCAAACAGGCTTGTTTTCTCCCCAAGAATATGACGTTTCCTCCCAGAAATACAAGTATTCTGTCCAAAAATAGGACATTTTCTCCCAGAAATACCAGATTTCTCTCTCAAAAAATGACATCTTCTGCCAGAAATACCCGTTTTCTCTCAGAAATACGACATCGTCTCCCAGAAATTGCAGTTTTCTCCTCAAAAATTTGACGGTTTCTGCCAGAAATAGCAGTTTTCTACAAAAAATACGACATTTATTGCAAGAAATTGCAGTTCTATCCCGCAAAGTACAAATCTTTAACACAAGAACACCGCTTTTCTCTTCAGAAATACGATATTTTCTCCCAGAAATATGACATTTTCTCCCAGAAATTGCAGTTTTGTCCCAAGTAGATGACATTTCCTCCCAGAAATAACTATTTACTACCCAAAAACATGATATTTTCCCCCAGAAACATCCGTTTTCTATACAAAATATGACATATTTTCCCAGGAACAACAGTTTTCTCCTCAAAAATTTGACGCTTTCTGCCAGAAATAGCAGTTTTCTACAAAAAATACGACATGTATTGCAAGAAATTGCAGTTCTATCCCCCAAAATACAAATCTTTAACACAAGAACACCGCTTTTCTCTTCAGAAATACGATATTTTCTCCCAGAAATATGACATTTTCTCCCAGAAATTGCAGTTTTGTCCCAAGTAGATGACATTTCCTCCCAGAAATAACAATTTACTGTCCAAAAACATGATATTTTCCCTCAGAAACATCCGTTTTCTATACAAAATATGACATATTTTCCCAGGAACAACAGTTTTCTCCTCAAGAATACAACATCACCTCCCAGAAATGCCCGGTTTCTCCCAAAATATACAGCCGTTTCAAACAGGCCCGTTTTCTCCCCAAGAATATGACGTTTCCTCCCAGAAATACAAGTATTCTGTCCAAAAATAGGACATTTTCTCCCAGAAATACCAGATTTCTCTCTCAAAAAATGACATCTTCTGCCAGAAATACCCGTTTTCTCTCGGAAATACGACATCGTCTCCCAGAAATTGCAGATTTCTCCTCAAAAATTTGACGCTTTCTGCCAGAAATAGCAGTTTTCTGCAAAAAATACGACATTTATTGCAAGAAATTGCAGTTCTATCCCCCAAAATACAAAATTTTCACACAAGAACACCTCTTTTCTCTTCAGAAATACGATATTTTCTCCCAGAAATATGACATTTTCTCCCAGAAATTGCAGTTTTGTCCCAAGTAGATGACATTTCCTCCCAGAAATAACAATTTACTACCCAAAAACATGATATTTTCCCCCAGAAACATCCGTTTTCTATACAAAATATGACATATTTTCCCAGGAACAACAGTTTTCTCCTCAAGAATACAACATCACCTCGCAGAAATGCCCGGTTTCTCCCAAAATATACAGCCGTTTCAAACAGGCCCGTTTTCTCCCCAAGAATATGACGTTTCCTCCCAGAAATACAAGTATTCTGTCCAAAAATAGGACATTTTCTCCCAGAAATACCAGATTTCTCTCTCAAAAAATGACATCTTCTGCCAGAAATACCCGTTTTCTCTCGGAAATACGACATCGTCTCCCAGAAATTGCAGATTTCTCCTCAAAAATTTGACGCTTTCTGCCAGAAATAGCAGTTTTCTACAAAAAATACGACATGTATTGCAAGAAATTGCAGTTCTATCCCCCAAAATACAAATCTTTAACACAAGAACACCTCTTTTCTCTTCAGAAATATGATATTTTCTCCCAGAAATATGACATTTTCTCCCAGAAATTGCAGTTTTGTCCCAAGTAGATGACATTTCCTCCCAGAAATAACAATTTACTACCCAAATTGATGCTATTTTCCCGCAGAAACATCCGTTTTCTATACAAAATATGACATATTTTCCCAAGAACAACAGTTTTCTCCTCAAGAATACAACATCACCTCCCAGAAATGCCCGGTTTCTCCCAAAATATACAGCCGTTTCAAACAGGCCCTATTTCTCCCCAAGAATATGACGTTTCCTCCCAGAAATACAAGTATTCTGTCCAAAAATAGGACATTTTCTCCCAGAAATACCAGATTTCTCTCTCAAAAAATGACATTTTCTGCCAGAAATACCCGTTTTCTCTCGGAAATACGACATCGTCTCCCAGAAATTGCAGATTTCTCCTCAAAAATTTGACGCTTTCTGCCAGAAATAGCAGTTTTCTGCAAAAAATACGACATTTATTGCAAGAAATTGCAGTTCTATCCCCCAAAATACAAAATTTTCACACAAGAACACCTCTTTTCTCTTCAGAAATACGATATTTTCTCCCAGAAATATGACATTTTCTCCCAGAAATTGCAGTTTTGTCCCAAGTAGATGACATTTCCTCCCAGAAATAACAATTTACTACCCAAATTGATGCTATTTTCCCGCAGAAACATCCGTTTTCTATACAAAATATGACATATTTTCCCAAGAACAACAGTTTTCTCCTCAAGAATACAACATCACCTCCCAGAAATGCCCGGTTTCTCCCAAAATATACAGCCGTTTCAAACAGGCCCTATTTCTCCCCAAGAATATGACGTTTCCTCTCAGAAATACAAGTATTCTGTCCAAAAATAGGACATTTTCTCCCAGAAATACCAGATTTCTCTCTCAAAAAATGACATCTTCTGCCAGAAATACCCGTTTTCTCTCGGAAATACGACATCGTCTCCCAGAAATTGCAGTTTTCTCCTCAAAAATTTGACGCTTTCTGCCAGAAATAGCAGTTTTCTACAAAAAATACGACATGTATTGCAAGAAATTGCAGTTCTATCCCGCAAAGTACAAATCTTTCACACAAGAACACCGCTTTTCTCTTCAGAAATACGATATTTTCTCCCAGAAATATGACATTTTCTCCCAGAAATTGCAGTTTTGTCCCAAGTAGATGACATTTCCTCCCAGAAATAACAATTTACTACCCAAATTGATGCTATTTTCTCCCAGAAACATCCGTTTTCTATACAAAATATGACATATTTTCCCAGGAACAACAGTTTTCTCCTCAAGAATACCACATCACCTCCCAGAAATGCCCGGTTTCTCCCAAAATATACAGCCGTTTCAAACAGGCTTGTTTTCTCCCCAAGAATATGACGTTTCCTCCCAGAAATACAAGTATTCTGTCCAAAAATAGGACATTTTCTCCCAGAAATACCAGATTTCTCTCTCAAAAAATGACATCTTCTGCCAGAAATACCCGTTTTCTCTCAGAAATACGACATCGTCTCCCAGATATTGCAGTTTTCTCCTCAAAAATTTGACGCTTTCTGCCAGAAATAGCAGTTTTCTACAAAAAATACGACATTTATTGCAAGAAATTGCAGTTCTATCCCGCAAAGTACAAATCTTTAACACAAGAACACCGCTTTTCTCTTCAGAAATACGATATTTTCTCCCAGAAATATGACATTTTCTCCCAGAAATTGCAGTTTTGTCCCAAGTAGATGACATTTCCTCCCAGAAATAACTATTTACTACCCAAAAACATGATATTTTCCCCCAGAAACATCCGTTTTCTATACAAAATATGACATATTTTCCCAGGAACAACAGTTTTCTCCTCAAAAATTTGACGCTTTCTGCCAGAAATAGCAGTTTTCTACAAAAAATACGACATGTATTGCAAGAAATTGCAGTTCTATCCCCCAAAATACAAATCTTTAACACAAGAACACCGCTTTTCTCTTCAGAAATACGATATTTTCTCCCAGAAATATGACATTTTCTCCCAGAAATTGCAGTTTTGTCCCAAGTAGATGACATTTCCTCCCAGAAATAACAATTTACTGTCCAAAAACATGATATTTTCCCTCAGAAACATCCGTTTTCTATACAAAATATGACATATTTTCCCAGGAACAACAGTTTTCTCCTCAAGAATACAACATCACCTCCCAGAAATGCCCGGTTTCTCCCAAAATATACAGCCGTTTCAAACAGGCCCGTTTTCTCCCCAAGAATATGACGTTTCCTCCCAGAAATACAAGTATTCTGTCCAAAAATAGGACATTTTCTCCCAGAAATACCAGATTTCTCTCTCAAAAAATGACATCTTCTGCCAGAAATACCCGTTTTCTCTCGGAAATACGACATCGTCTCCCAGATATTGCAGTTTTCTCCTCAAAAATTTGACGCTTTCTGCCAGAAATAGCAGTTTTCTACAAAAAATACGACATTTATTGCAAGAAATTGCAGTTCTATCCCGCAAAGTACAAATCTTTAACACAAGAACACCGCTTTTCTCTTCAGAAATACGATATTTTCTCCCAGAAATATGACATTTTCTCCCAGAAATTGCAGTTTTGTCCCAAGTAGATGACATTTCCTCCCAGAAATAACAATTTACTACCCAAATTGATGCTATTTTCCCGCAGAAACATCCGTTTTCTATACAAAATATGACATATTTTCCCAAGAACAACAGTTTTCTCCTCAAGAATACAACATCACCTCCCAGAAATGCCCGGTTTCTCCCAAAATATACAGCCGTTTCAAACAGGCCCTATTTCTCCCCAAGAATATGACGTTTCCTCTCAGAAATACAAGTATTCTGTCCAAAAATAGGACATTTTCTCCCAGAAATACCAGATTTCTCTCTCAAAAAATGACATCTTCTGCCAGAAATACCCGTTTTCTCTCGGAAATACGACATCGTCTCCCAGAAATTGCAGTTTTCTCCTCAAAAATTTGACGCTTTCTGCCAGAAATAGCAGTTTTCTACAAAAAATACGACATGTATTGCAAGAAATTGCAGTTCTATCCCGCAAAGTACAAATCTTTCACACAAGAACACCGCTTTTCTCTTCAGAAATACGATATTTTCTCCCAGAAATATGACATTTTCTCCCAGAAATTGCAGTTTTGTCCCAAGTAGATGACATTTCCTCCCAGAAATAACAATTTACTACCCAAATTGATGCTATTTTCTCCCAGAAACATCCGTTTTCTATACAAAATATGACATATTTTCCCAGGAACAACAGTTTTCTCCTCAAGAATACCACATCACCTCCCAGAAATGCCCGGTTTCTCCCAAAATATACAGCCGTTTCAAACAGGCTTGTTTTCTCCCCAAGAATATGACGTTTCCTCCCAGAAATACAAGTATTCTGTCCAAAAATAGGACTTTTTCTCCCAGAAATACCAGATTTCTCTCTCAAAAAATGACATCTTCTGCCAGAAATACCCGTTTTCTCTCAGAAATACGACATCGTCTCCCAGATATTGCAGTTTTCTCCTCAAAAATTTGACGCTTTCTGCCAGAAATAGCAGTTTTCTACAAAAAATACGACATTTATTGCAAGAAATTGCAGTTCTATCCCGCAAGGTACAAATCTTTAACACAAGAACACCGCTTTTCTCTTCAGAAATACGATATTTTCTCCCAGAAATATGACATTTTCTCCCAGAAATTGCAGTTTTGTCCCAAGTAGATGACATTTCCTCCCAGAAATAACTATTTACTACCCAAAAACATGATATTTTCCCCCAGAAACATCAGTTTTCTATACAAAATATGACATATTTTCCCAGGAACAACAGTTTTCTCCTCAAAAATTTGACGCTTTCTGCCAGAAATAGCAGTTTTCTACAAAAAATACGACATGTATTGCAAGAAATTGCAGTTCTATCCCGCAAAGTACAAATCTTTAACACAAGAACACCGCTTTTCTCTTCAGAAATACGATATTTTCTCCCAGAAATATGACATTTTCTCCCAGAAATTGCAGTTTTGTCCCAAGTAGATGACATTTCCTCCCAGAAATAACAATTTACTGTCCAAAAACATGATATTTTCCCTCAGAAACATCCGTTTTCTATACAAAATATGACATATTTTCCCAGGAACAACAGTTTTCTCCTCAAGAATACAACATCACCTCCCAGAAATGCCCGGTTTCTCCCAAAATATACAGCGGTTTCAAACAGGCCCGTTTTCTCCCCAAGAATATTACGTTTCCTCCCAGAAATACAAGTATTCTGTCCAAAAATAGGACATTTTCTCCCAGAAATACCAGATTTCTCTCTCAAAAAATGACATCTTCTGCCAGAAATACCCGTTTTCTCTCGGAAATACGACATCGTCTCCCAGAAATTGCAGATTTCTCCTCAAAAATTTGACGCTTTCTGCCAGAAATAGCAGTTTTCTACAAAAAATACGACATGTATTGCAAGAAATTGCAGTTCTATCCCCCAAAATACAAATCTTTAACACAAGAACACCGCTTTTCTCTTCAGAAATACGATATTTTCTCCCAGAAATATGACATTTTCTCCCAGAAATTGCAGTTTTGTCCCAAGTAGATGACATTTCCTCCCAGAAATAACAATTTACTACCCAAATTGATGCTATTTTCCCCCAGAAACATCCGTTTTCTATACAAAATATGACATATTTTCCCAGGAACAACAGTTTTCTCCTCAAGAATACGACATCACCTCCCAGAAATGCCCGGTTTCTCCCAAAACATACGGCCGTTTCAAACAGGCCCGTTTTCTCCCCAAGAATATGACGTTTCCTCCCAGAAATACAAGTATTCTGTCCAAAAATAGGACATTTTCTCCCAGAAATACCAGATTTCTCTCTCAAAAAATGACATCTTCTGCCAGAAATACCCGTTTTCTCTCGGAAATACGACATCGTCTCCCAGAAATTGCAGATTTCTCCTCAAAAATTTGACGCTTTCTGCCAGAAATAGCAGTTTTCTGCAAAAAATACGACATTTATTGCAAGAAATTGCAGTTCTATCCCCCAAAATACAAAATTTTCACACAAGAACACCTCTTTTCTCTGCAGAAATACGATATTTTCTCCCAGAAATATGACATTTTCTCCCAGAAATTGCAGTTTTGTCCCAAGTAGATGACATTTCCTCCCAGAAATAACAATTTACTACCCAAATTGATGCTATTTTCCCGCAGAAACATCCGTTTTCTATACAAAATATGACATATTTTCCCAGGAACAACAGTTTTCTCCTCAAGAATACCACATCACCTCCCAGAAATGCCCGGTTTCTCCCAAAATATACAGCCGTTTCAAACAGGCTTGTTTTCTCCCCAAGAATATGACGTTTCCTCCCAGAAATACAAGTATTCTGTCCAAAAATAGGACATTTTCTCCCAGAAATACCAGATTTCTCTCTCAAAAAATGACATTTTCTGCCAGAAATACCCGTTTTCTCTCGGAAATACGACATCGTCTCCCAGAAATTGCAGTTTTCTCCTCAAAAATTTGACGCTTTCTGCCAGAAATAGCAGTTTTCTGCAAAAAATACGACATGTATTGCAAGAAATTGCAGTTCTATCCCGCAAAGTACAAATCTTTCACACAAGAACACCGCTTTTCTCTTCAGAAATACGATATTTTCTCCCAGAAATATGACATTTTCTCCCAGAAATTGCAGTTTTGTCCCAAGTAGATGACATTTCCTCCCAGAAATAACAATTTACTACCCAAATTGATGCTATTTTCCCCCAGAAACATCCGTTTTCTATACAAAATATGACATATTTTCCCAGGAACAACAGTTTTCTTCTCAAGAATACAACATCACCTCCCAGAGATGCCCGTTTTCTCCCAAAATATACGGCCGTTTCAAACAGATGGGCCCGTTTTCTCCCCAAGAATATGACGTTTCCTCCCAGAAATACAAGTATTCTGTCCAAAAATAGGACATTTTCTCCCAGAAATACCAGATTTCTCTCTCAAAAAATGACATCTTCTGCCAGAAATACCCGTTTTCTCTCGGAAATACGACATCGTCTCCCAGAAATTGCAGTTTTCTCCTCAAAAATTTGACGCTTTCTGCCAGAAATAGCAGTTTTCTACAAAAAATACGACATGTATTGCAAGAAATTGCAGTTCTATCCCGCAAAGTACAAATCTTTCACACAAGAACACCGCTTTTCTCTTCAGAAATACGATATTTTCTCCCAGAAATATGACATTTTCTCCCAGAAATTGCAGTTTTGTCCCAAGTAGATGACATTTCCTCCCAGAAATAACAATTTACTACCCAAATTGATGCTATTTTCTCCCAGAAACATCCGTTTTCTATACAAAATATGACATATTTTCCCAGGAACAACAGTTTTCTCCTCAAGAATACCACATCACCTCCCAGAAATGCCCGGTTTCTCCCAAAATATACAGCCGTTTCAAACAGGCCCGTTTTCTCCCCAAGAATATGACGTTTCCTCCCAGAAATACAAGTATTCTGTCCAAAAATAGGACATTTTCTCCCAGAAATACCAGATTTCTCTCTCAAAAAATGACATCTTCTGCCAGAAATACCCGTTTTCTCTCGGAAATACGACATCGTCTCCCAGAAATTGCAGTTTTCTCCTCAAAAATTTGACGCTTTCTGCCAGAAATAGCAGTTTTCTGCAAAAAATACGACATGTATTGCAAGAAATTGCAGTTCTATCCCGCAAAGTACAAATCTTTAACACAAGAACACCGCTTTTCTCTTCAGAAATACGATATTTTCTCCCAGAAATATGACATTTTCTCCCAGAAATTGCAGTTTTGTCCCAAGTAGATGACATTTCCTCCCAGAAATAACAATTTACTACCCAAATTGATGCTATTTTCCCCCAGAAACATCCGTTTTCTATACAAAATATGACATATTTTCCCAGGAACAACAGTTTTCTTCTCAAGAATACAACATCACCTCCCAGAGATGCCCGTTTTCTCCCAAAATATACGGCCGTTTCAAACAGATGGGCCCGTTTTCTCCCCAAGAATATGACGTTTCCTCCCAGAAATACAAGTATTCTGTCCAAAAATAGGACATTTTCTCCCAGAAATACCAGATTTCTCTCTCAAAAAATGACATCTTCTGCCAGAAATACCCGTTTTCTCTCGGAAATACGACATCGTCTCCCAGAAATTGCAGTTTTCTCCTCAAAAATTTGACGCTTTCTGCCAGAAATAGCAGTTTTCTACAAAAAATACGACATGTATTGCAAGAAATTGCAGTTCTATCCCGCAAAGTACAAATCTTTCACACAAGAACACCGCTTTTCTCTTCAGAAATACGATATTTTCTCCCAGAAATATGACATTTTCTCCCAGAAATTGCAGTTTTGTCCCAAGTAGATGACATTTCCTCCCAGAAATAACAATTTACTACCCAAATTGATGCTATTTTCTCCCAGAAACATCCGTTTTCTATACAAAATATGACATATTTTCCCAGGAACAACAGTTTTCTCCTCAAGAATATGACATCACCTCCCAGAAATGCCCGGTTTCTCCCAAAATATACAGCCGTTTCAAACAGGCTTGTTTTCTCCCCAAGAATATGACGTTTCCTCCCAGAAATACAAGTATTCTGTCCAAAAATAGGACATTTTCTCCCAGAAATACCAGATTTCTCTCTCAAAAAATGACATCTTCTGCCAGAAATACCCGTTTTCTCTCAGAAATACGACATCGTCTCCCAGAAATTGCAGTTTTCTCCTCAAAAATTTGACGCTTTCTGCCAGAAATAGCAGTTTTCTACAAAAAATACGACATGTATTGCAAGAAATTGCAGTTCTATCCCGCAAAGTACAAATCTTTAACACAAGAACACCGCTTTTCTCTTCAGAAATACGATATTTTCTCCCAGAAATATGACATTTTCTCCCAGAAATTGCAGTTTTGTCCCAAGTAGATGACATTTCCTCCCAGAAATAACAATTTACTACCCAAAAACATGATATTTTCCCCCAGAAACATCCGTTTTCTATACAAAATATGACATATTTTCCCAGGAACAACAGTTTTCTCCTCAAGAATACAACATCACCTCCCAGAAATGCCCGGTTTCTCCCAAAATATACGGCCGTTTCAAACAGGCCCGATTTCTCCCCAAGAATATGACGTTTCCTCCCAGAAATACAAGTATTCTGTCCAAAAATAGGACATTTTCTCCCAGAAATACCAGATTTCTCTCTCAAAAAATGACATCTTCTGCCAGAAATACCCGTTTTCTCTCGGAAATACGACATCGTCTCCCAGATATTGCAGTTTTCTCCTCAAAAATTTGACGCTTTCTGCCAGAAATAGCAGTTTTCTACAAAAAATACGACATTTATTGCAAGAAATTGCAGTTCTATCCCGCAAAGTACAAATCTTTAACACAAGAACACCGCTTTTCTCTTCAGAAATACGATATTTTCTCCCAGAAATATGACATTTTCTCCCAGAAATTGCAGTTTTGTCCCAAGTAGATGACATTTCCTCCCAGAAATAACAATTTACTACCCAAAAACATGATATTTTCCCCCAGAAACATCCGTTTTCTATACAAAATATGACATATTTTCCCAGGAACAACAGTTTTCTCCTCAAGAATACAACATCACCTCCCAGAAATGCCCGGTTTCTCCCAAAATATACAGCCGTTTCAAACAGGCCCGTTTTCTCCCCAAGAATATGACGTTTCCTCCCAGAAATACAAGTATTCTGTCCAAAAATAGGACATTTTCTCCCAGAAATACCAGATTTCTCTCTCAAAAAATGACATCTTCTGCCAGAAATACCCGTTTTCTCTCGGAAATACGACATCGTCTCCCAGAAATTGCAGTTTTCTCCTCAAAAATTTGACGCTTTCTGCCAGAAATAGCAGTTTTCTACAAAAAATACGACATGTATTGCAAGAAATTGCAGTTCTATCCCCCAAAATACAAATCTTTAACACAAGAACACCGCTTTTCTCTTCAGAAATACGATATTTTCTCCCAGAAATATGACATTTTCTCCCAGAAATTGCAGTTTTGTCCCAAGTAGATGACATTTCCTCCCAGAAATAACAATTTACTATCCAAAAACATGATATTTTCCCCCAGAAACATCCGTTTTCTATAAAAAATATGACATATTTTCCCAGGAACAACAGTTTTCTTCTCAAGAATACAACATCACCTCCCAGAAATGCCCGTTTTCTCCCAAAATATACGGCCGTTTCAAACAGATGGGCCCGTTTTCTCCCCAAGAATATGACGTTTCCTCCCAGAAATACAAGTATTCTGTCCAAAAATAGGACATTTTCTCCCAGAAATACCAGATTTCTCTCTCAAAAAATGACATCTTCTGCCAGAAATACCCGTTTTCTCTCGGAAATATGACATCGTCTCCCAGAAATTGCAGTTTTCTCCTCAAAAATTTGACGCTTTCTGCCAGAAATAGCAGTTTTCTACAAAAAATACGACATGTATTGCAAGAAATTGCAGTTCTATCCCCCAAAATACAAAATTTTCTCACAAGAACACCTCTTTTCTCTTCAGAAATACGATATTTTCTCCCAGAAATATGACATTTTCTCCCAGAAATTGCAGTTTTGTCCCAAGTAGATGACATTTCCTCCCAGAAATAACAATTTACTACCCAAAAACATGATATTTTCCCCCAGAAACATCCGTTTTCTATACAAAATATGACATATTTTCCCAGGAACAACAGTTTTCTCCTCAAGAATACCACATCACCTCCCAGAAATGCCCGGTTTCTCCCAAAATATACAGCCGTTTCAAACAGGCTTGTTTTCTCCCCAAGAATATGACGTTTCCTCCCAGAAATACAAGTATTCTGTCCAAAAATAGGACATTTTCTCCCAGAAATACCAGATTTCTCTCTCAAAAAATGACATCTTCTGCCAGAAATACCCGTTTTCTCTCGGAAATACGACATCGTCTCCCAGAAATTGCAGTTTTCTCCTCAAAAATTTGACGCTTTCTGCCAGAAATAGCAGTTTTCTACAAAAAATACGACATGTATTGCAAGAAATTGCAGTTCTATCCCGCAAAGTACAAATCTTTCACACAAGAACACCGCTTTTCTCTTCAGAAATACGATATTTTCTCCCAGAAATATGACATTTTCTCCCAGAAATTGCAGTTTTGTCCCAAGTAGATGACATTTCCTCCCAGAAATAACAATTTACTACCCAAATTGATGCTATTTTCTCCCAGAAACATCCGTTTTCTATACAAAATATGACATATTTTCCCAGGAACAACAGTTTTCTCCTCAAGAATACCACATCACCTCCCAGAAATGCCCGGTTTCTCCCAAAATATACAGCCGTTTCAAACAGGCCCTATTTCTCCCCAAGAATATGACGTTTCCTCCCAGAAATACAAGTATTCTGTCCAAAAATAGGACATTTTCTCCCAGAAATACCAGATTTCTCTCTCAAAAAATGACATCTTCTGCCAGAAATACCCGTTTTCTCTCGGAAATACGACATCGTCTCCCAGATATTGCAGTTTTCTCCTCAAAAATTTGACGCTTTCTGCCAGAAATAGCAGTTTTCTACAAAAAATACGACATTTATTGCAAGAAATTGCAGTTCTATCCCGCAAAGTACAAATCTTTAACACAAGAACACCGCTTTTCTCTTCAGAAATACGATATTTTCTCCCAGAAATATGACATTTTCTCCCAGAAATTGCAGTTTTGTCCCAAGTAGATGACATTTCCTCCCAGAAATAACAATTTACTACCCAAAAACATGATATTTTCCCCCAGAAACATCCGTTTTCTATACAAAATATGACATATTTTCCCAGGAACAACAGTTTTCTCCTCAAGAATACAACATCACCTCCCAGAAATGCCCGGTTTCTCCCAAAATATACAGCCGTTTCAAACAGGCCTGTTTTCTCCCCAAGAATATGACGTTTCCTCCCAGAAATACAAGTATTCTGTCCAAAAATAGGACATTTTCTCCCAGAAATACCAGATTTCTCTCTCAAAAAATGACATCTTCTGCCAGAAATACCCGTTTTCTCTCGGAAATACGACATCGTCTCCCAGAAATTGCAGTTTTCTCCTCAAAAATTTGACGCTTTCTGCCAGAAATAGCAGTTTTCTACAAAAAATACGACATGTATTGCAAGAAATTGCAGTCCTATCCCCCAAAATACAAATCTTTAACAAAAGAACACCGCTTTTCTCTTCAGAAATACGATATTTTCTCCCAGAAATATGACATTTTCTCCCAGAAATTGCAGTTTTGTCCCAAGTAGATGACATTTCCTCCCAGAAATAACAATTTACTATCCAAAAACATGATATTTTCCCCCAGAAACATCCGTTTTCTATACAAAATATGACATATTTTCCCAGGAACAACAGTTTTCTTCTCAAGAATACAACATCACCTCCCAGAAATGCCCGTTTTCTCCCAAAATATACGGCCGTTTCAAACAGATGGGCCCGTTTTCTCCCCAAGAATATGACGTTTCCTCCCAGAAATACAAGTATTCTGTCCAAAAATAGGACATTTTCTCCCAGAAATACCAGATTTCTCTCTCAAAAAATGACATCTTCTGCCAGAAATACCCGTTTTCTCTCGGAAATATGACATCGTCTCCCAGAAATTGCAGTTTTCTCCTCAAAAATTTGACGCTTTCTGCCAGAAATAGCAGTTTTCTACAAAAAATACGACATGTATTGCAAGAAATTGCAGTTCTATCCCGCAAAGTACAAATCTTTAACACAAGAACACCGCTTTTCTCTTCAGAAATACGATATTTTCTCCCAGAAATATGACATTTTCTCCCAGAAATTGCAGTTTTGTCCCAAGTAGATGACATTTCCTCCCAGAAATAACAATTTACTACCCAAAAACATTATATTTTCCCCCAGAAACATCCGTTTTCTATACAAAATATGACATATTTTCCCAGGAACAACAGTTTTCTCCTCAAGAATACAACATCACCTCCCAGAAATGCCCGGTTTCTCCCAAAATATACAGCCGTTTCAAACAGGCCCGTTTTCTCCCCAAGAATATGACGTTTCCTCCCAGAAATACAAGTATTCTGTCCAAAAATAGGACATTTTCTCCCAGAAATACCAGATTTCTCTCTCAAAAAATGACATCTTCTGCCAGAAATACCCGTTTTCTCTCGGAAATATGACATCGTCTCCCAGAAATTGCAGTTTTCTCCTCAAAAATTTGACGCTTTCTGCCAGAAATAGCAGTTTTCTACAAAAAATACGACATGTATTGCAAGAAATTGCAGTTCTATCCCCCAAAATACAAAATTTTCTCACAAGAACACCTCTTTTCTCTTCAGAAATACGATATTTTCTCCCAGAAATATGACATTTTCTCCCAGAAATTGCAGTTTTGTCCCAAGTAGATGACATTTCCTCCCAGAAATAACAATTTACTACCCAAAAACATGATATTTTCCCCCAGAAACATCCGTTTTCTATACAAAATATGACATATTTTCCCAGGAACAACAGTTTTCTCCTCAAGAATACGACATCACCTCCCAGAAATGCCCATTTTCTCCCAAAATATACGGCCGTTTCAAACAGATGGGCCCGTTTTCTCCCCAAGAATATGACGTTTCCTCCCAGAAATACAAGTATTCTGTCCAAAAATAGGACATTTTCTCCCAGAAATACCAGATTTCTCTCTCAAAAAATGACATCTTCTGCCAGAAATACCCGTTTTCTCTCGGAAATATGACATCGTCTCCCAGAAATTGCAGTTTCCTCCTCAAAAATTTGACGCTTTCTGCCAGAAATAGCAGTTTTCTACAAAAAATACGACATTTATTGCAAGAAATTGCAGTTCTATCCCGCAAAGTACAAATCTTTATCACAAGAACACCGCTTTTCTCTTCAGAAATACGATATTTTCTCCCAGAAATATGACATTTTCTCCCAGAAATTGCAGTTTTGTCCCAAGTAGATGACATTTCCTCCCAGAAATAACTATTTACTACCCAAAAACATGATATTTTCCCCCAGAAACATCCGTTTTCTATACAAAATATGACATATTTTCCCAGGAACAACAGTTTTCTCCTCAAGAATACAACATCACCTCCCAGAAATGCCCGGTTTCTCCCAAAATATACAGCCGTTTCAAACAGGCCCGTTTTCTCCCCAAGAATATGACGTTTCCTCCCAGAAATACAAGTATTCTGTCCAAAAATAGGACATTTTCTCCCAGAAATACCAGATTTCTCTCTCAAAAAATGACATTTTCTGCCAGAAATACCCGTTTTCTCTCGGAAATACGACATCGTCTCCCAGAAATTGCAGATTTCTCCTCAAAAATTTGACGCTTTCTGCCAGAAATAGCAGTTTTCTACAAAAAATACGACATGTATTGCAAGAAATTGCAGTTCTATCCCGCAAAGTACAAATCTTTAACACAAGAACACCGCTTTTCTCTTCAGAAATACGATATTTTCTCCCAGAAATATGACATTTTCTCCCAGAAATTGCAGTTTTGTCCCAAGTAGATGACATTTCCTCCCAGAAATAACAATTTACTATCCAAAAACATGATATTTTCCCCCAGAAACATCCGTTTTCTATAAAAAATATGACATATTTTCCCAGGAACGACAGTTTTCTTCTCAAGAATACAACATCACCTCCCAGAAATGCCCGTTTTCTCCCAAAATATACGGCCGTTTCAAACAGATGGGCCCGTTTTCTCCCCAAGAATATGACGTTTCCTCCCAGAAATACAAGTATTCTGTCCAAAAATAGGACATTTTCTCCCAGAAATACCAGATTTCTCTCTCAAAAAATGACATCTTCTGCCAGAAATACCCGTTTTCTCTCGGAAATACGACATCGTCTCCCAGAAATTGCAGTTTTCTCCTCAAAAATTTGACGCTTTCTGCCAGAAATAGCAGTTTTCTACAAAAAATACGACATTTATTGCAAGAAATTGCAGTTCTATCCCGCAAAGTACAAATCTTTAACACAAGAACACCGCTTTTCTCTTCAGAAATACGATATTTTCTCCCAGAAATACGATATTTTCTCCCAGAAATTGCAGTTTTGTCCCAAGTAGATGACATTTCCTCCCAGAAATAACAATTTACTACCCAAAAACATGATATTTTCCCCCAGAAACATCCGTTTTCTATACAAAATATGACATATTTTCCCAGGAACAACAGTTTTCTCCTCAAGAATACAACATCACCTCCCAGAAATGCCCGGTTTCTCCCAAAATATACAGCCGTTTCAAACAGGCCCGTTTTCTCCCCAAGAATATGACGTTTCCTCCCAGAAATACAAGTATTCTGTCCAAAAATAGGACATTTTCTCCCAGAAATACCAGATTTCTCTCTCAAAAAATGACATTTTCTGCCAGAAATACCCGTTTTCTCTCGGAAATATGACATCGTCTCCCAGAAATTGCAGTTTTCTCCTCAAAAATTTGACGCTTTCTGCCAGAAATAGCAGTTTTCTACAAAAAATACGACATGTATTGCAAGAAATTGCAGTTCTATCCCGCAAAGTACAAATCTTTAACACAAGAACACCGCTTTTCTCTTCAGAAATACGATATTTTCTCCCAGAAATATGACATTTTCTCCCAGAAATTGCAGTTTTGTCCCAAGTAGATGACATTTCCTCCCAGAAATAACAATTTACTACCCAAAAACATGATATTTTCCCCCAGAAACATCCGTTTTCTATACAAAATATTACATATTTTCCCAGGAACAACAGTTTTCTCCTCAAGAATACAACATCACCTCCCAGAAATGCCCGGTTTCTCCCAAAACATACAGCCGTTTCAAACAGGCCCGTTTTCTCCCCAAGAATATGACGTTTCCTCCCAGAAATACAAGTATTCTGTCCAAAAATAGGACATTTTCTCCCAGAAATACCAGATTTCTCTCTCAAAAAATGACATTTTCTGCCAGAAATACCCGTTTTCTCTCGGAAATATGACATCGTCTCCCATAAATTGCAGTTTTCTCCTCAAAAATTTGACGCTTTCTGCCAGAAATAGCAGTTTTCTACAAAAAATACGACATGTATTGCAAGAAATTGCAGTTCTATCCCCCAAAATACAAAATTTTCTCACAAGAACACCTCTTTTCTCTTCAGAAATACGATATTTTCTCCCAGAAATATGACATTTTCTCCCAGAAATTGCAGTTTTGTCCCAAGTAGATGACATTTCCTCCCAGAAATAACAATTTACTACCCAAATTGATGCTATTTTCCCCCAGAAACATCCGTTTTCTATACAAAATATGACATATTTTCCCAGGAACAACAGTTTTCTCCTCAAGAATACAACATCACCTCCCAGAAATGCCCGGTTTCTCCCAAAATATACGGCCGTTTCAAACAGGCCCGTTTTCTCCCCAAGAATATGACGTTTCCTCCCAGAAATACAAGTATTCTGTCCAAAAATAGGACATTTTCTCCCAGAAATACCAGATTTCTCTCTCAAAAAATGACATCTTCTGCCAGAAATACCCGTTTTCTCTCGGAAATACGACATCGTCTCCCAGAAATTGCAGTTTTCTCCTCAAAAATTTGACGCTTTCTGCCAGAAATAGCAGTTTTCTACAAAAAATACGACATGTATTGCAAGAAATTGCAGTTCTATCCCGCAAAGTACAAATCTTTAACACAAGAACACCGCTTTTCTCTTCAGAAATACGATATTTTCTCCCAGAAATATGACATTTTCTCCCAGAAATTGCAGTTTTGTCCCAAGTAGATGACATTTCCTCCCAGAAATAACAATTTACTACCCAAAAACATTATATTTTCCCCCAGAAACATCCGTTTTCTATACAAAATATTACATATTTTCCCAGGAACAACAGTTTTCTCCTCAAGAATACAACATCACCTCCCAGAAATGCCCGGTTTCTCCCAAAATATACGGCCGTTTCAAACAGGCCCGTTTTCTCCCCAAGAATATGACGTTTCCTCCCAGAAATACAAGTATTCTGTCCAAAAATAGGACATTTTCTCCCAGAAATACCAGATTTCTCTCTCAAAAAATGACATTTTCTGCCAGAAATACCCGTTTTCTCTCGGAAATACGACATCGTCTCCCAGAAATTGCAGTTTTCTCCTCAAAAATTTGACGCTTTCTGCCAGAAATAGCAGTTTTCTACAAAAAATACGACATTTATTGCAAGAAATTGCAGTTCTATCCCCCAAAATACAAAATTTTCTCACAAGAACACCTCTTTTCTCTTCAGAAATACGATATTTTCTCCCAGAAATATGACATTTTCTCCCAGAAATTGCAGTTTTGTCCCAAGTAGATGACATTTCCTCCCAGAAATAACAATTTACTACCCAAATTGATGCTATTTTCTCCCAGAAACATCCGTTTTCTATACAAAATATGACATATTTTCCCAGGAACAACAGTTTTCTCCTCAAGAATACGACATCACCTCCCAGAAATGCCCATTTTCTCCCAAAATATACGGCCGTTTCAAACAGATGGGCCCGTTTTCTCCCCAAGAATATGACGTTTCCTCCCAGAAATACAAGTATTCTGTCCAAAAATAGGACATTTTCTCCCAGAAATACCAGATTTCTCTCTCAAAAAATGACATCTTCTGCCAGAAATACCCGTTTTCTCTCGGAAATATGACATCGTCTCCCAGAAATTGCAGTTTTCTCCTCAAAAATTTGACGCTTTCTGCCAGAAATAGCAGTTTTCTACAAAAAATACGACATGTATTGCAAGAAATTGCAGTTCTATCCCCCAAAATACAAATCTTTAACACAAGAACACCGCTTTTCTCTTCAGAAATACGATATTTTCTCCCAGAAATATGACATTTTCTCCCAGAAATTGCAGTTTTGTCCCAAGTAGATGACATTTCCTCCCAGAAATAACAATTTACTATCCAAAAACATGATATTTTCCCCCAGAAACATCCGTTTTCTATGCAAAATATGACATATTTTCCCAGGAACAACAGTTTTCTCCTCAAGAATACAACATCACCTCCCAGAAATGCCCGGTTTCTCCCAAAATATACGGCCGTTTCAAACAGATGGGCCCGTTTTCTCCCCAAGAATATGACGTTTCCTCTCAGAAATACAAGTATTCTGTCCAAAAATAGGACATTTTCTCCCAGAAATACCAGATTTCTCTCTCAAAAAATGACATCTTCTGCCTGAAATACCCGTTTTCTCTCGGAAATATGACATAGTCTCCCAGAAATTGCAGTTTTCTCCTCAAAAATTTGACGCTTTCTGCCAGAAATAGCAGTTTTCTACAAAAAATACGACATGTATTGCAAGTAATTGCAGTTCTATCCCGCAAAGTACAAATCTTTAACACAAGAACACCGCTTTTCTCTTCAGAAATACGATATTTTCTCCCAGAAATATGACATTTTCTCCCAGAAATTGCAGTTTTGTCCCAAGTAGATGACATTTCCTCCCAGAAATAACAATTTACTACCCAAAAACATGATATTTTCCCCCAGAAACATCCGTTTTCTATACAAAATATGACATATTTTCCCAGGAACAACAGTTTTCTCCTCAAGAATACGACATCACCTCCCAGAAATGCAAGGTTTCTCCCAAAATATACGGCCGTTTCAAACAGATGGGCCCGTTTTCTCCCCAAGAATATGACGTTTCCTCCCAGAAATACAAGTATTCTGTCCAAAAATAGGACATTTTCTCCCAGAAAAACCAGATTTCTCTCTCAAAAAATGACATCTTCTGCCAGAAATACCCGTTTTCTCTCGGAAATATGACATCGTCTCCCAGAAATTGCAGTTTTCTCCTCAAAAATTTGACGCTTTCTGCCAGAAATAGCAGTTTTCTACAAAAAATACGACATGTATTGCAAGAAATTGCAGTTCTATCCCCCAAAATACAAAATTTTCACACAAGAACACCTCTTTTCTCTGCAGAAATACAATATTTTCTCCCAGAAATATGACATTTTCTCCCAGAAATTGCAGTTTTGTCCCAAGTAGATGACATTTCCTCCCAGAAATAACCATTTACTATCCAAAAACATGATATTTTCCCCCAGAAACATCCGTTTTCTATACAAAATATGACATATTTTCCCAGGAACAACAGTTTTCTCCTCAAGAATATGACATCACCTCCCAGAAATGCCCGGTTTCTCCCAAAATACACAGCCGTTTCAAACAGATGGGCCCGTTTTCTCCCCAAGAATATGACGTTTCCTCTCAGAAATACAAGTATTCTGTCCAAAAATAGGACATTTTCTCCCAGAAATACCAGATTTCTCTCTCAAAAAATGACATTTTCTGCCAGAAATACCCGTTTTCTCTCGGAAATATGACATCGTCTCCCATAAATTGCAGTTTTCTCCTCAAAAATTTGACGCTTTCTGCCAGAAATAGCAGTTTTCTACAAAAAATACGACATTTATTGCAAGAAATTGCAGTTCTATCCCCCAAAATACAAATCTTTAACACAAGAACACCGCTTTTCTCTTCAGAAATACGATATTTTCTCCCAGAAATATGACATTTTCTCCCAGAAATTGCAGTTTTGTCCCAAGTAGATGACATTTCCTCCCAGAAATAACAATTTACTACCCAAATTGATGCTATTTTCTCCCAGAAACATCCGTTTTCTATACAAAATATGACATATTTTCCCAGGAACAACAGTTTTCTCCTCAAGAATACGACATCACCTCCCAGAAATGCAAGGTTTCTCCCAAAATATACGGCCGTTTCAAACAGATGGGCCCGTTTTCTCCCCAAGAATATGACGTTTCCTCCCAGAAATACAAGTATTCTGTCCAAAAATAGGACATTTTCTCCCAGAAAAACCAGATTTCTCTCTCAAAAAATGACATTTTCTGCCAGAAATACCCGTTTTCTCTCGGAAATATGACATCGTCTCCCAGAAATTGCAGTTTTCTCCTCAAAAATTTGACGCTTTCTGCCAGAAATAGCAGTTTTCTACAAAAAATACGACATGTATTGCAAGAAATTGCAGTTCTATCCCCCAAAATACAAAATTTTCTCACAAGAACACCTCTTTTCTCTTCAGAAATACGATATTTTCTCCCAGAAATATGACATTTTCTCCCAGAAATTGCAGTTTTGTCCCAAGTAGATGACATTTCCTCCCAGAAATAACAATTTACTACCCAAAAACATGATATTTTCCCCCAGAAACATCCGTTTTCTATACAAAATATGACATATTTTCCCAGGAACAACAGTTTTCTCCTCAAGAATACAACATCACCTCCCAGAAATGCCCGGTTTCTCCCAAAATATACGGCCGTTTCAAACAGGCCCGTTTTCTCCCCAAGAATATGACGTTTCCTCCCAGAAATACAAGTATTCTGTCCAAAAATAGGACATTTTCTCCCAGAAATACCAGATTTCTCTCTCAAAAAATGACATCTTCTGCCAGAAATACCCGTTTTCTCTCGGAAATACGACATCGTCTCCCAGAAATTGCAGTTTTCTCCTCAAAAATTTGACGCTTTCTGCCAGAAATAGCAGTTTTCTACAAAAAATACGACATTTATTGCAAGAAATTGCAGTTCTATCCCGCAAAGTACAAATCTTTAACACAAGAACACCGCTTTTCTCTTCAGAAGTACGATATTTTCTCCCAGAAATATGACATTTTCTCCCAGAAATTGCAGTTTTGTCCCAAGTAGATGACATTTCCTCCCAGAAATAACAATTTACTATCCAAAAACATGATATTTTCCCCCAGAAACATCCGTTTTCTATGCAAAATATGACATATTTTCCCAGGAACAACAGTTTTCTCCTCAAGAATACAACATCACCTCCCAGAAATGCCCGGTTTCTCCCAAAATATACGGCCGTTTCAAACAGGCCCGTTTTCTCCCCAAGAATATGACGTTTCCTCCCAGAAATACAAGTATTCTGTCCAAAAATAGGACATTTTCTCCCAGAAATACCAGATTTCTCTCTCAAAAAATGACATCTTCTGCCAGAAATACCCGTTTTCTCTCGGAAATACGACATCGTCTCCCAGAAATTGCAGTTTTCTCCTCAAAAATTTGACGCTTTCTGCCAGAAATAGCAGTTTTCTACAAAAAATACGACATGTATTGCAAGAAATTGCAGTTCTATCCCCCAAAATACAAAATTTTCACACAAGAACACCTCTTTTCTCTGCAGAAATACAATATTTTCTCCCAGAAATATGACATTTTCTCCCAGAAATTGCAGTTTTGTCCCAAGTAGATGACATTTCCTCCCAGAAATAACTATTTACTACCCAAAAACATGATATTTTCCCCCAGAAACATCCGTTTTCTATACAAAATATGACATATTTTCCCAGGAACAACAGTTTTCTCCTCAAGAATATGACATCACCTCCCAGAAATGCCCGGTTTCTCCCAAAATACACAGCCGTTTCAAACAGATGGGCCCGTTTTCTCCCCAAGAATATGACGTTTCCTCTCAGAAATACAAGTATTCTGTCCAAAAATAGGACATTTTCTCCCAGAAATACCAGATTTCTCTCTCAAAAAATGACATTTTCTGCCAGAAATACCCGTTTTCTCTCGGAAATACGACATCGTCTCCCATAAATTGCAGTTTTCTCCTCAAAAATTTGACGCTTTCTGCCAGAAATAGCAGTTTTCTACAAAAAATACGACATTTATTGCAAGAAATTGCAGTTCTATCCCCCAAAATACAAAATTTTCTCACAAGAACACCTCTTTTCTCTTCAGAAATACGATATTTTCTCCCAGAAATATGACATTTTCTCCCAGAAATTGCAGTTTTGTCCCAAGTAGATGACATTTCCTCCCAGAAATAACAATTTACTACCCAAATTGATGCTATTTTCTCCCAGAAACATCCGTTTTCTATACAAAATATGACATATTTTCCCAGGAACAACAGTTTTCTCCTCAAGAATACGACATCACCTCCCAGAAATGCAAGGTTTCTCCCAAAATATACGGCCGTTTCAAACAGATGGGCCCGTTTTCTCCCCAAGAATATGACGTTTCCTCCCAGAAATACAAGTATTCTGTCCAAAAATAGGACATTTTCTCCCAGAAATACCAGATTTCTCTCTCAAAAAATGACATTTTCTGCCAGAAATACCCGTTTTCTCTCGGAAATATGACATCGTCTCCCAGAAATTGCAGTTTTCTCCTCAAAAATTTGACGCTTTCTGCCAGAAATAGCAGTTTTCTACAAAAAATACGACATGTATTGCAAGAAATTGCAGTTCTATCCCCCAAAATACAAAATTTTCTCACAAGAACACCTCTTTTCTCTTCAGAAATACGATATTTTCTCCCAGAAATATGACATTTTCTCCCAGAAATTGCAGTTTTGTCCCAAGTAGATGACATTTCCTCCCAGAAATAACAATTTACTACCCAAAAACATGATATTTTCCCCCAGAAACATCCGTTTTCTATGCAAAATATGACATATTTTCCCAGGAACAACAGTTTTCTCCTCAAGAATACAACATCACCTCCCAGAAATGCCCGGTTTCTCCCAAAATATACGGCCGTTTCAAACAGGCCCGTTTTCTCCCCAAGAATATGACGTTTCCTCCCAGAAATACAAGTATTCTGTCCAAAAATAGGACATTTTCTCCCAGAAATACCAGATTTCTCTCTCAAAAAATGACATCTTCTGCCAGAAATACCCGTTTTCTCTCGGAAATACGACATCGTCTCCCAGAAATTGCAGTTTTCTCCTCAAAAATTTGACGCTTTCTGCCAGAAATAGCAGTTTTCTACAAAAAATACGACATTTATTGCAAGAAATTGCAGTTCTATCCCGCAAAGTACAAATCTTTAACACAAGAACACCGCTTTTCTCTTCAGAAGTACGATATTTTCTCCCAGAAATATGACATTTTCTCCCAGAAATTGCAGTTTTGTCCCAAGTAGATGACATTTCCTCCCAGAAATAACAATTTACTATCCAAAAACATGATATTTTCCCCCAGAAACATCCGTTTTCTATGCAAAATATGACATATTTTCCCAGGAACAACAGTTTTCTCCTCAAGAATACAACATCACCTCCCAGAAATGCCCGGTTTCTCCCAAAATATACGGCCGTTTCAAACAGGCCCGTTTTCTCCCCAAGAATATGACGTTTCCTCCCAGAAATACAAGTATTCTGTCCAAAAATAGGACATTTTCTCCCAGAAATACCAGATTTCTCTCTCAAAAAATGACATCTTCTGCCAGAAATACCCGTTTTCTCTCGGAAATACGACATCGTCTCCCAGAAATTGCAGTTTTCTCCTCAAAAATTTGACGCTTTCTGCCAGAAATAGCAGTTTTCTACAAAAAATACGACATGTATTGCAAGAAATTGCAGTTCTATCCCCCAAAATACAAAATTTTCACACAAGAACACCTCTTTTCTCTGCAGAAATACAATATTTTCTCCCAGAAATATGACATTTTCTCCCAGAAATTGCAGTTTTGTCCCAAGTAGATGACATTTCCTCCCAGAAATAACCATTTACTATCCAAAAACATGATATTTTCCCCCAGAAACATCCGTTTTCTATACAAAATATGACATATTTTCCCAGGAACAACAGTTTTCTCCTCAAGAATACAACATCACCTCCCAGAAATGCCCGGTTTCTCCCAAAACATACAGCCGTTTCAAACAGGCCCGTTTTCTCCCCAAGAATATGACGTTTCCTCTCAGAAATACAAGTATTCTGTCCAAAAATAGGACATTTTCTCCCAGAAATACCAGATTTCTCTCTCAAAAAATGACATTTTCTGCCAGAAATACCCGTTTTCTCTCGGAAATATGACATCGTCTCCCATAAATTGCAGTTTTCTCCTCAAAAATTTGACGCTTTCTGCCAGAAATAGCAGTTTTCTACAAAAAATACGACATTTATTGCAAGAAATTGCAGTTCTATCTTCCAAAATACAAAATTTTCTCACAAGAACACCTCTTTTCTCTTCAGAAATACGATATTTTCTCCCAGAAATATGACATTTTCTCCCAGAAATTGCAGTTTTGTCCCAAGTAGATGACATTTCCTCCCAGAAATAACAATTTACTACCCAAATTGATGCTATTTTCCCCCAGAAACATCCGTTTTCTATACAAAATATGACATATTTTCCCAGGAACAACAGTTTTCTCCTCAAGAATACGACATCACCTCCCAGAAATGCCCATTTTCTCCCAAAATATACGGCCGTTTCAAACAGATGGGCCCGTTTTCTCCCCAAGAATATGACGTTTCCTCCCAGAAATACAAGTATTCTGTCCAAAAATAGGACATTTTCTCCCAGAAATACCAGATTTCTCTCTCAAAAAATGACATCTTCTGCCAGAAATACCCGTTTTCTCTCGGAAATATGACATCGTCTCCCAGAAATTGCAGTTTTCTCCTCAAAAATTTGACGCTTTCTGCCAGAAATAGCAGTTTTCTACAAAAAATACGACATGTATTGCAAGAAATTGCAGTTCTATCCCCCAAAATACAAATCTTTAACACAAGAACACCGCTTTTCTCTTCAGAAATACGATATTTTCTCCCAGAAATATGACATTTTCTCCCAGAAATTGCAGTTTTGTCCCAAGTAGATGACATTTCCTCCCAGAAATAACAATTTACTATCCAAAAACATGATATTTTCCCCCAGAAACATCCGTTTTCTATGAAAAATATGACATATTTTCCCAGGAACAACAGTTTTCTCCTCAAGAATACAACATCACCTCCCAGAAATGCCCGGTTTCTCCCAAAATATACGGCCGTTTCAAACAGATGGGCCCGTTTTCTCCCCAAGAATATGACGTTTCCTCTCAGAAATACAAGTATTCTGTCCAAAAATAGGACATTTTCTCCCAGAAATACCAGATTTCTCTCTCAAAAAATGACATCTTCTGCCTGAAATACCCGTTTTCTCTCGGAAATATGACATCGTCTCCCAGAAATTGCAGTTTTCTCCTCAAAAATTTGACGCTTTCTGCCAGAAATAGCAGTTTTCTACAAAAAATACGACATGTATTGCAAGTAATTGCAGTTCTATCCCGCAAAGTACAAATCTTTAACACAAGAACACCGCTTTTCTCTTCAGAAATACGATATTTTCTCCCAGAAATATGACATTTTCTCCCAGAAATTGCAGTTTTGTCCCAAGTAGATGACATTTCCTCCCAGAAATAACAATTTACTACCCAAAAACATGATATTTTCCCCCAGAAACATCCGTTTTCTATACAAAATATGACATATTTTCCCAGGAACAACAGTTTTCTCCTCAAGAATACGACATCACCTCCCAGAAATGCAAGGTTTCTCCCAAAATATACGGCCGTTTCAAACAGATGGGCCCGTTTTCTCCCCAAGAATATGACGTTTCCTCCCAGAAATACAAGTATTCTGTCCAAAAATAGGACATTTTCTCCCAGAAAAACCAGATTTCTCTCTCAAAAAATGACATTTTCTGCCAGAAATACCCGTTTTCTCTCGGAAATATGACATCGTCTCCCAGAAATTGCAGTTTTCTCCTCAAAAATTTGACGCTTTCTGCCAGAAATAGCAGTTTTCTACAAAAAATACGACATGTATTGCAAGAAATTGCAGTTCTATCCCCCAAAATACAAAATTTTCACACAAGAACACCTCTTTTCTCTGCAGAAATACAATATTTTCTCCCAGAAATATGACATTTTCTCCCAGAAATTGCAGTTTTGTCCCAAGTAGATGACATTTCCTCCCAGAAATAACAATTTACTACCCAAATTGATGCTATTTTCCCGCAGAAACATCCGTTTTCTATAAAAAATATGACATATTTTCCCAGGAACAACAGTTTTCTCCTCAAGAATATGACATCACCTCCCAGAAATGCCCGGTTTCTCCCAAAATATACGGCCGTTTCAAACAGATGGGCCCGTTTTCTCCCCAAGAATATGACGTTTCCTCTCAGAAATACAAGTATTCTGTCCAAAAATAGGACATTTTCTCCCAGAAATACCAGATTTCTCTCTCAAAAAATGACATTTTCTGCCAGAAATACCCGTTTTCTCTCGGAAATATGACATCGTCTCCCATAAATTGCAGTTTTCTCCTCAAAAATTTGACGCTTTCTGCCAGAAATAGCAGTTTTCTGCAAAAAATACGACATTTATTGCAAGAAATTGCAGTTCTATCCCCCAAAATACAAAATTTTCTCACAAGAACACCTCTTTTCTCTTCAGAAATACGATATTTTCTCCCAGAAATATGACATTTTCTCCCAGAAATTGCAGTTTTGTCCCAAGTAGATGACATTTCCTCCCAGAAATAACAATTTACTACCCAAATTGATGCTATTTTCTCCCAGAAACATCCGTTTTCTATACAAAATATGACATATTTTCCCAGGAACAACAGTTTTCTCCTCAAGAATACGACATCACCTCCCAGAAATGCAAGGTTTCTCCCAAAATATACGGCCGTTTCAAACAGATGGGCCCGTTTTCTCCCCAAGAATATGACGTTTCCTCCCAGAAATACAAGTATTCTGTCCAAAAATAGGACATTTTCTCCCAGAAATACCAGATTTCTCTCTCAAAAAATGACATCTTCTGCCAGAAATACCCGTTTTCTCTCGGAAATATGACATCGTCTCCCAGAAATTGCAGTTTTCTCCTCAAAAATTTGACGCTTTCTGCCAGAAATAGCAGTTTTCTACAAAAAATACGACATGTATTGCAAGAAATTGCAGTTCTATCCCCCAAAATACAAATCTTTAACACAAGAACACCGCTTTTCTCTTCAGAAATACGATATTTTCTCCCAGAAATATGACATTTTCTCCCAGAAATTGCAGTTTTGTCCCAAGTAGATGACATTTCCTCCCAGAAATAACAATTTACTATCCAAAAACATGATATTTTCCCCCAGAAACATCCGTTTTCTATGAAAAATATGACATATTTTCCCAGGAACAACAGTTTTCTCCTCAAGAATACAACATCACCTCCCAGAAATGCCCGGTTTCTCCCAAAATATACGGCCGTTTCAAACAGGCCCGATTTCTCCCCAAGAATATGACGTTTCCTCCCAGAAATACAAGTATTCTGTCCAAAAATAGGACATTTTCTCCCAGAAATACCAGATTTCTCTCTCTCTGAAAAAATGACATCTTCTGCCAGAAATACCCGTTTTCTCTCGGAAATACGACATCGTCTCCCAGAAATTGCAGTTTTCTCCTCAAAAATTTGACGCTTTCTGCCAGAAATAGCAGTTTTCTACAAAAAATACGACATTTATTGCAAGAAATTGCAGTTCTATCCCGCAAAGTACAAATCTTTAACACAAGAACACCGCTTTTCTCTTCAGAAATACGATATTTTCTCCCAGAAATATGACATTTTCTCCCAGAAATTGCAGTTTTGTCCCAAGTAGATGACATTTCCTCCCAGAAATAACAATTTACTACCCAAAAACATGATATTTTCCCCCAGAAACATCCGTTTTCTATACAAAATATGACATATTTTCCCAGGAACAACAGTTTTCTCCTCAAGAATACGACATCACCTCCCAGAAATGCAAGGTTTCTCCCAAAATATACGGCCGTTTCAAACAGATGGGCCCGTTTTCTCCCCAAGAATATGACGTTTCCTCCCAGAAATACAAGTATTCTGTCCAAAAATAGGACATTTTCTCCCAGAAAAACCAGATTTCTCTCTCAAAAAATGACATTTTCTGCCAGAAATACCCGTTTTCTCTCGGAAATATGACATCGTCTCCCAGAAATTGCAGTTTTCTCCTCAAAAATTTGACGCTTTCTGCCAGAAATAGCAGTTTTCTACAAAAAATACGACATGTATTGCAAGAAATTGCAGTTCTATCCCCCAAAATACAAAATTTTCACACAAGAACACCTCTTTTCTCTGCAGAAATACAATATTTTCTCCCAGAAATATGACATTTTCTCCCAGAAATTGCAGTTTTGTCCCAAGTAGATGACATTTCCTCCCAGAAATAACCATTTACTATCCAAAAACATGATATTTTCCCCCAGAAACATCCGTTTTCTATACAAAATATGACATATTTTCCCAGGAACAACAGTTTTCTCCTCAAGAATACGACATCACCTCCCAGAAATGCCCGGTTTCTCCCAAAATATACAGCCGTTTCAAACAGGCCCGTTTTCTCCCCAAGAATATGACGTTTCCTCCCAGAAATACAAGTATTCTGTCCAAAAATAGGACATTTTCTCCCAGAAATACCAGATTTCTCTCTCAAAAAATGACATCTTCTGCCAGAAATACCCGTTTTCTCTCGGAAATATGACATCGTCTCCCAGAAATTGCAGTTTTCTCCTCAAAAATTTGACGCTTTCTGCCAGAAATAGCAGTTTTCTACAAAAAATACGACATGTATTGCAAGAAATTGCAGTTCTATCCCCCAAAATACAAAATTTTCTCACAAGAACACCTCTTTTCTCTTCAGAAATACGATATTTTCTCCCAGAAATACGATATTTTCTCCCAGAAATTGCAGTTTTGTCCCAAGTAGATGACATTTCCTCCCAGAAATAACAATTTACTACCCAAAAACATGATATTTTCCCCCAGAAACATCCGTTTTCTATACAAAATATGACATATTTTCCCAGGAACAACAGTTTTCTCCTCAAGAATACAACATCACCTCCCAGAAATGCCCGGTTTCTCCCAAAATATACGGCCGTTTCAAACAGGCCCGTTTTCTCCCCAAGAATATGACGTTTCCTCCCAGAAATACAAGTATTCTGTCCAAAAATAGGACATTTTCTCCCAGAAATACCAGATTTCTCTCTCAAAAAATGACATCTTCTGCCTGAAATACCCGTTTTCTCTCGGAAATATGACATCGTCTCCCAGAAATTGCAGTTTTCTCCTCAAAAATTTGACGCTTTCTGCCAGAAATAGCAGTTTTCTACAAAAAATACGACATGTATTGCAAGAAATTGCAGTTCTATCCCGCAAAGTACAAATCTTTAACACAAGAACACCGCTTTTCTCTTCAGAAATACGATATTTTCTCCCAGAAATATGACATTTTCTCCCAGAAATTGCAGTTTTGTCCCAAGTAGATGACATTTCCTCCCAGAAATAACAATTTACTACCCAAAAACATGATATTTTCCCCCAGAAACATCCGTTTTCTATACAAAATATGACATATTTTCCCAGGAACAACAGTTTTCTCCTCAAGAATACGACATCACCTCCCAGAAATGCAAGGTTTCTCCCAAAATATACGGCCGTTTCAAACAGATGGGCCCGTTTTCTCCCCAAGAATATGACGTTTCCTCCCAGAAATACAAGTATTCTGTCCAAAAATAGGACATTTTCTCCCAGAAAAACCAGATTTCTCTCTCAAAAAATGACATTTTCTGCCAGAAATACCCGTTTTCTCTCGGAAATATGACATCGTCTCCCAGAAATTGCAGTTTTCTCCTCAAAAATTTGACGCTTTCTGCCAGAAATAGCAGTTTTCTACAAAAAATACGACATGTATTGCAAGAAATTGCAGTTCTATCCCCCAAAATACAAAATTTTCACACAAGAACACCTCTTTTCTCTGCAGAAATACAATATTTTCTCCCAGAAATATGACATTTTCTCCCAGAAATTGCAGTTTTGTCCCAAGTAGATGACATTTCCTCCCAGAAATAACCATTTACTATCCAAAAACATGATATTTTCCCCCAGAAACATCCGTTTTCTATACAAAATATGACATATTTTCCCAGGAACAACAGTTTTCTCCTCAAGAATACGACATCACCTCCCAGAAATGCCCGGTTTCTCCCAAAATATACAGCCGTTTCAAACAGGCCCGTTTTCTCCCCAAGAATATGACGTTTCCTCCCAGAAATACAAGTATTCTGTCCAAAAATAGGACATTTTCTCCCAGAAATACCAGATTTCTCTCTCAAAAAATGACATCTTCTGCCAGAAATACCCGTTTTCTCTCGGAAATATGACATCGTCTCCCAGAAATTGCAGTTTTCTCCTCAAAAATTTGACGCTTTCTGCCAGAAATAGCAGTTTTCTACAAAAAATACGACATGTATTGCAAGAAATTGCAGTTCTATCCCCCAAAATACAAAATTTTCTCACAAGAACACCTCTTTTCTCTTCAGAAATACGATATTTTCTCCCAGAAATACGATATTTTCTCCCAGAAATTGCAGTTTTGTCCCAAGTAGATGACATTTCCTCCCAGAAATAACAATTTACTACCCAAAAACATGATATTTTCCCCCAGAAACATCCGTTTTCTATACAAAATATGACATATTTTCCCAGGAACAACAGTTTTCTCCTCAAGAATACAACATCACCTCCCAGAAATGCCCGGTTTCTCCCAAAATATACGGCCGTTTCAAACAGGCCCGTTTTCTCCCCAAGAATATGACGTTTCCTCCCAGAAATACAAGTATTCTGTCCAAAAATAGGACATTTTCTCCCAGAAATACCAGATTTCTCTCTCAAAAAATGACATCTTCTGCCTGAAATACCCGTTTTCTCTCGGAAATATGACATCGTCTCCCAGAAATTGCAGTTTTCTCCTCAAAAATTTGACGCTTTCTGCCAGAAATAGCAGTTTTCTACAAAAAATACGACATGTATTGCAAGAAATTGCAGTTCTATCCCGCAAAGTACAAATCTTTAACACAAGAACACCGCTTTTCTCTTCAGAAATACGATATTTTCTCCCAGAAATATGACATTTTCTCCCAGAAATTGCAGTTTTGTCCCAAGTAGATGACATTTCCTCCCAGAAATAACAATTTACTACCCAAAAACATGATATTTTCCCCCAGAAACATCCGTTTTCTATACAAAATATGACATATTTTCCCAGGAACAACAGTTTTCTCCTCAAGAATACGACATCACCTCCCAGAAATGCAAGGTTTCTCCCAAAATATACGGCCGTTTCAAACAGATGGGCCCGTTTTCTCCCCAAGAATATGACGTTTCCTCCCAGAAATACAAGTATTCTGTCCAAAAATAGGACATTTTCTCCCAGAAAAACCAGATTTCTCTCTCAAAAAATGACATTTTCTGCCAGAAATACCCGTTTTCTCTCGGAAATATGACATCGTCTCCCAGAAATTGCAGTTTTCTCCTCAAAAATTTGACGCTTTCTGCCAGAAATAGCAGTTTTCTACAAAAAATACGACATGTATTGCAAGAAATTGCAGTTCTATCCCCCAAAATACAAAATTTTCACACAAGAACACCTCTTTTCTCTGCAGAAATACAATATTTTCTCCCAGAAATATGACATTTTCTCCCAGAAATTGCAGTTTTGTCCCAAGTAGATGACATTTCCTCCCAGAAATAACCATTTACTATCCAAAAACATGATATTTTCCCCCAGAAACATCCATTTTCTATACAAAATATGACATATTTTCCCAGGAACAACAGTTTTCTCCTCAAGAATACGACATCACCTCCCAGAAATGCCCGGTTTCTCCCAAAATATACGGCCGTTTCAAACAGGCCCGTTTTCTCCCCAAGAATATGACGTTTCCTCCCAGAAATACAAGTATTCTGTCCAAAAATAGGACATTTTCTCCCAGAAATACCAGATTTCTCTCTCAGAAAATGACATTTTCTGCCAGAAATACCCGTTTTCTCTCGGAAATACGACATCGTCTCCCAGAAATTGCAGTTTTCTCCTCAAAAATTTGACGCTTTCTGCCAGAAATAGCAGTTTTCTACAAAAAATACGACATTTATTGCAAGAAATTGCAGTTCTATCCCGCAAAGTACAAATCTTTAACACAAGAACACCGCTTTTCTCTTCAGAAATACGATATTTTCTCCCAGAAATACGATATTTTCTCCCAGAAATTGCAGTTTTGTCCCAAGTAGATGACATTTCCTCCCAGAAATAACAATTTACTACCCAAAAACATGATATTTTCCCCCAGAAACATCCGTTTTCTATACAAAATATGACATATTTTCCCAGGAACAACAGTTTTCTCCTCAAGAATACAACATCACCTCCCAGAAATGCCCGGTTTCTCCCAAAATATACAGCCGTTTCAAACAGGCCCGTTTTCTCCCCAAGAATATGACGTTTCCTCCCAGAAATACAAGTATTCTGTCCAAAAATAGGACATTTTCTCCCAGAAATACCAGATTTCTCTCTCAAAAAATGACATCTTCTGCCAGAAATACCCGTTTTCTCTCGGAAATATGACATCGTCTCCCAGAAATTGCAATTTTCTCCTCAAAAATTTGACGCTTTCTGCCAGAAATAGCAGTTTTCTACAAAAAATACGACATGTATTGCAAGAAATTGCAGTTCTATCCCCCAAAATACAAAATTTTCTCACAAGAACACCTCTTTTCTCTTCAGAAATACGATATTTTCTCCCAGAAATACGATATTTTCTCCCAGAAATTGCAGTTTTGTCCCAAGTAGATGACATTTCCTCCCAGAAATAACAATTTACTATCCAAAAACATGATATTTTCCCCCAGAAACATCCGTTTTCTATACAAAATATGACATATTTTCCCAGGAACAACAGTTTTCTCCTCAAGAATACAACATCACCTCCCAGAAATGCCCGGTTTCTCCCAAAATATACGGCCGTTTCAAACAGGCCCGTTTTCTCCCCAA
This sequence comes from Lagopus muta, assembly GCF_023343835.1. Taxonomy (NCBI): domain Eukaryota; kingdom Metazoa; phylum Chordata; class Aves; order Galliformes; family Phasianidae; genus Lagopus; species Lagopus muta. The sequence continues at coordinate 2,293,923 of NW_026040168.1, read as the reverse complement.
GAATATGACGTTTCCTCCCAGAAATACAAGTATTCTGTCCAAAAATAGGACATTTTCTCCCAGAAATACCAGATTTCTCTCTCAAAAAATGACATTTTCTGCCAGAAATACCCGTTTTCTCTCGGAAATACGACATCGTCTCCCAGAAATTGCAGTTTTCTCCTCAAAAATTTGACGCTTTCTGCCAGAAATAGCAGTTTTCTACAAAAAATACGACATGTATTGCAAGTAATTGCAGTTCTATCCCGCAAAGTACAAATCTTTAACACAAGAACACCGCTTTTCTCTTCAGAAATACGATATTTTCTCCCAGAAATATGACATTTTCTCCCAGAAATTGCAGTTTTGTCCCAAGCAGATGACATTTCCTCCCAGAAATAACAATTTACTACCCAAAAACATGATATTTTCCCCCAGAAACATCCGTTTTCTATACAAAATATGACATATTTTCCCAGGAACAACAGTTTTCTCCTCAAGAATACAACATCACCTCCCAGAAATGCCCGGTTTCTCCCAAAATATACGGCCGTTTCAAACAGATGGGCCCGTTTTCTCCCCAAGAATATGACGTTTCCTCCCAGAAATACAAGTATTCTGTCCAAAAATAGGACATTTTCTCCCAGAAATACCAGATTTCTCTCTCAAAAAATGACATTTTCTGCCAGAAATACCCGTTTTCTCTCGGAAATATGACATCGTCTCCCAGAAATTGCAGTTTTCTCCTCAAAAATTTGACGCTTTCTGCCAGAAATAGCAGTTTTCTACAAAAAATACGACATTTATTGCAAGAAATTGCAGTTCTATCCCCCAAAATACAAAATTTTCTCACAAGAACACCTCTTTTCTCTTCAGAAATACGATATTTTCTCCCAGAAATATGACATTTTCTCCCAGAAATTGCAGTTTTGTCCCAAGTAGATGACATTTCCTCCCAGAAATAACAATTTACTACCCAAATTGATGCTATTTTCTCCCAGAAACATCCGTTTTCTATACAAAATATGACATATTTTCCCAGGAACAACAGTTTTCTCCTCAAGAATACGACATCACCTCCCAGAAATGCCCATTTTCTCCCAAAATATACGGCCGTTTCAAACAGATGGGCCCGTTTTCTCCCCAAGAATATGACGTTTCCTCCCAGAAATACAAGTATTCTGTCCAAAAATAGGACATTTTCTCCCAGAAATACCAGATTTCTCTCTCAAAAAATGACATCTTCTGCCAGAAATACCCGTTTTCTCTCGGAAATACGACATCGTCTCCCAGAAATTGCAGTTTTCTCCTCAAAAATTTGACGCTTTCTGCCAGAAATAGCAGTTTTCTACAAAAAATACGACATTTATTGCAAGAAATTGCAGTTCTATCCCGCAAAGTACAAATCTTTAACACAAGAACACCGCTTTTCTCTTCAGAAATACGATATTTTCTCCCAGAAATACGATATTTTCTCCCAGAAATTGCAGTTTTGTCCCAAGTAGATGACATTTTATCCCAGAAATAACAATTTACTACCCAAAAACATGATATTTTCCCCCAGAAACATCCGTTTTCTATACAAAATATGACATATTTTCCCAGGAACAACAGTTTTCTCCTCAAGAATACAACATCACCTCCCAGAAATGCCCGGTTTCTCCCAAAATATACGGCCGTTTCAAACAGGCCCGTTTTCTCCCCAAGAATATGACGTTTCCTCCCAGAAATACAAGTATTCTGTCCAAAAATAGGACATTTTCTCCCAGAAATACCAGATTTCTCTCTCTCTGAAAAAATGACATCTTCTGCCAGAAATACCCGTTTTCTCTCGGAAATACGACATCGTCTCCCAGAAATTGCAGTTTTCTCCTCAAAAATTTGACGCTTTCTGCCAGAAATAGCAGTTTTCTACAAAAAATACGACATGTATTGCAAGTAATTGCAGTTCTATCCCGCAAAGTACAAATCTTTAACACAAGAACACCGCTTTTCTCTTCAGAAATACGATATTTTCTCCCAGAAATATGACATTTTCTCCCAGAAATTGCAGTTTTGTCCCAAGCAGATGACATTTCCTCCCAGAAATAACAATTTACTACCCAAAAACATGATATTTTCCCCCAGAAACATCCGTTTTCTATACAAAATATGACATATTTTCCCAGGAACAACAGTTTTCTCCTCAAGAATACAACATCACCTCCCAGAAATGCCCGGTTTCTCCCAAAATATACGGCCGTTTCAAACAGATGGGCCCGTTTTCTCCCCAAGAATATGACGTTTCCTCCCAGAAATACAAGTATTCTGTCCAAAAATAGGACATTTTCTCCCAGAAATACCAGATTTCTCTCTCAAAAAATGACATTTTCTGCCAGAAATACCCGTTTTCTCTCGGAAATATGACATCGTCTCCCAGAAATTGCAGTTTTCTCCTCAAAAATTTGACGCTTTCTGCCAGAAATAGCAGTTTTCTACAAAAAATACGACATTTATTGCAAGAAATTGCAGTTCTATCCCCCAAAATACAAAATTTTCTCACAAGAACACCTCTTTTCTCTTCAGAAATACGATATTTTCTCCCAGAAATATGACATTTTCTCCCAGAAATTGCAGTTTTGTCCCAAGTAGATGACATTTCCTCCCAGAAATAACAATTTACTACCCAAATTGATGCTATTTTCTCCCAGAAACATCCGTTTTCTATACAAAATATGACATATTTTCCCAGGAACAACAGTTTTCTCCTCAAGAATACGACATCACCTCCCAGAAATGCCCATTTTCTCCCAAAATATACGGCCGTTTCAAACAGATGGGCCCGTTTTCTCCCCAAGAATATGACGTTTCCTCCCAGAAATACAAGTATTCTGTCCAAAAATAGGACATTTTCTCCCAGAAATACCAGATTTCTCTCTCAGAAAATGACATTTTCTGCCAGAAATACCCGTTTTCTCTCGGAAATACGACATCGTCTCCCAGAAATTGCAGTTTTCTCCTCAAAAATTTGACGCTTTCTGCCAGAAATAGCAGTTTTCTACAAAAAATACGACATTTATTGCAAGAAATTGCAGTTCTATCCCGCAAAGTACAAATCTTTAACACAAGAACACCGCTTTTCTCTTCAGAAATACAATATTTTCTCCCAGAAATACGATATTTTCTCCCAGAAATTGCAGTTTTGTCCCAAGTAGATGACATTTCCTCCCAGAAATAACAATTTACTACCCAAAAACATGATATTTTCCCCCAGAAACATCCGTTTTCTATACAAAATATGACATATTTTCCCAGGAACAACAGTTTTCTCCTCAAGAATACAACATCACCTCCCAGAAATGCCCGGTTTCTCCCAAAATATACGGCCGTTTCAAACAGGCCCGATTTCTCCCCAAGAATATGACGTTTCCTCCCAGAAATACAAGTATTCTGTCCAAAAATAGGACATTTTCTCCCAGAAATACCAGATTTCTCTCTCTCTGAAAAAATGACATCTTCTGCCAGAAATACCCGTTTTCTCTCGGAAATACGACATCGTCTCCCAGAAATTGCAGTTTTCTCCTCAAAAATTTGACGCTTTCTGCCAGAAATAGCAGTTTTCTACAAAAAATACGACATTTATTGCAAGAAATTGCAGTTCTATCCCGCAAAGTACAAATCTTTAACACAAGAACACCGCTTTTCTCTTCAGAAATACGATATTTTCTCCCAGAAATATGACATTTTCTCCCAGAAATTGCCGTTTTGTCCCAAGTAGATGACATTTCCTCCCAGAAATAACAATTTACTATCCAAAAACATGATATTTTCCCCCAGAAACATCCGTTTTCTATACAAAATATGACATATTTTCCCAGGAACAACAGTTTTCTCCTCAAGAATACAACATCACCTCCCAGAAATGCCCGGTTTCTCCCAAAATATACGGCCGTTTCAAACAGGCCCGTTTTCTCCCCAAGAATATGACGTTTCCTCCCAGAAATACAAGTATTCTGTCCAAAAATAGGACATTTTCTCCCAGAAATACCAGATTTCTCTCTCAAAAAATGACATCTTCTGCCAGAAATACCCGTTTTCTCTCGGAAATACGACATCGTCTCCCAGAAATTGCAGTTTTCTCCTCAAAAATTTGACGCTTTCTGCCAGAAATAGCAGTTTTCTACAAAAAATACGACATTTATTGCAAGAAATTGCAGTTCTATCCCGCAAAGTACAAATCTTTAACACAAGAACACCGCTTTTCTCTTCAGAAATACGATATTTTCTCCCAGAAATATGACATTTTCTCCCAGAAATTGCAGTTTTGTCCCAAGTAGATGACATTTCCTCCCAGAAATAACAATTTACTATCCAAAAACATGATATTTTCCCCCAGAAACATCCGTTTTCTATACAAAATATGACATATTTTCCCAGGAACAACAGTTTTCTTCTCAAGAATACAACATCACCTCCCAGAAATGCCCGGTTTCTCCCAAAATATACGGCCGTTTCAAACAGGCCCGTTTTCTCCCCAAGAATATGACGTTTCCTCCCAGAAATACAAGTATTCTGTCCAAAAATAGGACATTTTCTCCCAGAAATACCAGATTTCTCTCTCTCTGAAAAAATGACATTTTCTGCCAGAAATACCCGTTTTCTCTCGGAAATACGACATCGTCTCCCAGAAATTGCAGTTTTCTCCTCAAAAATTTGACGCTTTCTGCCAGAAATAGCAGTTTTCTACAAAAAATACGACATTTATTGCAAGAAATTGCAGTTCTATCCCGCAAAGTACAAATCTTTAACACAAGAACACCTCTTTTCTCTTCAGAAATACGATATTTTCTCCCAGAAATATGACATTTTCTCCCAGAAATTGCCGTTTTGTCCCAAGTAGATGACATTTCCTCCCAGAAATAACAATTTACTATCCAAAAACATGATATTTTCCCCCAGAAACATCCGTTTTCTATACAAAATATGACATATTTTCCCAGGAACAACAGTTTTCTCCTCAAGAATACAACATCACCTCCCAGAAATGCCCGGTTTCTCCCAAAATATACGGCCGTTTCAAACAGATGGGCCCGTTTTCTCCCCAAGAATATGACGTTTCCTCCCAGAAATACAAGTATTCTGTCCAAAAATAGGACATTTTCTCCCAGAAATACCAGATTTCTCTCTCAAAAAATGACATTTTCTGCCAGAAATACCCGTTTTCTCTCGGAAATATGACATCGTCTCCCAGAAATTGCAGTTTTCTCCTCAAAAATTTGACGCTTTCTGCCAGAAATAGCAGTTTTCTGCAAAAAATACGACATTTATTGCAAGAAATTGCAGTTCTATCCCCCAAAATACAAAATTTTCACACAAGAACACCTCTTTTCTCTTCAGAAATACGATATTTTCTCCCAGAAATATGACATTTTCTCCCAGAAATTGCAGTTTTGTCCCAAGTAGATGACATTTTATCCCAGAAATAACAATTTACTACCCAAAAACATGATATTTTCCCCCAGAAACATCCGTTTTCTATACAAAATATGACATATTTTCCCAGGAACAACAGTTTTCTTCTCAAGAATACAACATCACCTCCCAGAAATGCCCGGTTTCTCCCAAAATATACGGCCGTTTCAAACAGGCCCGATTTCTCCCCAAGAATATGACGTTTCCTCCCAGAAATACAAGTATTCTGTCCAAAAATAGGACATTTTCTCCCAGAAATACCAGATTTCTCTCTCTCTGAAAAAATGACATCTTCTGCCAGAAATACCCGTTTTCTCTCGGAAATACGACATCGTCTCCCAGAAATTGCAGTTTTCTCCTCAAAAATTTGACGCTTTCTGCCAGAAATAGCAGTTTTCTGCAAAAAATACGACATTTATTGCAAGAAATTGCAGTTCTATCCCCCAAAATACAAATCTTTAACACAAGAACACCGCTTTTCTCTTCAGAAATACGATATTTTCTCCCAGAAATATGACATTTTCTCCCAGAAATTGCAGTTTTGTCCCAAGTAGATGACATTTCCTCCCAGAAATATCAATTTACTACCCAAAAACATGATATTTTCCCCCAGAAACATCCGTTTTCTATACAAAATATGACATATTTTCCCAGGAACAACAGTTTTCTCCTCAAGAATACAACATCACCTCCCAGAAATGCCCGGTTTCTCCCAAAATATACGGCCGTTTCAAACAGGCCCGATTTCTCCCCAAGAATATGACGTTTCCTCCCAGAAATACAAGTATTCTGTCCAAAAATAGGACATTTTCTCCCAGAAATACCAGATTTCTCTCTCTCTGAAAAAATGACATCTTCTGCCAGAAATACCCGTTTTCTCTCGGAAATACGACATCGTCTCCCAGAAATTGCAGTTTTCTCCTCAAAAATTTGACGCTTTCTGCCAGAAATAGCAGTTTTCTACAAAAAATACGACATGTATTGCAAGAAATTGCAGTTCTATCCCCCAAAATACAAATCTTTAACACAAGAACACCGCTTTTCTCTTCAGAAATACGATATTTTCTCCCAGAAATATGACATTTTCTCCCAGAAATTGCAGTTTTGTCCCAAGTAGATGACATTTCTTCCCAGAAATATCAATTTACTACCCAAAAACATGATATTTTCCCCCAGAAACATCCGTTTTCTATACAAAATATGACATATTTTCCCAGGAACAACAGTTTTCTCCTCAAGAATACAACATCACCTCCCAGAAATGCCCGGTTTCTCCCAAAATATACAGCCGTTTCAAACAGGCCCGATTTCTCCCCAAGAATATGACGTTTCCTCCCAGAAATACAAGTATTCTGTCCAAAAATAGGACATTTTCTCCCAGAAATACCAGATTTCTCTCTCAAAAAATGACATTTTCTGCCAGAAATACCCGTTTTCTCTCGGAAATATGACATCGTCTCCCAGAAATTGCAGTTTTCTCCTCAAAAATTTGACGCTTTCTGCCAGAAATAGCAGTTTTCTGCAAAAAATACGACATTTATTGCAAGAAATTGCAGTTCTATCCCCCAAAATACAAAATTTTCACACAAGAACACCTCTTTTCTCTTCAGAAATACGATATTTTCTCCCAGAAATATGACATTTTCTCCCAGAAATTGCAGTTTTGTCCCAAGTAGATGACATTTTATCCCAGAAATAACAATTTACTACCCAAAAACATGATATTTTCCCCCAGAAACATCCGTTTTCTATACAAAATATGACATATTTTCCCAGGAACTACAGTTTTCTCCTCAAGAATATGACATTACCTCCCAGAAATGCCAGGTTTCTCCCAAAATATACGGCCGTTTCAAACAGGCCCGATTTCTCCCCAAGAATATGACGTTTCCTCCCAGAAATACAAGTATTCTGTCCAAAAATAGGACATTTTCTCCCAGAAATACCAGATTTCTCTCTCAAAAAATGACATTTTCTGCCAGAAATACCCGTTTTCTCTCGGAAATATGACATCGTCTCCCAGAAATTGCAGTTTTCTCCTCAAAAATTTGACGCTTTCTGCCAGAAATAGCAGTTTTCTGCAAAAAATACGACATTTATTGCAAGAAATTGCAGTTCTATCCCCCAAAATACAAAATTTTCACACAAGAACACCTCTTTTCTCTTCAGAAATACGATATTTTCTCCCAGAAATATGACATTTTCTCCCAGAAATTGCAGTTTTGTCCCAAGTAGATGACATTTCCTCCCAGAAATAACAATTTACTACCCAAAAACATGATATTTTCCCCCAGAAACATCCGTTTTCTATACAAAATATGACATATTTTCCCAGGAACAACAGTTTTCTTCTCAAGAATACAACATCACCTCCCAGAAATGCCCGGTTTCTCCCAAAATATACAGCCGTTTCAAACAGGCCCGATTTCTCCCCAAGAATATGACGTTTCCTCCCAGAAATACAAGTATTCTGTCCAAAAATAGGACATTTTCTCCCAGAAATACCAGATTTCTCTCTCAAAAAATGACATCTTCTGCCAGAAATACCCGTTTTCTCTCGGAAATACGACATCGTCTCCCAGAAATTGCAGTTTTCTCCTCAAAAATTTGACGCTTTCTGCCAGAAATAGCAGTTTTCTACAAAAAATACGACATGTATTGCAAGAAATTGCAGTTCTATCCCGCAAAGTACAAATCTTTAACACAAGAACACCGCTTTTCTCTTCAGAAATACGATATTTTCTCCCAGAAATATGACATTTTCTCCCAGAAATTGCAGTTTTGTCCCAAGTAGATGACATTTCCTCCCAGAAATAACAATTTACTACCCAAAAACATGATATTTTCCCCCAGAAACATCCGTTTTCTATACAAAATATGACATATTTTCCCAGGAACAACAGTTTTCTCCTCAAGAATACAACATCACCTCCCAGAAATGCCCGGTTTCTCCCAAAATATACGGCCGTTTCAAGCAGGCCCGTTTTCTCCCCAAGAATATGACGTTTCCTCCCAGAAATACAAGTATTCTGTCCAAAAATAGGACATTTTCTCCCAGAAATACCAGATTTCTCTCTCAAAAAATGACATCTTCTGCCAGAAATACCCGTTTTCTCTCGGAAATACGACATCGTCTCCCAGAAATTGCAGTTTTCTCCTCAAAAATTTGACGCTTTCTGCCAGAAATAGCAGTTTTCTACAAAAAATACGACATTTATTGCAAGAAATTGCAGTTCTATCCCGCAAAGTACAAATCTTTAACACAAGAACACCGCTTTTCTCTTCAGAAATACGATATTTTCTCCCAGAAATATGACATTTTCTCCCAGAAATTGCAGTTTTGTCCCAAGTAGATGACATTTCCTCCCAGAAATATCAATTTACTACCCAAAAACATGATATTTTCCCCCAGAAACATCCGTTGTCTATACAAAATATGACATATTTTCCCAGGAACAACAGTTTTCTTCTCAAGAATACAACATCACCTCCCAGAAATGCCCGGTTTCTCCCAAAATATACGGCCGTTTCAAACAGGCCCGATTTCTCCCCAAGAATATGACGTTTCCTCCCAGAAATACAAGTATTCTGTCCAAAAATAGGACATTTTCTCCCAGAAATACCAGATTTCTCTCTCTCTGAAAAAATGACATTTTCTGCCAGAAATACCCGTTTTCTCTCGGAAATACGACATCGTCTCCCAGAAATTGCAGTTTTCTCCTCAAAAATTTGACGCTTTCTGCCAGAAATAGCAGTTTTCTGCAAAAAATACGACATTTATTGCAAGAAATTGCAGTTCTATCCCCCAAAATACAAAATTTTCACACAAGAACACCTCTTTTCTCTTCAGAAATACGATATTTTCTCCCAGAAATATGACATTTTCTCCCAGAAATTGCAGTTTTGTCCCAAGTAGATGACATTTCCTCCCAGAAATAACAATTTACTACCCAAAAACATGATATTTTCCCCCAGAAACATCCGTTGTCTATACAAAATATGACATATTTTCCCAGGAACAACAGTTTTCTCCTCAAGAATACAACATCACCTCCCAGAAATGCCCGGTTTCTCCCAAAATATACGGCCGTTTCAAACAGATGGGCCCGTTTTCTCCCCAAGAATATGACGTTTCCTCCCAGAAATACAAGTATTCTGTCCAAAAATAGGACATTTTCTCCCAGAAATACCAGATTTCTCTCTCAAAAAATGACATTTTCTGCCAGAAATACCCGTTTTCTCTCGGAAATACGACATCGTCTCCCAGAAATTGCAGTTTTCTCCTCAAAAATTTGACGCTTTCTGCCAGAAATAGCAGTTTTCTGCAAAAAATACGACATTTATTGCAAGAAATTGCAGTTCTATCCCCCAAAATACAAAATTTTCACACAAGAACACCTCTTTTCTCTTCAGAAATACGATATTTTCTCCCAGAAATATGACATTTTCTCCCAGAAATTGCAGTTTTGTCCCAAGTAGATGACATTTCCTCCCAGAAATAACAATTTACTACCCAAAAACATGATATTTTCCCCCAGAAACATCCGTTTTCTATACAAAATATGACATATTTTCCCAGGAACTACAGTTTTCTCCTCAAGAATATGACATTACCTCCCAGAAATGCCAGGTTTCTCCCAAAATATACGGCCGTTTCAAACAGGCCCGATTTCTCCCCAAGAATATGACGTTTCCTCCCAGAAATACAAGTATTCTGTCCAAAAATAGGACATTTTCTCCCAGAAATACCAGATTTCTCTCTCAAAAAATGACATTTTCTGCCAGAAATACCCGTTTTCTCTCGGAAATATGACATCGTCTCCCAGAAATTGCAGTTTTCTCCTCAAAAATTTGACGCTTTCTGCCAGAAATAGCAGTTTTCTGCAAAAAATACGACATTTATTGCAAGAAATTGCAGTTCTATCCCCCAAAATACAAAATTTTCACACAAGAACACCTCTTTTCTCTTCAGAAATACGATATTTTCTCCCAGAAATATGACATTTTCTCCCAGAAATTGCAGTTTTGTCCCAAGTAGATGACATTTTATCCCAGAAATAACAATTTACTACCCAAAAACATGATATTTTCCCCCAGAAACATCCGTTTTCTATACAAAATATGACATATTTTCCCAGGAACAACAGTTTTCTTCTCAAGAATACAACATCACCTCCCAGAAATGCCCGGTTTCTCCCAAAATATACAGCCGTTTCAAACAGGCCCGATTTCTCCCCAAGAATATGACGTTTCCTCCCAGAAATACAAGTATTCTGTCCAAAAATAGGACATTTTCTCCCAGAAATACCAGATTTCTCTCTCTCTGAAAAAATGACATCTTCTGCCAGAAATACCCGTTTTCTCTCGGAAATACGACATCGTCTCCCAGAAATTGCAGTTTTCTCCTCAAAAATTTGACGCTTTCTGCCAGAAATAGCAGTTTTCTACAAAAAATACGACATTTATTGCAAGAAATTGCAGTTCTATCCCGCAAAGTACAAATCTTTAACACAAGAACACCGCTTTTCTCTTCAGAAATACGATATTTTCTCCCAGAAATATGACATTTTCTCCCAGAAATTGCAGTTTTGTCCCAAGTAGATGACATTTCCTCCCAGAAATAACAATTTACTATCCAAAAACATGATATTTTCCCCCAGAAACATCCGTTTTCTATACAAAATATGACATATTTTCCCAGGAACAACAGTTTTCTCCTCAAGAATACAACATCACCTCCCAGAAATGCCCGGTTTCTCCCAAAATATACAGCCGTTTCAAACAGGCCCGATTTCTCCCCAAGAATATGACGTTTCCTCCCAGAAATACAAGTATTCTGTCCAAAAATAGGACATTTTCTCCCAGAAATACCAGATTTCTCTCTCAAAAAATGACATTTTCTGCCAGAAATACCCGTTTTCTCTCGGAAATACGACATCGTCTCCCAGAAATTGCAGTTTTCTCCTCAAAAATTTGACGCTTTCTGCCAGAAATAGCAGTTTTCTGCAAAAAATACGACATTTATTGCAAGAAATTGCAGTTCTATCCCCCAAAATACAAAATTTTCACATAAGAACACCTCTTTTCTCTTCAGAAATACGATATTTTCTCCCAGAAATATGACATTTTCTCCCAGAAATTGCAGTTTTGTCCCAAGTAGATGACATTTCCTCCCAGAAATAACAATTTACTACCCAAAAACATGATATTTTCCCCCAGAAACATCCGTTGTCTATACAAAATATGACATATTTTCCCAGGAACAACAGTTTTCTCCTCCAGAATACAACATCACCTCCCAGAAATGCCCGGTTTCTCCCAAAATATACAGCCGTTTCAAACAGGCCCGATTTCTCCCCAAGAATATGACGTTTCCTCCCAGAAATACAAGTATTCTGTCCAAAAATAGGACATTTTCTCCCAGAAATACCAGATTTCTCTCTCAAAAAATGACATTTTCTGCCAGAAATACCCGTTTTCTCTCGGAAATACGACATCGTCTCCCAGAAATTGCAGTTTTCTCCTCAAAAATTTGACGCTTTCTGCCAGAAATAGCAGTTTTCTACAAAAAATACGACATGTATTGCAAGAAATTGCAGTTCTATCTCGCAAAGTACAAATCTTTAACACAAGAACACCGCTTTTCTCTTCAGAAATACGATATTTTCTCCCAGAAATATGACATTTTCTCCCAGAAATTGCCGTTTTGTCCCAAGTAGATGACATTTCCTCCCAGAAATAACAATTTACTATCCAAAAACATGATATTTTCCCCCAGAAACATCCGTTTTCTATACAAAATATGACATATTTTCCCAGGAACAACAGTTTTCTCCTCAAGAATACAACATCACCTCCCAGAAATGCCCGGTTTCTCCCAAAATATACGGCCGTTTCAAACAGGCCCGTTTTCTCCCCAAGAATATGACGTTTCCTCCCAGAAATACAAGTATTCTGTCCAAAAATAGGACATTTTCTCCCAGAAATACCAGATTTCTCTCTCAAAAAATGACATTTTCTGCCAGAAATACCCGTTTTCTCTCGGAAATACGACATAGTCTCCCAGAAATTGCAGTTTTCTCCTCAAAAATTTGACGCTTTCTGCCAGAAATAGCAGTTTTCTACAAAAAATACGACATGTATTGCAAGAAATTGCAGTTCTATCCCCCAAAATACAAATCTTTAACACAAGAACACCGCTTTTCTCTTCAGAAATACGATATTTTCTCCCAGAAATATGACATTTTCTCCCAGAAATTCCAGTTTTGTCCCAAGTAGATGACATTTCCTCCCAGAAATATCAATTTACTACCCAAAAACATGATATTTTCCCCCAGAAACATCCGTTTTCTATACAAAATATGACATATTTTCCCAGGAACAACAGTTTTCTCCTCAAGAATACAACATCACCTCCCAGAAATGCCCGGTTTCTCCCAAAATATACAGCCGTTTCAAACAGGCCCGATTTCTCCCCAAGAATATGACGTTTCCTCCCAGAAATACAAGTATTCTGTCCAAAAATAGGACATTTTCTCCCAGAAATACCAGATTTCTCTCTCTCTGAAAAAATGACATCTTCTGCCAGAAATACCCGTTTTCTCTCGGAAATATGACATCGTCTCCCAGAAATTGCAGTTTTCTCCTCAAAAATTTGACGCTTTCTGCCAGAAATAGCAGTTTTCTGCAAAAAATACGACATTTATTGCAAGAAATTGCAGTTCTATCCCCCAAAATACAAAATTTTCACACAAGAACACCTCTTTTCTCTTCAGAAATACGATATTTTCTCCCAGAAATATGACATTTTCTCCCAGAAATTGCAGTTTTGTCCCAAGTAGATGACATTTTATCCCAGAAATAACAATTTACTACCCAAAAACATGATATTTTCCCCCAGAAACATCCGTTTTCTATACAAAATATGACATATTTTCCCAGGAACAACAGTTTTCTTCTCAAGAATACAACATCACCTCCCAGAAATGCCCGGTTTCTCCCAAAATATACAGCCGTTTCAAACAGGCCCGATTTCTCCCCAAGAATATGACGTTTCCTCCCAGAAATACAAGTATTCTGTCCAAAAATAGGACATTTTCTCCCAGAAATACCAGATTTCTCTCTCAAAAAATGACATTTTCTGCCTGAAATACCCGTTTTCTCTCGGAAATATGACATCGTCTCCCAGAAATTGCAGTTTTCTCCTCAAAAATTTGACGCTTTCTGCCAGAAATAGCAGTTTTCTACAAAAAATACGACATGTATTGCAAGAAATTGCAGTTCTATCCCGCAAAGTACAAATCTTTAACACAAGAACACCGCTTTTCTCTTCAGAAATACGATATTTTCTCCCAGAAATATGACATTTTCTCCCAGAAATTGCAGTTTTGTCCCAAGTAGATGACATTTCCTCCCAGAAATAACAATTTACTACCCAAAAACATGATATTTTCCCCCAGAAACATCCGTTTTCTATACAAAATATGACATATTTTCCCAGGAACAACAGTTTTCTCCTCAAGAATACAACATCACCTCCCAGAAATGCCCGGTTTCTCCCAAAATATACGGCCGTTTCAAACAGGCCCGATTTCTCCCCAAGAATATGACGTTTCCTCCCAGAAATACAAGTATTCTGTCCAAAAATAGGACATTTTCTCCCAGAAATACCAGATTTCTCTCTCTCTGAAAAAATGACATCTTCTGCCAGAAATACCCGTTTTCTCTCGGAAATACGACATCGTCTCCCAGAAATTGCAGTTTTCTCCTCAAAAATTTGACGCTTTCTGCCAGAAATAGCAGTTTTCTACTAAAAATACGACATTTATTGCAAGAAATTGCAGTTCTATCCCCCAAAATACAAAATTTTCACACAAGAACACCTCTTTTCTCTTCAGAAATACGATATTTTCTCCCAGAAATATGACATTTTCTCCCAGAAATTGCAGTTTTGTCCCAAGTAGATGACATTTCCTCCCAGAAATAACAATTTACTATCCAAAAACATGATATTTTCCCCCAGAAACATCCGTTTTCTATACAAAATATGACATATTTTCCCAGGAACAACAGTTTTCTCCTCAAGAATACAACATCACCTCCCAGAAATGCCCGGTTTCTCCCAAAATATACGGCCGTTTCAAACAGATGGGCCCGTTTTCTCCCCAAGAATATGACGTTTCCTCCCAGAAATACAAGTATTCTGTCCAAAAATAGGACATTTTCTCCCAGAAATACCAGATTTCTCTCTCAAAAAATGACATTTTCTGCCAGAAATACCCGTTTTCTCTCGGAAATACGACATAGTCTCCCAGAAATTGCAGTTTTCTCCTCAAAAATTTGACGCTTTCTGCCAGAAATAGCAGTTTTCTACAAAAAATACGACATGTATTGCAAGAAATTGCAGTTCTATCCCCCAAAATACAAATCTTTAACACAAGAACACCGCTTTTCTCTTCAGAAATACGATATTTTCTCCCAGAAATATGACATTTTCTCCCAGAAATTCCAGTTTTGTCCCAAGTAGATGACATTTCCTCCCAGAAATATCAATTTACTACCCAAAAACATGATATTTTCCCCCAGAAACATCCGTTTTCTATACAAAATATGACATATTTTCCCAGGAACAACAGTTTTCTCCTCAAGAATACAACATCACCTCCCAGAAATGCCCGGTTTCTCCCAAAATATACAGCCGTTTCAAACAGGCCCGATTTCTCCCCAAGAATATGACGTTTCCTCCCAGAAATACAAGTATTCTGTCCAAAAATAGGACATTTTCTCCCAGAAATACCAGATTTCTCTCTCTCTGAAAAAATGACATCTTCTGCCAGAAATACCCGTTTTCTCTCGGAAATATGACATCGTCTCCCAGAAATTGCAGTTTTCTCCTCAAAAATTTGACGCTTTCTGCCAGAAATAGCAGTTTTCTGCAAAAAATACGACATTTATTGCAAGAAATTGCAGTTCTATCCCCCAAAATACAAAATTTTCACACAAGAACACCTCTTTTCTCTTCAGAAATACGATATTTTCTCCCAGAAATATGACATTTTCTCCCAGAAATTGCAGTTTTGTCCCAAGTAGATGACATTTTATCCCAGAAATAACAATTTACTACCCAAAAACATGATATTTTCCCCCAGAAACATCCGTTTTCTATACAAAATATGACATATTTTCCCAGGAACAACAGTTTTCTTCTCAAGAATACAACATCACCTCCCAGAAATGCCCGGTTTCTCCCAAAATATACAGCCGTTTCAAACAGGCCCGATTTCTCCCCAAGAATATGACGTTTCCTCCCAGAAATACAAGTATTCTGTCCAAAAATAGGACATTTTCTCCCAGAAATACCAGATTTCTCTCTCAAAAAATGACATTTTCTGCCTGAAATACCCGTTTTCTCTCGGAAATATGACATCGTCTCCCAGAAATTGCAGTTTTCTCCTCAAAAATTTGACGCTTTCTGCCAGAAATAGCAGTTTTCTACAAAAAATACGACATGTATTGCAAGAAATTGCAGTTCTATCCCGCAAAGTACAAATCTTTAACACAAGAACACCGCTTTTCTCTTCAGAAATACGATATTTTCTCCCAGAAATATGACATTTTCTCCCAGAAATTGCAGTTTTGTCCCAAGTAGATGACATTTCCTCCCAGAAATAACAATTTACTACCCAAAAACATGATATTTTCCCCCAGAAACATCCGTTTTCTATACAAAATATGACATATTTTCCCAGGAACAACAGTTTTCTCCTCAAGAATACAACATCACCTCCCAGAAATGCCCGGTTTCTCCCAAAATATACGGCCGTTTCAAACAGGCCCGATTTCTCCCCAAGAATATGACGTTTCCTCCCAGAAATACAAGTATTCTGTCCAAAAATAGGACATTTTCTCCCAGAAATACCAGATTTCTCTCTCTCTGAAAAAATGACATCTTCTGCCAGAAATACCCGTTTTCTCTCGGAAATACGACATCGTCTCCCAGAAATTGCAGTTTTCTCCTCAAAAATTTGACGCTTTCTGCCAGAAATAGCAGTTTTCTACTAAAAATACGACATTTATTGCAAGAAATTGCAGTTCTATCCCCCAAAATACAAAATTTTCACACAAGAACACCTCTTTTCTCTTCAGAAATACGATATTTTCTCCCAGAAATATGACATTTTCTCCCAGAAATTGCAGTTTTGTCCCAAGTAGATGACATTTCCTCCCAGAAATAACAATTTACTATCCAAAAACATGATATTTTCCCCCAGAAACATCCGTTTTCTATACAAAATATGACATATTTTCCCAGGAACAACAGTTTTCTCCTCAAGAATACAACATCACCTCCCAGAAATGCCCGGTTTCTCCCAAAATATACGGCCGTTTCAAACAGATGGGCCCGTTTTCTCCCCAAGAATATGACGTTTCCTCCCAGAAATACAAGTATTCTGTCCAAAAATAGGACATTTTCTCCCAGAAATACCAGATTTCTCTCTCAAAAAATGACATTTTCTGCCAGAAATACCCGTTTTCTCTCGGAAATACGACATCGTCTCCCAGAAATTGCAGTTTTCTCCTCAAAAATTTGACGCTTTCTGCCAGAAATAGCAGTTTTCTGCAAAAAATACGACATTTATTGCAAGAAATTGCAGTTCTATCCCCCAAAATACAAAATTTTCACATAAGAACACCTCTTTTCTCTTCAGAAATACGATATTTTCTCCCAGAAATATGACATTTTCTCCCAGAAATTGCAGTTTTGTCCCAAGTAGATGACATTTCCTCCCAGAAATAACAATTTACTACCCAAAAACATGATATTTTCCCCCAGAAACATCCGTTGTCTATACAAAATATGACATATTTTCCCAGGAACAACAGTTTTCTCCTCCAGAATACAACATCACCTCCCAGAAATGCCCGGTTTCTCCCAAAATATACAGCCGTTTCAAACAGGCCCGATTTCTCCCCAAGAATATGACGTTTCCTCCCAGAAATACAAGTATTCTGTCCAAAAATAGGACATTTTCTCCCAGAAATACCAGATTTCTCTCTCAAAAAATGACATTTTCTGCCAGAAATACCCGTTTTCTCTCGGAAATACGACATCGTCTCCCAGAAATTGCAGTTTTCTCCTCAAAAATTTGACGCTTTCTGCCAGAAATAGCAGTTTTCTGCAAAAAATACGACATTTATTGCAAGAAATTGCAGTTCTATCCCCCAAAATACAAAATTTTCACACAAGAACACCTCTTTTCTCTTCAGAAATATGATATTTTCTCCCAGAAATATGACATTTTCTCCCAGAAATTGCAGTTTTGTCCCAAGTAGATGACATTTCCTCCCAGAAATAACAATTTACTATCCAAAAACATGATATTTTCCCCCAGAAACATCCGTTTTCTATACAAAATATGACATATTTTCCCAGGAACAACAGTTTTCTTCTCAAGAATACAACATCACCTCCCAGAAATGCCCGGTTTCTCCCAAAATATACAGCCGTTTCAAACAGGCCCGATTTCTCCCCCAAGAATATGACGTTTCCTCCCAGAAATACAAGTATTCTGTCCAAAAATAGGACATTTTCTCCCAGAAATACCAGATTTCTCTCTCAAAAAATGACATTTTCTGCCAGAAATACCCGTTTTCTCTCCGAAATACGACATCGTCTCCCAGAAATTGCAGTTTTCTCCTCAAAAATTTGACGCTTTCTGCCAGAAATAGCAGTTTTCTACAAAAAATACGACATTTATTGCAAGAAATTGCAGTTCTATCCCCCAAAATACAAAATTTTCACACAAGAACACCTCTTTTCTCTTCAGAAATACGATATTTTCTCCCAGAAATATGACATTTTCTCCCAGAAATTGCAGTTTTGTCCCAAGTAGATGACATTTCCTCCCAGAAATAACAATTTACTATCCAAAAACATGATATTTTCCCCCAGAAACATCCGTTTTCTATACAAAATATGACATATTTTCCCAGGAACAACAGTTTTCTTCTCAAGAATACAACATCACCTCCCAGAAATGCCCGGTTTCTCCCAAAATATACAGCCGTTTCAAACAGGCCCGATTTCTCCCCCAAGAATATGACGTTTCCTCCCAGAAATACAAGTATTCTGTCCAAAAATAGGACATTTTCTCCCAGAAATACCAGATTTCTCTCTCAAAAAATGACATTTTCTGCCAGAAATACCCGTTTTCTCTCCGAAATACGACATCGTCTCCCAGAAATTGCAGTTTTCTCCTCAAAAATTTGACGCTTTCTGCCAGAAATAGCAGTTTTCTACAAAAAATACGACATTTATTGCAAGAAATTGCAGTTCTATCCCCCAAAATACAAAATTTTCACACAAGAACACCTCTTTTCTCTTCAGAAATACGATATTTTCTCCCAGAAATATGACATTTTCTCCCAGAAATTGCAGTTTTGTCCCAAGTAGATGACATTTCCTCCCAGAAATAACAATTTACTATCCAAAAACATGATATTTTCCCCCAGAAACATCCGTTTTCTATACAAAATATGACATATTTTCCCAGGAACAACAGTTTTCTTCTCAAGAATACAACATCACCTCCCAGAAATGCCCGGTTTCTCCCAAAATATACGGCCGTTTCAAACAGATGGGCCCGTTTTCTCCCCAAGAATATGACGTTTCCTCCCAGAAATACAAGTATTCTGTCCAAAAATAGGACATTTTCTCCCAGAAATACCAGATTTCTCTCTCAAAAAATGACATTTTCTGCCAGAAATACCCGTTTTCTCTCGGAAATACGACATCGTCTCCCAGAAATTGCAGTTTTCTCCTCAAAAATTTGACGCTTTCTGCCAGAAATAGCAGTTTTCTGCAAAAAATACGACATTTATTGCAAGAAATTGCAGTTCTATCCCCCAAAATACAAAATTTTCACATAAGAACACCTCTTTTCTCTTCAGAAATACGATATTTTCTCCCAGAAATATGACATTTTCTCCCAGAAATTGCAGTTTTGTCCCAAGTAGATGACATTTCCTCCCAGAAATAACAATTTACTACCCAAAAACATGATATTTTCCCCCAGAAACATCCGTTGTCTATACAAAATATGACATATTTTCCCAGGAACAACAGTTTTCTCCTCCAGAATACAACATCACCTCCCAGAAATGCCCGGTTTCTCCCAAAATATACAGCCGTTTCAAACAGGCCCGATTTCTCCCCAAGAATATGACGTTTCCTCCCAGAAATACAAGTATTCTGTCCAAAAATAGGACATTTTCTCCCAGAAATACCAGATTTCTCTCTCAAAAAATGACATTTTCTGCCAGAAATACCCGTTTTCTCTCGGAAATACGACATCGTCTCCCAGAAATTGCAGTTTTCTCCTCAAAAATTTGACGCTTTCTGCCAGAAATAGCAGTTTTCTGCAAAAAATACGACATTTATTGCAAGAAATTGCAGTTCTATCCCCCAAAATACAAATCTTTAACACAAGAACACCTCTTTTCTCTTCAGAAATACGATATTTTCTCCCAGAAATATGACATTTTCTCCCAGAAATTGCAGTTTTGTCCCAAGTAGATGACATTTCCTCCCAGAAATAACAATTTACTACCCAAAAACATGATATTTTCCCCCAGAAACATCCGTTTTCTATACAAAATATGACATATTTTCCCAGGAACAACAGTTTTCTTCTCAAGAATACGACATCACCTCCCAGAAATGCCCGGTTTCTCCCAAAATATACGGCCGTTTCAAACAGGCCCGTTTTCTCCCCAAGAATATGACGTTTCCTCCCAGAAATACAAGTATTCTGTCCAAAAATAGGACATTTTCTCCCAGAAATACCAGATTTCTCTCTCAAATAATGACATTTTCTGCCAGAAATACCCGTTTTCTCTCGGAAATACGACATCGTCTCCCAGAAATTGCAGTTTTCTCCTCAAAAATTTGACGCTTTCTGCCAGAAATAGCAGTTTTCTACAAAAAATACGACATTTATTGCAAGAAATTGCAGTTCTATCTCGCAAAGTACAAATCTTTAACACAAGAACACCGCTTTTCTCTTCAGAAATACGATATTTTCTCCCAGAAATATGACATTTTCTCCCAGAAATTCCAGTTTTGTCCCAAGTAGATGACATTTCCTCCCAGAAATATCAATTTACTACCCAAAAACATGATATTTTCCCCCAGAAACATCCGTTTTCTATACAAAATATGACATATTTTCCCAGGAACAACAGTTTTCTTCTCAAGAATACAACATCACCTCCCAGAAATGCCCGGTTTCTCCCAAAATATACAGCCGTTTCAAACAGGCCCGATTTCTCCCCAAGAATATGACGTTTCCTCCCAGAAATACAAGTATTCTGTCCAAAAATAGGACATTTTCTCCCAGAAATACCAGATTTCTCTCTCTCTGAAAAAATGACATCTTCTGCCAGAAATACCCGTTTTCTCTCGGAAATATGACATCGTCTCCCAGAAATTGCAGTTTTCTCCTCAAAAATTTGACGCTTTCTGCCAGAAATAGCAGTTTTCTGCAAAAAATACGACATTTATTGCAAGAAATTGCAGTTCTATCCCCCAAAATACAAAATTTTCACACAAGAACACCTCTTTTCTCTGCAGAAATACGATATTTTCTCCCAGAAATATGACATTTTCTCCCAGAAATTGCAGTTTTGTCCCAAGTAGATGACATTTTATCCCAGAAATAACAATTTACTACCCAAAAACATGATATTTTCCCCCAGAAACATCCGTTTTCTATACAAAATATGACATATTTTCCCAGGAACAACAGTTTTCTTCTCAAGAATACAACATCACCTCCCAGAAATGCCCGGTTTCTCCCAAAATATACAGCCGTTTCAAACAGGCCCGATTTCTCCCCAAGAATATGACGTTTCCTCCCAGAAATACAAGTATTCTGTCCAAAAATAGGACATTTTCTCCCAGAAATACCAGATTTCTCTCTCAAAAAATGACATTTTCTGCCTGAAATACCCGTTTTCTCTCGGAAATATGACATCGTCTCCCAGAAATTGCAGTTTTCTCCTCAAAAATTTGACGCTTTCTGCCAGAAATAGCAGTTTTCTACAAAAAATACGGCATGTATTGCAAGAAATTGCAGTTCTATCCCGCAAAGTACAAATCTTTAACACAAGAACACCGCTTTTCTCTTCAGAAATACGATATTTTCTCCCAGAAATATGACATTTTCTCCCAGAAATTGCAGTTTTGTCCCAAGTAGATGACATTTCCTCCCAGAAATAACAATTTACTACCCAAAAACATGATATTTTCCCCCAGAAACATCCGTTTTCTATACAAAATATGACATATTTTCCCAGGAACAACAGTTTTCTCCTCAAGAATACAACATCACCTCCCAGAAATGCCCGGTTTCTCCCAAAATATACGGCCGTTTCAAACAGGCCCGATTTCTCCCCAAGAATATGACGTTTCCTCCCAGAAATACAAGTATTCTGTCCAAAAATAGGACATTTTCTCCCAGAAATACCAGATTTCTCTCTCAAAAAATGACATTTTCTGCCAGAAATACCCGTTTTCTCTCGGAAATACGACATCGTCTCCCAGAAATTGCAGTTTTCTCCTCAAAAATTTGACGCTTTCTGCCAGAAATAGCAGTTTTCTACTAAAAATACGACATTTATTGCAAGAAATTGCAGTTCTATCCCCCAAAATACAAAATTTTCACACAAGAACACCTCTTTTCTCTTCAGAAATACGATATTTTCTCCCAGAAATATGACATTTTCTCCCAGAAATTGCAGTTTTGTCCCAAGTAGATGACATTTCCTCCCAGAAATAACAATTTACTATCCAAAAACATGATATTTTCCCCCAGAAACATCCGTTTTCTATACAAAATATGACATATTTTCCCAGGAACAACAGTTTTCTTCTCAAGAATACAACATCACCTCCCAGAAATGCCCGGTTTCTCCCAAAATATACGGCCGTTTCAAACAGATGGGCCCGTTTTCTCCCCAAGAATATGACGTTTCCTCCCAGAAATACAAGTATTCTGTCCAAAAATAGGACATTTTCTCCCAGAAATACCAGATTTCTCTCTCTCTGAAAAAATGACATTTTCTGCCAGAAATACCCGTTTTCTCTCGGAAATACGACATCGTCTCCCAGAAATTGCAGTTTTCTCCTCAAAAATTTGACGCTTTCTGCCAGAAATAGCAGTTTTCTGCAAAAAATACGACATTTATTGCAAGAAATTGCAGTTCTATCCCCCAAAATACAAAATTTTCACATAAGAACACCTCTTTTCTCTTCAGAAATACGATATTTTCTCCCAGAAATATGACATTTTCTCCCAGAAATTGCAGTTTTGTCCCAAGTAGATGACATTTCCTCCCAGAAATAACAATTTACTACCCAAAAACATGATATTTTCCCCCAGAAACATCCGTTGTCTATACAAAATATGACATATTTTCCCAGGAACAACAGTTTTCTCCTCCAGAATACAACATCACCTCCCAGAAATGCCCGGTTTCTCCCAAAATATACAGCCGTTTCAAACAGGCCCGATTTCTCCCCAAGAATATGACGTTTCCTCCCAGAAATACAAGTATTCTGTCCAAAAATAGGACATTTTCTCCCAGAAATACCAGATTTCTCTCTCAAAAAATGACATTTTCTGCCAGAAATACCCGTTTTCTCTCGGAAATACGACATCGTCTCCCAGAAATTGCAGTTTTCTCCTCAAAAATTTGACGCTTTCTGCCAGAAATAGCAGTTTTCTGCAAAAAATACGACATTTATTGCAAGAAATTGCAGTTCTATCCCCCAAAATACAAAATTTTCACACAAGAACACCTCTTTTCTCTTCAGAAATATGATATTTTCTCCCAGAAATATGACATTTTCTCCCAGAAATTGCAGTTTTGTCCCAAGTAGATGACATTTCCTCCCAGAAATAACAATTTACTATCCAAAAACATGATATTTTCCCCCAGAAACATCCGTTTTCTATACAAAATATGACATATTTTCCCAGGAACAACAGTTTTCTTCTCAAGAATACAACATCACCTCCCAGAAATGCCCGGTTTCTCCCAAAATATACAGCCGTTTCAAACAGGCCCGATTTCTCCCCAAGAATATGACGTTTCCTCCCAGAAATACAAGTATTCTGTCCAAAAATAGGACATTTTCTCCCAGAAATACCAGATTTCTCTCTCAAAAAATGACATTTTCTGCCAGAAATACCCGTTTTCTCTCGGAAATACGACATCGTCTCCCAGAAATTGCAGTTTTCTCCTCAAAAATTTGACGCTTTCTGCCAGAAATAGCAGTTTTCTACAAAAAATACGACATTTATTGCAAGAAATTGCAGTTCTATCCCCCAAAATACAAAATTTTCACACAAGAACACCTCTTTTCTCTTCAGAAATACGATATTTTCTCCCAGAAATATGACATTTTCTCCCAGAAATTGCAGTTTTGTCCCAAGTAGATGACATTTCCTCCCAGAAATAACAATTTACTACCCAAAAACATGATATTTTCCCCCAGAAACATCCGTTGTCTATACAAAATATGACATATTTTCCCAGGAACAACAGTTTTCTTCTCAAGAATACAACATCACCTCCCAGAAATGCCCGGTTTCTCCCAAAATATACGGCCGTTTCAAACAGATGGGCCCGTTTTCTCCCCAAGAATATGACGTTTCCTCCCAGAAATACAAGTATTCTGTCCAAAAATAGGACATTTTCTCCCAGAAATACCAGATTTCTCTCTCTCTGAAAAAATGACATTTTCTGCCAGAAATACCCGTTTTCTCTCGGAAATACGACATCGTCTCCCAGAAATTGCAGTTTTCTCCTCAAAAATTTGACGCTTTCTGCCAGAAATAGCAGTTTTCTGCAAAAAATACGACATTTATTGCAAGAAATTGCAGTTCTATCCCCCAAAATACAAAATTTTCACATAAGAACACCTCTTTTCTCTTCAGAAATACGATATTTTCTCCCAGAAATATGACATTTTCTCCCAGAAATTGCAGTTTTGTCCCAAGTAGATGACATTTCCTCCCAGAAATAACAATTTACTACCCAAAAACATGATATTTTCCCCCAGAAACATCCGTTGTCTATACAAAATATGACATATTTTCCCAGGAACAACAGTTTTCTCCTCAAGAATATGACATCACCTCCCAGAAATGCCCGGTTTCTCCCAAAATATACGGCCGTTTCAAACAGATGAGCCCGTTTTCTCCCCAAGAATATGACGTTTCCTCCCAGAAATACAAGTATTCTGTCCAAAAATAGGACATTTTCTCCCAGAAATACCAGATTTCTCTCTCAAAAAATGACATCTTCTGCCAGAAATACCCGTTTTCTCTCGGAAATACGACATCGTCTCCCAGAAATTGCAGTTTTCTCCTCAAAAATTTGACGCTTTCTGCCAGAAATAGCAGTTTTCTGCAAAAAATACGACATTTATTGCAAGAAATTGCAGTTCTATCCCCCAAAATACAAAATTTTCACACAAGAACACCTCTTTTCTCTTCAGAAATACGATATTTTCTCCCAGAAATATGACATTTTCTCCCAGAAATTGCAGTTTTGTCCCAAGTAGATGACATTTTATCCCAGAAATAACAATTTACTATCCAAAAACATGATATTTTCCCCCAGAAACATCCGTTTTCTATAAAAAATATGACATATTTTCCCAGGAACAACAGTTTTCTCCTCAAGAATACAACATCACCTCCCAGAAATGCCCGGTTTCTCCCAAAATATACAGCCGTTTCAAACAGGCCCGATTTCTCCCCAAGAATATGACGTTTCCTCCCAGAAATACAAGTATTCTGTCCAAAAATAGGACATTTTCTCCCAGAAATACCAGATTTCTCTCTCAAAAAATGACATTTTCTGCCAGAAATACCCGTTTTCTCTCGGAAATACGACATCGTCTCCCAGAAATTGCAGTTTTCTCCTCAAAAATTTGACGCTTTCTGCCAGAAATAGCAGTTTTCTGCAAAAAATACGACATTTATTGCAAGAAATTGCAGTTCTATCCCCCAAAATACAAATCTTTAACACAAGAACACCTCTTTTCTCTTCAGAAATACGATATTTTCTCCCAGAAATATGACATTTTCTCCCAGAAATTGCAGTTTTGTCCCAAGTAGATGACATTTCCTCCCAGAAATAACAATTTACTACCCAAAAACATGATATTTTCCCCCAGAAACATCCGTTTTCTATACAAAATATGACATATTTTCCCAGGAACAACAGTTTTCTTCTCAAGAATACGACATCACCTCGCAGAAATGCCCGGTTTCTCCCAAAATATACGGCCGTTTCAAACAGGCCCGTTTTCTCCCCAAGAATATGACGTTTCCTCCCAGAAATACAAGTATTCTGTCCAAAAATAGGACATTTTCTCCCAGAAATACCAGATTTCTCTCTCAAATAATGACATTTTCTGCCAGAAATACCCGTTTTCTCTCGGAAATACGACATCGTCTCCCAGAAATTGCAGTTTTCTCCTCAAAAATTTGACGCTTTCTGCCAGAAATAGCAGTTTTCTACAAAAAATACGACATTTATTGCAAGAAATTGCAGTTCTATCTCGCAAAGTACAAATCTTTAACACAAGAACACCGCTTTTCTCTTCAGAAATACGATATTTTCTCCCAGAAATATGACATTTTCTCCCAGAAATTCCAGTTTTGTCCCAAGTAGATGACATTTCCTCCCAGAAATATCAATTTACTACCCAAAAACATGATATTTTCCCCCAGAAACATCCGTTTTCTATACAAAATATGACATATTTTCCCAGGAACAACAGTTTTCTCCTCAAGAATACAACATCACCTCCCAGAAATGCCCGGTTTCTCCCAAAATATACAGCCGTTTCAAACAGGCCCGATTTCTCCCCAAGAATATGACGTTTCCTCCCAGAAATACAAGTATTCTGTCCAAAAATAGGACATTTTCTCCCAGAAATACCAGATTTCTCTCTCTCTGAAAAAATGACATCTTCTGCCAGAAATACCCGTTTTCTCTCGGAAATATGACATCGTCTCCCAGAAATTGCAGTTTTCTCCTCAAAAATTTGACGCTTTCTGCCAGAAATAGCAGTTTTCTGCAAAAAATACGACATTTATTGCAAGAAATTGCAGTTCTATCCCCCAAAATACAAAATTTTCACACAAGAACACCTCTTTTCTCTTCAGAAATACGATATTTTCTCCCAGAAATATGACATTTTCTCCCAGAAATTGCAGTTTTGTCCCAAGTAGATGACATTTTATCCCAGAAATAACAATTTACTACCCAAAAACATGATATTTTCCCCCAGAAACATCCGTTTTCTATACAAAATATGACATATTTTCCCAGGAACAACAGTTTTCTTCTCAAGAATACAACATCA
The DNA here is from genome assembly GCF_023343835.1 of Lagopus muta. NCBI lineage: Eukaryota > Metazoa > Chordata > Aves > Galliformes > Phasianidae > Lagopus > Lagopus muta. The sequence goes on along the minus strand of NW_026040168.1, from coordinate 2,267,048 downwards.
CCTCCCAGAAATGCCCGGTTTCTCCCAAAATATACAGCCGTTTCAAACAGGCCCGATTTCTCCCCAAGAATATGACGTTTCCTCCCAGAAATACAAGTATTCTGTCCAAAAATAGGACATTTTCTCCCAGAAATACCAGATTTCTCTCTCAAAAAATGACATTTTCTGCCTGAAATACCCGTTTTCTCTCGGAAATATGACATCGTCTCCCAGAAATTGCAGTTTTCTCCTCAAAAATTTGACGCTTTCTGCCAGAAATAGCAGTTTTCTACAAAAAATACGACATGTATTGCAAGAAATTGCAGTTCTATCCCGCAAAGTACAAATCTTTAACACAAGAACACCGCTTTTCTCTTCAGAAATACGATATTTTCTCCCAGAAATATGACATTTTCTCCCAGAAATTGCAGTTTTGTCCCAAGTAGATGACATTTCCTCCCAGAAATAACAATTTACTACCCAAAAACATGATATTTTCCCCCAGAAACATCCGTTTTCTATACAAAATATGACATATTTTCCCAGGAACAACAGTTTTCTCCTCAAGAATACAACATCACCTCCCAGAAATGCCCGGTTTCTCCCAAAATATACGGCCGTTTCAAACAGGCCCGATTTCTCCCCAAGAATATGACGTTTCCTCCCAGAAATACAAGTATTCTGTCCAAAAATAGGACATTTTCTCCCAGAAATACCAGATTTCTCTCTCAAAAAATGACATCTTCTGCCAGAAATACCCGTTTTCTCTCGGAAATACGACATCGTCTCCCAGAAATTGCAGTTTTCTCCTCAAAAATTTGACGCTTTCTGCCAGAAATAGCAGTTTTCTACTAAAAATACGACATTTATTGCAAGAAATTGCAGTTCTATCCCCCAAAATACAAAATTTTCACACAAGAACACCTCTTTTCTCTTCAGAAATACGATATTTTCTCCCAGAAATATGACATTTTCTCCCAGAAATTGCAGTTTTGTCCCAAGTAGATGACATTTCCTCCCAGAAATAACAATTTACTATCCAAAAACATGATATTTTCCCCCAGAAACATCCGTTTTCTATACAAAATATGACATATTTTCCCAGGAACAACAGTTTTCTTCTCAAGAATACAACATCACCTCCCAGAAATGCCCGGTTTCTCCCAAAATATACGGCCGTTTCAAACAGATGGGCCCGTTTTCTCCCCAAGAATATGACGTTTCCTCCCAGAAATACAAGTATTCTGTCCAAAAATAGGACATTTTCTCCCAGAAATACCAGATTTCTCTCTCTCTGAAAAAATGACATTTTCTGCCAGAAATACCCGTTTTCTCTCGGAAATACGACATCGTCTCCCAGAAATTGCAGTTTTCTCCTCAAAAATTTGACGCTTTCTGCCAGAAATAGCAGTTTTCTGCAAAAAATACGACATTTATTGCAAGAAATTGCAGTTCTATCCCCCAAAATACAAAATTTTCACATAAGAACACCTCTTTTCTCTTCAGAAATACGATATTTTCTCCCAGAAATATGACATTTTCTCCCAGAAATTGCAGTTTTGTCCCAAGTAGATGACATTTCCTCCCAGAAATAACAATTTACTACCCAAAAACATGATATTTTCCCCCAGAAACATCCGTTGTCTATACAAAATATGACATATTTTCCCAGGAACAACAGTTTTCTCCTCCAGAATACAACATCACCTCCCAGAAATGCCCGGTTTCTCCCAAAATATACAGCCGTTTCAAACAGGCCCGATTTCTCCCCAAGAATATGACGTTTCCTCCCAGAAATACAAGTATTCTGTCCAAAAATAGGACATTTTCTCCCAGAAATACCAGATTTCTCTCTCAAAAAATGACATTTTCTGCCAGAAATACCCGTTTTCTCTCGGAAATACGACATCGTCTCCCAGAAATTGCAGTTTTCTCCTCAAAAATTTGACGCTTTCTGCCAGAAATAGCAGTTTTCTACAAAAAATACGACATTTATTGCAAGAAATTGCAGTTCTATCCCCCAAAATACAAAATTTTCACACAAGAACACCTCTTTTCTCTTCAGAAATACGATATTTTCTCCCAGAAATATGACATTTTCTCCCAGAAATTGCAGTTTTGTCCCAAGTAGATGACATTTCCTCCCAGAAATAACAATTTACTATCCAAAAACATGATATTTTCCCCCAGAAACATCCGTTTTCTATACAAAATATGACATATTATCCCAGGAACAACAGTTTTCTTCTCAAGAATACGACATCACCTCCCAGAAATGCCCGGTTTCTCCCAAAATATACGGCCGTTTCAAACAGGCCCGTTTTCTCCCCAAGAATATGACGTTTCCTCCCAGAAATACAAGTATTCTGTCCAAAAATAGGACATTTTCTCCCAGAAATACCAGATTTCTCTCTCAAAAAATGACATTTTCTGCCAGAAATACCCGTTTTCTCTCGGAAATACGACATCGTCTCCCAGAAATTGCAGTTTTCTCCTCAAAAATTTGACGCTTTCTGCCAGAAATAGCAGTTTTCTACAAAAAATACGACATTTATTGCAAGAAATTGCAGTTCTATCCCCCAAAATACAAAATTTTCACACAAGAACACCTCTTTTCTCTTCAGAAATACGATATTTTCTCCCAGAAATATGACATTTTCTCCCAGAAATTGCAGTTTTGTCCCAAGTAGATGACATTTTATCCCAGAAATAACAATTTACTACCCAAAAACATGATATTTTCCCCCAGAAACATCCGTTGTCTATACAAAATATGACATATTTTCCCAGGAACAACAGTTTTCTCCTCCAGAATACAACATCACCTCCCAGAAATGCCCGGTTTCTCCCAAAATATACAGCCGTTTCAAACAGGCCCGATTTCTCCCCAAGAATATGACGTTTCCTCCCAGAAATACAAGTATTCTGTCCAAAAATAGGACATTTTCTCCCAGAAATACCAGATTTCTCTCTCAAAAAATGACATCTTCTGCCAGAAATACCCGTTTTCTCTCGGAAATACGACATCGTCTCCCAGAAATTGCAGTTTTCTCCTCAAAAATTTGACGCTTTCTGCCAGAAATAGCAGTTTTCTGCAAAAAATACGACATTTATTGCAAGAAATTGCAGTTCTATCCCCCAAAATACAAATCTTTAACACAAGAACACCTCTTTTCTCTTCAGAAATACGATATTTTCTCCCAGAAATATGACATATTCTCCCAGAAATTGCAGTTTTGTCCCAAGTAGATGACATTTCCTCCCAGAAATAACAATTTACTACCCAAAAACATGATATTTTCCCGCAGAAACATCCGTTTTCTATACAAAATATGACATATTATCCCAGGAACAACAGTTTTCTTCTCAAGAATACAACATCACCTCCCAGAAATGCCCGGTTTCTCCCAAAATATACAGCCGTTTCAAACAGGCCCGATTTCTCCCCAAGAATATGACGTTTCCTCCCAGAAATACAAGTATTCTGTCCAAAAATAGGACATTTTCTCCCAGAAATACCAGATTTCTCTCTCAAAAAATGACATTTTCTGCCAGAAATACCCGTTTTCTCTCGGAAATACGACATAGTCTCCCAGAAATTGCAGTTTTCTCCTCAAAAATTTGACGCTTTCTGCCAGAAATAGCAGTTTTCTACAAAAAATACGACATTTATTGCAAGAAATTGCAGTTCTATCCCGCAAAGTACAAATCTTTAACACAAGAACACCTCTTTTCTCTTCAGAAATACGATATTTTCTCCCAGAAATATGACATTTTCTCCCAGAAATTGCAGTTTTGTCCCAAGTAGATGACATTTCCTCCCAGAAATAACAATTTACTATCCAAAAACATGATATTTTCCCCCAGAAACATCCGTTTTCTATACAAAATATGACATATTTTCCCAGGAACAACAGTTTTCTCCTCAAGAATACAACATCACCTCCCAGAAATGCCCGGTTTCTCCCAAAATATACAGCCGTTTCAAACAGGCCCGATTTCTCCCCAAGAATATGACGTTTCCTCCCAGAAATACAAGTATTCTGTCCAAAAATAGGACATTTTCTCCCAGAAATACCAGATTTCTCTCTCAAAAAATGACATCTTCTGCCAGAAATACCCGTTTTCTCTCGGAAATATGACATCGTCTCCCAGAAATTGCAGTTTTCTCCTCAAAAATTTGACGCTTTCTGCCAGAAATAGCAGTTTTCTGCAAAAAATACGACATTTATTGCAAGAAATTGCAGTTCTATCCCCCAAAATACAAAATTTTCACATAAGAACACCTCTTTTCTCTTCAGAAATACGATATTTTCTCCCAGAAATATGACATTTTCTCCCAGAAATTCCAGTTTTGTCCCAAGTAGATGACATTTCCTCCCAGAAATAACAATTTACTACCCAAAAACATGATATTTTCCCCCAGAAACATCCGTTGTCTATACAAAATATGACATATTTTCCCAGGAACAACAGTTTTCTCCTCCAGAATACAACATCACCTCCCAGAAATGCCCGGTTTCTCCCAAAATATACAGCCGTTTCAAACAGGCCCGATTTCTCCCCAAGAATATGACGTTTCCTCCCAGAAATACAAGTATTCTGTCCAAAAATAGGACATTTTCTCCCAGAAATACCAGATTTCTCTCTCAAAAAATGACATCTTCTGCCAGAAATACCCGTTTTCTCTCGGAAATACGACATCGTCTCCCAGAAATTGCAGTTTTCTCCTCAAAAATTTGACGCTTTCTGCCAGAAATAGCAGTTTTCTGCAAAAAATACGACATTTATTGCAAGAAATTGCAGTTCTATCCCCCAAAATACAAAATTTTCACACAAGAACACCTCTTTTCTCTTCAGAAATAAGATATTTTCTCCCAGAAATACGATATTTTCTCCCAGAAATTGCAGTTTTGTCCCAAGTAGATAACATTTTATCCCAGAAATAACAATTTACTACCCAAAAACATGATATTTTCCCCCAGAAACATCCGTTTTCTATACAAAATATGACATATTTTCCCAGGAACAACAGTTTTCTTCTCAAGAATACAACATCACCTCCCAGAAATGCCCGGTTTCTCCCAAAATATACAGCCGTTTCAAACAGGCCCGATTTCTCCCCAAGAATATGACGTTTCCTCCCAGAAATACAAGTATTCTGTCCAAAAATAGGACATTTTCTCCCAGAAATACCAGATTTCTCTCTCAAAAAATGACATTTTCTGCCAGAAATACCCGTTTTCTCTCGGAAATACGACATCGTCTCCCAGAAATTGCAGTTTTCTCCTCAAAAATTTGACGCTTTCTGCCAGAAATAGCAGTTTTCTGCAAAAAATACGACATTTATTGCAAGAAATTGCAGTTCTATCCCCCAAAATACAAAATTTTCACACAAGAACACCTCTTTTCTCTTCAGAAATACGATATTTTCTCCCAGAAATATGACATTTTCTCCCAGAAATTGCAGTTTTGTCCCAAGTAGATGACATTTCCTCCCAGAAATAACAATTTACTATCCAAAAACATGATATTTTCCCCCAGAAACATCCGTTTTCTATACAAAATATGACATATTTTCCCAGGAACAACAGTTTTCTTCTCAAGAATACGACATCACCTCCCAGAAATGCCCGGTTTCTCCCAAAATATACGGCCGTTTCAAACAGGCCCGTTTTCTCCCCAAGAATATGACGTTTCCTCCCAGAAATACAAGTATTCTGTCCAAAAATAGGACATTTTCTCCCAGAAATACCAGATTTCTCTCTCTCTGAAAAAATGACATCTTCTGCCAGAAATACCCGTTTTCTCTCGGTAATACGACATCGTCTCCCAGAAATTGCAGTTTTCTCCTCAAAAATTTGACGCTTTCTGCCAGAAATAGCAGTTTTCTACAAAAAATACGACATTTATTGCAAGAAATTGCAGTTCTATCCCCCAAAATACACATCTTTAACACAAGAACACCTCTTTTCTCTTCAGAAATACGATATTTTCTCCCAGAAATATGACATTTTCTCCCAGAAATTCCAGTTTTGTCCCAAGTAGATGACATTTCCTCCCAGAAATAACAATTTACTATCCAAAAACATGATATTTTCCCCCAGAAACATCCGTTTTCTATACAAAATATGACATATTTTCCCAGGAACAACAGTTTTCTCCTCAAGAATACAACATCACCTCCCAGAAATGCCCGGTTTCTCCCAAAATATACGGCCGTTTCAAACAGATGGGCCCGTTTTCTCCCCAAGAATATGACGTTTCCTCCCAGAAATACAAGTATTCTGTCCAAAAATAGGACATTTTCTCCCAGAAATACCAGATTTCTCTCTCAAAAAATGACATTTTCTGCCAGAAATACCCGTTTTCTCTCGGAAATACGACATAGTCTCCCAGAAATTGCAGTTTTCTCCTCAAAAATTTGACGCTTTCTGCCAGAAATAGCAGTTTTCTGCAAAAAATACGACATTTATTGCAAGAAATTGCAGTTCTATCCCCCAAAATACAAAATTTTCACATAAGAACACCTCTTTTCTCTTCAGAAATACGATATTTTCTCTCAGAAATATGACATATTCTCCCAGAAATTGCAGTTTTGTCCCAAGTAGATGACATTTCCTCCCAGAAATAACAATTTACTACCCAAAAACATGATATTTTCCCCCAGAAACATCCGTTTTCTATACAAAATATGACATATTTTCCCAGGAACAACAGTTTTCTCCTCAAGAATACAACATCACCTCCCAGAAATGCCCGGTTTCTCCCAAAATATACGGCCGTTTCAAACAGATGGGCCCGTTATCTCCCCAAGAATATGACGTTTCCTCCCAGAAATACAAGTATTCTGTCCAAAAATAGGACATTTTCTCCCAGAAATACCAGATTTCTCTCTCAAAAAATGACATCTTCTGCCAGAAATACCCGTTTTCTCTCGGAAATATGACATCGTCTCCCAGAAATTGCAGTTTTCTCCTCAAAAATTTGACGCTTTCTGCCAGAAATAGCAGTTTTCTACAAAAAATACGACATGTATTGCAAGAAATTGCAGTTCTAACCTCCAAAATACAAAATTTTCACACAAGAACACCTCTTTTCTCCTCAGAAATACGATATTTTCTCTCAGAAATATGACATTTTCTCCCAGAAATTGCAGTTTTGTCCCAAGTAGATGACATTTCCTCCCAGAAATAACAATTTACAACCTAAATTGATGGTATTTTCCCGCAGAAACATCCGTTTTCTATAAAAAATATGACATATTTTCCCAGGACCAACAGTTTTCTCCTCAAGAATACAACATCACCTCCCAGAAATGCCCGGTTTCTCCCAAAATATACGGCCGTTTCAAACAGATGGGCCCGTTTTCTCCCCAAGAATATGACGTTTCCTCCCAGAAATACCAGATTTCTGTCCAAAAATAGGACATTTTCGCCCAGAAATACCAGATTTCTCTCTCAAAAAATGACATCTTCTGCCAGAAATACCCGTTTTCTCTCGGAAATATGACATCGTCTCCCAGAAATTGCAGTTTTCTCCTCAAAAATTTGACGCTTTCTGCCAGAAATAGCAGTTTTCTACAAAAAATACGACATGTATTGCAAGAAATTGCAGTTCTATCCCGCAAAGTACAAATCTTTAACACAAGAACACCTCTTTTCTCTTCAGAAATACGATATTTTCTCTCAGAAATATGACATTTTCTCCCAGAAATTGCAGTTTTGTCCCAAGTAGATGACATTTCCTCCCAGAAATAACAATTTACTATCCAAAAACATGATATTTTCCCCCAGAAACATCCGTTTTCTATACAAAATATGACATATTTTCCCAGGAACAACAGTTTTCTCCTCAAGAATACAACATCACCTCCCAGAAATGCCCGGTTTCTCCCAAAATATACAGCCGTTTCAAACAGGCCCGATTTCTCCCCAAGAATATGACGTTTCCTCCCAGAAATACAAGTATTCTGTCCAAAAATAGGACATTTTCTCCCAGAAATACCAGATTTCTCTCTCAAAAAATGACATCTTCTGCCAGGAATACCCGTTTTCTCTCGGAAATACGACATCGTCTCCCAGAAATTGCAGTTTTCTCCTCAAAAATTTGACGCTTTCTGCCAGAAATAGCAGTTTTCTGCAAAAAATACGACATTTATTGCAAGAAATTGCAGTTCTATCCCCCAAAATACAAAATTTTCACACAAGAACACCTCTTTTCTCTTCAGAAATACGATATTTTCTCCCAGAAATATGACATTTTCTCCCAGAAATTGCAGTTTTGTCCCAAGTAGATGACATTTTATCCCAGAAATAACAATTTACTACCCAAAAACATGATATTTTCCCCCAGAAACATCCGTTTTCTATAAAAAATATGACATATTTTCCCAGGAACAACAGTTTTCTCCTCAAGAATACAACATCACCTCCCAGAAATGCCCGGTTTCTCCCAAAATATACAGCCGTTTCAAACAGGCCCGATTTCTCCCCAAGAATATGACGTTTCCTCCCAGAAATACAAGTATTCTGTCCAAAAATAGGACATTTTCTCCCAGAAATACCAGATTTCTCTCTCAAAAAATGACATTTTCTGCCAGAAATACCCGTTTTCTCTCGGAAATACGACATCGTCTCCCAGAAATTGCAGTTTTCTCCTCAAAAATTTGACGCTTTCTGCCAGAAATAGCAGTTTTCTGCAAAAAATACGACATTTATTGCAAGAAATTGCAGTTCTATCCCCCAAAATACAAAATTTTCACACAAGAACACCTCTTTTCTCTTCAGAAATACGATATTTTCTCCCAGAAATATGACATTTTCTCCCAGAAATTGCCGTTTTGTCCCAAGTAGATGACATTTCCTCCCAGAAATAACAATTTACTATCCAAAAACATGATATTTTCCCCCAGAAACATCCGTTTTCTATACAAAATATGACATATTTTCCCAGGAACAACAGTTTTCTCCTCAAGAATACAACATCACCTCCCAGAAATGCCCGGTTTCTCCCAAAATATACGGCCGTTTCAAACAGGCCCGATTTCTCCCCAAGAATATGACGTTTCCTCCCAGAAATACAAGTATTCTGTCCAAAAATAGGACATTTTCTCCCAGAAATACCAGATTTCTCTCTCTCTGAAAAAATGACATCTTCTGCCAGAAATACCCGTTTTCTCTCGGAAATACGACATAGTCTCCCAGAAATTGCAGTTTTCTCCTCAAAAATTTGACGCTTTCTGCCAGAAATAGCAGTTTTCTGCAAAAAATACGACATTTATTGCAAGAAATTGCAGTTCTATCCCCCAAAATACAAAATTTTCACATAAGAACACCTCTTTTCTCTTCAGAAATACGATATTTTCTCTCAGAAATATGACATATTCTCCCAGAAATTGCAGTTTTGTCCCAAGTAGATGACATTTCCTCCCAGAAATAACAATTTACTACCCAAAAACATGATATTTTCCCCCAGAAACATCCGTTTTCTATACAAAATATGACATATTTTCCCAGGAACAACAGTTTTCTTCTCAAGAATACAACATCACCTCCCAGAAATGCCCGGTTTCTCCCAAAATATACGGCCGTTTCAAACAGATGGGCCCGTTATCTCCCCAAGAATATGACGTTTCCTCCCAGAAATACAAGTATTCTGTCCAAAAATAGGACATTTTCTCCCAGAAATACCAGATTTCTCTCTCAAAAAATGACATTTTCTGCCAGAAATACCCGTTTTCTCTCGGAAATATGACATCGTCTCCCAGAAATTGCAGTTTTCTCCTCAAAAATTTGACGCTTTCTGCCAGAAATAGCAGTTTTCTACAAAAAATACGACATGTATTGCAAGAAATTGCAGTTCTAACCTCCAAAATACAAAATTTTCACACAAGAACACCTCTTTTCTCCTCAGAAATACGATATTTTCTCTCAGAAATATGACATTTTCTCCCAGAAATTGCAGTTTTGTCCCAAGTAGATGACATTTCCTCCCAGAAATAACAATTTACAACCTAAATTGATGGTATTTTCCCGCAGAAACATCCGTTTTCTATAAAAAATATGACATATTTTCCCAGGACCAACAGTTTTCTCCTCAAGAATACAACATCACCTCCCAGAAATGCCCGGTTTCTCCCAAAATATACGGCCGTTTCAAACAGGCCCGATTTCTCCCCAAGAATATGACGTTTCCTCCCAGAAATACAAGTATTCTGTCCAAAAATAGGACATTTTCTCCCAGAAATACCAGATTTCTCTCTCAAAAAATGACATCTTCTGCCAGAAATACCCGTTTTCTCTCGGAAATACGACATCGTCTCCCAGAAATTGCAGTTTTCTCCTCAAAAATTTGACGCTTTCTGCCAGAAATAGCAGTTTTCTGCAAAAAATACGACATTTATTGCAAGAAATTGCAGTTCTATCCCCCAAAATACAAAATTTTCACATAAGAACACCTCTTTTCTCTTCAGAAATACGATATTTTCTCTCAGAAATATGACATATTCTCCCAGAAATTGCAGTTTTGTCCCAAGTAGATGACATTTCCTCCCAGAAATAACAATTTACTACCCAAAAACATGATATTTTCCCCCAGAAACATCCGTTTTCTATACAAAATATGACATATTTTCCCAGGAACAACAGTTTTCTTCTCAAGAATACAACATCACCTCCCAGAAATGCCCGGTTTCTCCCAAAATATACGGCCGTTTCAAACAGATGGGCCCGTTATCTCCCCAAGAATATGACGTTTCCTCCCAGAAATACAAGTATTCTGTCCAAAAATAGGACATTTTCTCCCAGAAATACCAGATTTCTCTCTCAAAAAATGACATTTTCTGCCAGAAATACCCGTTTTCTCTCGGAAATATGACATCGTCTCCCAGAAATTGCAGTTTTCTCCTCAAAAATTTGACGCTTTCTGCCAGAAATAGCAGTTTTCTACAAAAAATACGACATGTATTGCAAGAAATTGCAGTTCTAACCTCCAAAATACAAAATTTTCACACAAGAACACCTCTTTTCTCCTCAGAAATACGATATTTTCTCTCAGAAATATGACATTTTCTCCCAGAAATTGCAGTTTTGTCCCAAGTAGATGACATTTCCTCCCAGAAATAACAATTTACAACCTAAATTGATGGTATTTTCCCGCAGAAACATCCGTTTTCTATAAAAAATATGACATATTTTCCCAGGACCAACAGTTTTCTCCTCAAGAATACAACATCACCTCCCAGAAATGCCCGGTTTCTCCCAAAATATACGGCCGTTTCAAACAGATGGGCCCGTTTTTTCCCCAAGAATATGACGTTTCCTCCCAGAAATACCAGATTTCTGTCCAAAAATAGGACATTTTCGCCCAGAAATACCAGATTTCTCTCTCAAAAAATGACATCTTCTGCCAGAAATACCCGTTTTCTCTCGGAAATATGACATCGTCTCCCAGATATTGCAGTTTTCTCCTCAAAAATTTGACGCTTTCTGCCAGAAATAGCAGTTTTCTACAAAAAATACGACATGTATTGCAAGAAATTGCAGTTCTATCCCGCAAAGTACAAATCTTTAACACAAGAACACCTCTTTTCTCTTCAGAAATACGATATTTTCTCTCAGAAATATGACATTTTCTCCCAGAAATTGCAGTTTTGTCCCAAGTAGATGACATTTCCTCCCAGAAATAACAATTTACTATCCAAAAACATGATATTTTCCCCCAGAAACATCCGTTTTCTATACAAAATATGACATATTTTCCCAGGAACAACAGTTTTCTCCTCAAGAATACGACATCACCTCCCAGAAATGCCCGGTTTCTCCCAAAATATACGGCCGTTTCAAACAGGCCCGATTTCTCCCCAAGAATATGACGTTTCCTCCCAGAAATACAAGTATTCTGTCCAAAAATAGGACATTTTCTCCCAGAAATACCAGATTTCTCTCTCAAAAAATGACATCTTCTGCCAGAAATACCCGTTTTCTCTCGGAAATACGACATCGTCTCCCAGAAATTGCAGTTTTCTCCTCAAAAATTTGACGCTTTCTGCCAGAAATAGCAGTTTTCTGCAAAAAATACGACATTTATTGCAAGAAATTGCAGTTCTATCCCCCAAAATACAAAATTTTCACACAAGAACACCTCTTTTCTCTTCAGAAATACGATATTTTCTCCCAGAAATATGACATTTTCTCCCAGAAATTGCAGTTTTGTCCCAAGTAGATGACATTTCCTCCCAGAAATAACAATTTACAACCTAAATTGATGGTATTTTCCCCCAGAAACATCCGTTTTCTATAAAAAATATGACATATTTTCCCAGGACCAACAGTTTTCTCCTCAAGAATACAACATCACCTCCCAGAAATGCCCGGTTTCTCCCAAAATATACGGCCGTTTCAAACAGGCCCGATTTCTCCCCAAGAATATGACGTTTCCTCCCAGAAATACAAGTATTCTGTCCAAAAATAGGACATTTTCTCCCAGAAATACCAGATTTCTCTCTCAAAAAATGACATCTTCTGCCAGAAATACCCGTTTTCTCTCGGAAATACGACATCGTCTCCCAGAAATTGCAGTTTTCTCCTCAAAAATTTGACGCTTTCTGCCAGAAATAGCAGTTTTCTGCAAAAAATACGACATTTATTGCAAGAAATTGCAGTTCTATCCCCCAAAATACAAAATTTTCACATAAGAACACCTCTTTTCTCTTCAGAAATACGATATTTTCTCTCAGAAATATGACATATTCTCCCAGAAATTGCAGTTTTGTCCCAAGTAGATGACATTTCCTCCCAGAAATAACAATTTACTACCCAAAAACATGATATTTTCCCCCAGAAACATCCGTTTTCTATACAAAATATGACATATTTTCCCAGGAACAACAGTTTTCTTCTCAAGAATACAACATCACCTCCCAGAAATGCCCGGTTTCTCCCAAAATATACGGCCGTTTCAAACAGATGGGCCCGTTATCTCCCCAAGAATATGACGTTTCCTCCCAGAAATACAAGTATTCTGTCCAAAAATAGGACATTTTCTCCCAGAAATACCAGATTTCTCTCTCAAAAAATGACATTTTCTGCCAGAAATACCCGTTTTCTCTCGGAAATATGACATCGTCTCCCAGAAATTGCAGTTTTCTCCTCAAAAATTTGACGCTTTCTGCCAGAAATAGCAGTTTTCTACAAAAAATACGACATGTATTGCAAGAAATTGCAGTTCTAACCTCCAAAATACAAAATTTTCACACAAGAACACCTCTTTTCTCCTCAGAAATACGATATTTTCTCTCAGAAATATGACATTTTCTCCCAGAAATTGCAGTTTTGTCCCAAGTAGATGACATTTCCTCCCAGAAATAACAATTTACAACCTAAATTGATGGTATTTTCCCGCAGAAACATCCGTTTTCTATAAAAAATATGACATATTTTCCCAGGACCAACAGTTTTCTCCTCAAGAATACAACATCACCTCCCAGAAATGCCCGGTTTCTCCCAAAATATACGGCCGTTTCAAACAGATGGGCCCGTTTTTTCCCCAAGAATATGACGTTTCCTCCCAGAAATACCAGATTTCTGTCCAAAAATAGGACATTTTCGCCCAGAAATACCAGATTTCTCTCTCAAAAAATGACATCTTCTGCCAGAAATACCCGTTTTCTCTCGGAAATATGCCAGATATTGCAGTTTTCTCCTCAAAAATTTGACGCTTTCTGCCAGAAATAGCAGTTTTCTACAAAAAATACGACATGTATTGCAAGAAATTGCAGTTCTATCCCGCAAAGTACAAATCTTTAACACAAGAACACCTCTTTTCTCTTCAGAAATACGATATTTTCTCTCAGAAATATGACATTTTCTCCCAGAAATTGCAGTTTTGTCCCAAGTAGATGACATTTCCTCCCAGAAATAACAATTTACTATCCAAAAACATGATATTTTCCCCCAGAAACATCCGTTTTCTATACAAAATATGACATATTTTCCCAGGAACAACAGTTTTCTCCTCAAGAATACAACATCACCTCCCAGAAATGCCCGGTTTCTCTCCCAAAATATACGGCCGTTTCAAACAGGCCCGATTTCTCCCCAAGAATATGACGTTTCCTCCCAGAAATACAAGTATTCTGTCCAAAAATAGGACATTTTCTCCCAGAAATACCAGATTTCTCTCTCAAAAAATGACATCTTCTGCCAGAAATACCCGTTTTCTCTCGGAAATACGACATCGTCTCCAGAAATTGCAGTTTTCCTCCTCAAAAATTTGACGCTTTCTGCCAGAAATAGCAGTTTTTCTGCAAAAAATACGACATTTATTGCAAGAAATTGCAGTTCTATCCCCCAAAATACAAAATTTTCACACAAGAACACCTCTTTTCTCTTCAGAAATACGATATTTTCTCCCAGAAATATGACATTTTCTCCCAGAAATTGCAGTTTTGTCCCAAGTAGATGACATTTCCTCCCAGAAATAACAATTTACAACCTAAATTGATGGTATTTTCCCCCAGAAACATCCGTTTTCTATAAAAAATATGACATATTTTCCCAGGACCAACAGTTTTCTCCTCAAGAATACAACATCACCTCCCAGAAATGCCCGGTTTCTCCCAAAATATACGGCCGTTTCAAACAGGCCCGATTTCTCCCCAAGAATATGACGTTTCCTCCAGAAATACAAGTATTCTGGTCCAAAAATAGGACATTTTCTCCCAGAAATACCAGATTTCTCTCTCAAAAAATGACATCTTCTGCCAGAAATACCCGTTTTCTCTCGGAAATACGACATCGTCTCCCAGAAATTGCAGTTTTCTCCTCAAAAATTTGACGCTTTCTGCCAGAAATAGCAGTTTTCTGCAAAAAATACGACATTTATTGCAAGAAATTGCAGTTCTATCCCCCAAAATACAAAATTTTCACATAAGAACACCTCTTTTCTCTTCAGAAATACGATATTTTCTCTCAGAAATATGACATATTCTCCCAGAAATTGCAGTTTTGTCCCAAGTAGATGACATTTCCTCCCAGAAATAACAATTTACTACCCAAAAACATGATATTTTCCCCCAGAAACATCCGTTTTCTATACAAAATATGACATATTTTCCCAGGAACAACAGTTTTCTTCTCAAGAATACAAACATCACCTCCCAGAAATGCCCGGTTTCTCCCAAAATATACGGCCGTTTCAAACAGATGGGCCCGTTATCTCCCCAAGAATATGACGTTTCCTCCCAGAAATACAAGTATTCTGTCCAAAAATAGGACATTTTCTCCCAGAAATACCAGATTTCTCTCTCAAAAAATGACATTTTCTGCCAGAAATACCCGTTTTCTCTCGGAAATATGACATCGTCTCCCAGAAATTGCAGTTTTCTCCTCAAAAATTTGACGCTTTCTGCCAGAAATAGCAGTTTTCTACAAAAAATACGACATGTATTGCAAGAAATTGCAGTTCTAACCTCCAAAATACAAAATTTTCACACAAGAACACCTCTTTTCTCCTCAGAAATACGATATTTTCTCTCAGAAATATGACATTTTCTCCCCAGAAATTGCAGTTTTGTCCCAAGTAGATGACATTTCCTCCCAGAAATAACAATTTACAACCTAAATTGATGGTATTTTCCCGCAGAAACATCCGTTTTCTATAAAAAATATGACATATTTTCCCAGGACCAACAGTTTTTCTCCTCAAGAATACAACATCACCTCCCAGAAATGCCCGGTTTCTCCCAAAATATACGGCCGTTTCAAACAGATGGGCCCGTTTTTTCCCCAAGAATATGACGTTTCCTCCCAGAAATACCAGATTTCTGTCCAAAAATAGGACATTTTCGCCCAGAAATACCAGATTTCTCTCTCAAAAAATGACATCTTCTGCCAGAAAATACCCGTTTTCTCTCGGAAATATGACATCGTCTCCCAGATATTGCAGTTTTCTCCTCAAAAATTTGACGCTTTCTGCCAGAAATAGCAGTTTTCTACAAAAAATACGACATGTATTGCAAGAAATTGCAGTTCTATCCCGCAAAGTACAAATCTTTAACACAAGAACACCTCTTTTCTCTTCAGAAATACGATATTTTCTCTCAGAAATATGACATTTTCTCCCAGAAATTGCAGTTTTGTCCCAAGTAGATGACATTTCCTCCCAGAAATAACAATTTACTATCCAAAAACATGATATTTTCCCCAGAAACATCCGTTTTCTATACAAAATATGACATATTTTCCCAGGAACAACAGTTTTCTCCTCAAGAATACAACATCACCTCCCAGAAATGCCCGGTTTCTCCCAAAATATACGGCCGTTTCAAACAGGCCCGATTTCTCCCCAAGAATATGACGTTTTCCTCCCAGAAATACAAGTATTCTGTCCAAAAATAGGACATTTTCCTCCCAGAAATACCAGATTTCTCTCTCAAAAAATGACATCTTCTGCCAGAAATACCCGTTTTCTCTCGGAAATACGACATCGTCTCCCAGAAATTGCAGTTTTCCTCCTCAAAAATTTGACGCTTTCTGCCAGAAATAGCAGTTTTCTGCAAAAAATACGACATTTATTGCAAGAAATTGCAGTTCTATCCCCAAAATACAAAATTTTCACACAAGAACACCTCTTTTCTCTTCAGAAATACGATATTTTCTCCCAGAAATATGACATTTTCTCCCAGAAATTGCAGTTTTGTCCCAAGTAGATGACATTTTATCCCAGAAATAACAATTTACTACCAAAAACATGATATTTTCCCCAGAAACATCCGTTTTCTATAAAAAATATGACATATTTTCCCAGGAACAACAGTTTTCTCCTCAAGAATACAACATCACCTCCCAGAAATGCCCGGTTTCTCCCAAAATATACAGCCGTTTCAAACAGGCCCGATTTCTCCCCAAGAATATGACGTTTCCTCCAGAAATACAAGTATTCTGTCCAAAAATAGGACATTTTCTCCCAGAAATACCAGATTTCTCTCTCAAAAAATGACATTTTCTGCCAGAAATACCCGTTTTCTCTCGGAAATACGACATCGTCTCCCAGAAATTGCAGTTTTCTCCTCAAAAATTTGACGCTTTCTGCCAGAAATAGCAGTTTTCTGCAAAAAAATACGACATTTATTGCAAGAAATTGCAGTTCTATCCCCCAAAATACAAAATTTTCACACAAGAACACCTCTTTTCTCTCAGAAATACGATATTTTCTCCCAGAAATATGACATTTTCTCCCAGAAATTGCAGTTTTGTCCCAAGTAGATGACATTTCCTCCAGAAATAACAATTTACTACCCAAAAACATGATATTTTCCCCCAGAAACATCCGTTTTCTATACAAAATATGACATATTTTCCCAGGAACAACAGTTTTCTCCTCAAGAATACGACATCACCTCCCAGAAATGCCCGGTTTCTCCAAAATATACGGGCCGTTTCAAACAGGCCCGTTTTCCTCCCCAAGAATATGACGTTTCCTCCCAGAAATACAAGTATTCTGTCCAAAAATAGGACATTTTCTCCCAGAATACCAGATTTCTCTCTCTCTGAAAAAATGACATCTTCTGCCAGAAATACCCGTTTTCTCTCGGTAATACGACATCGTCTCCCAGAAATTGCAGTTTTCTCCTCAAAAATTTGGACGCTTCTCTGCCAGAAATAGCAGTTTTCTACAAAAAATACGACATTTATTGCAAGAAATTGCAGTTCTATCCCCCAAAAATACAAATCTTTAACACAAGAACACCTCTTTTCTCTTCAGAAATACGATATTTTCTCCCAGAAATATGACATTTTCTCCCAGAAATTCCAGTTTTGTCCCAAGTAGATGACATTTCCTCCCAGAAATAACAATTTACTGTCCAAAAACATGATATTTTTCCCTCAGAAACATCCGTTTTCTATACAAAATATGACATATTTTCCCAGGAACAACAGTTTTCTCCTCAAGAATACAACATCACCTCCCAGAAATGCCCGGTTTCTCCCAAAATATACGGCCGTTTCAAACAGATGGGCCCGTTTTCTCCCCAAGAATATGACGTTTCCTCCCAGAAATACAAGTATTCTGTCCAAAAATAGGACATTTTCTCCAGAAATACCAGATTTCTCTCTCAAAAAAATGACATTTTCTGCCAGAAATACCCGTTTTCTCTCGGAAATATGACATCGTCTCCCAGAAATTGCAGTTTTCTCCTCAAAAATTTGACGCTTTCTGCCAGAAATAGCAGTTTCTGCAAAAAATACGACATTTATTGCAAGAAATTGCAGTTCTAACCTCCAAAAATACAAAATTTTCACACAAGAACACCTCTTTTCTCTTCAGAAATACGATATTTTCTCCCAGAAATATGACATTTTCTCCCAGAAATTGCAGTTTTGTCCCAAGTAGATGACATTTCCTCCCAGAAATAACAATTTACAACCTAAATTGATGGTATTTTCCCGCAGAAACATCCGTTTTTCTATACAAAATATGACATATTTTCCCAGGAACAACAGTTTTCTTCTCAAGAATACAACATCACCTCCCAGAAATGCCCCGGTTTCTCCCAAAATATACGGCCGTTTCAAACAGATGGGCCCGTTTTTTCCCCAAGAATATGACGTTTCCTCCCAGAAATACCAGATTTCTGTCCAAAAATAGGACATTTTCGCCCAGAAATACCAGATTTCTCTCTCAAAAAATGACATCTTCTGCCAGAAATACCCGTTTTCTCTCGGAAATATGACATCGTCTCCCAGATATTGCAGTTTTCTCCTCAAAAATTTGACGCTTTCTGCCAGAAATAGCAGTTTTCTACAAAAAATACGACATGTATTGCAAGAAATTGCAGTTCTATCCCGCAAAGTACAAATCTTTAACACAAGAACACCTCTTTTCTCTTCAGAAATACGATATTTTCTCTCAGAAATATGACATTTTCTCCCAGAAATTGCAGTTTTGTCCCAAGTAGATGACATTTCCTCCCAGAAATAACAATTTACTATCCAAAAACATGATATTTTCCCCCAGAAACATCCGTTTTCTATACAAAATATGACATATTTTCCCAGGAACAACAGTTTTCTCCTCAAGAATACAACATCACCTCCCAGAAATGCCCGGTTTCTCCCAAAATATACGGCCGTTTCAAACAGGCCCGATTTCTCCCCAAGAATATGACGTTTCCTCCCAGAAATACAAGTATTCTGTCCAAAAATAGGACATTTTCTCCCAGAAATACCAGATTTCTCTCTCAAAAAATGACATCTTCTGCCAGAAATACCCGTTTTCTCTCGGAAATACGACATCGTCTCCCAGAAATTGCAGTTTTCTCCTCAAAAATTTGACGCTTTCTGCCAGAAATAGCAGTTTTCTGCAAAAAATACGACATTTATTGCAAGAAATTGCAGTTCTATCCCCCAAAATACAAAATTTTCACATAAGAACACCTCTTTTCTCTTCAGAAATACGATATTTTCTCTCAGAAATATGACATTTTCTCCC
This sequence comes from Lagopus muta, assembly GCF_023343835.1. Classification (NCBI taxonomy): domain Eukaryota; kingdom Metazoa; phylum Chordata; class Aves; order Galliformes; family Phasianidae; genus Lagopus; species Lagopus muta. The sequence continues at coordinate 2,247,575 of NW_026040168.1, read as the reverse complement.
AGAAATTGCAGTTTTGTCCCAAGTAGATGACATTTCCTCCCAGAAATAACAATTTACTACCCAAAAACATGATATTTTCCCCCAGAAACATCCGTTTTCTATACAAAATATGACATATTTTCCCAGGAACAACAGTTTTCTTCTCAAGAATACAACATCACCTCCCAGAAATGCCCGGTTTCTCCCAAAATATACGGCCGTTTCAAACAGATGGGCCCGTTATCTCCCCAAGAATATGACGTTTCCTCCCAGAAATACAAGTATTCTGTCCAAAAATAGGACATTTTCTCCCAGAAATACCAGATTTCTCTCTCAAAAAATGACATTTTCTGCCAGAAATACCCGTTTTCTCTCGGAAATATGACATCGTCTCCCAGAAATTGCAGTTTTCTCCTCAAAAATTTGACGCTTTCTGCCAGAAATAGCAGTTTTCTACAAAAAATACGACATGTATTGCAAGAAATTGCAGTTCTAACCTCCAAAATACAAAATTTTCACACAAGAACACCTCTTTTCTCCTCAGAAATACGATATTTTCTCTCAGAAATATGACATTTTCTCCCAGAAATTGCAGTTTTGTCCCAAGTAGATGACATTTCCTCCCAGAAATAACAATTTACAACCTAAATTGATGGTATTTTCCCGCAGAAACATCCGTTTTCTATAAAAAATATGACATATTTTCCCAGGAACAACAGTTTTCTCCTCAAGAATACAACATCACCTCCCAGAAATGCCCGGTTTCTCCCAAAATATACGGCCGTTTCAAACAGATGGGCCCGTTTTTTCCCCAAGAATATGACGTTTCCTCCCAGAAATACCAGATTTCTGTCCAAAAATAGGACATTTTCGCCCAGAAATACCAGATTTCTCTCTCAAAAAATGACATCTTCTGCCAGAAATACCCGTTTTCTCTCGGAAATATGACATCGTCTCCCAGATATTGCAGTTTTCTCCTCAAAAATTTGACGCTTTCTGCCAGAAATAGCAGTTTTCTACAAAAAATACGACATGTATTGCAAGAAATTGCAGTTCTATCCCGCAAAGTACAAATCTTTCACACAAGAACACCTCTTTTCTCTTCAGAAATACGATATTTTCTCTCAGAAATATGACATTTTCTCCCAGAAATTGCAGTTTTGTCCCAAGTAGATGACATTTCCTCCCAGAAATAACAATTTACAACCTAAATTGATGGTATTTTCCCGCAGAAACATCCGTTTTCTATAAAAAATATGACATATTTTCCCAGGACCAACAGTTTTCTCCTCAAGAATACAACATCACCTCCCAGAAATGCCCGGTTTCTCCCAAAATATACGGCCGTTTCAAACAGATGGGCCCGTTTTCTCCCCAAGAATATGACGTTTCCTCCCAGAAATACCAGATTTCTGTCCAAAAATAGGACATTTTCGCCCAGAAATACCAGATTTCTCTCTCAAAAAATGACATCTTCTGCCAGAAATACCCGTTTTCTCTCGGAAATATGACATCGTCTCCCAGAAATTGCAGTTTTCTCCTCAAAAATTTGACGCTTTCTGCCAGAAATAGCAGTTTTCTACAAAAAATACGACATGTATTGCAAGAAATTGCAGTTCTATCCCGCAAAGTACAAATCTTTAACACAAGAACACCTCTTTTCTCTTCAGAAATACGATATTTTCTCTCAGAAATATGACATTTTCTCCCAGAAATTGCAGTTTTGTCCCAAGTAGATGACATTTCCTCCCAGAAATAACAATTTACTATCCAAAAACATGATATTTTCCCCCAGAAACATCCGTTTTCTATACAAAATATGACATATTTTCCCAGGAACAACAGTTTTCTCCTCAAGAATACAACATCACCTCCCAGAAATGCCCGGTTTCTCCCAAAATATACAGCCGTTTCAAACAGGCCCGATTTCTCCCCAAGAATATGACGTTTCCTCCCAGAAATACAAGTATTCTGTCCAAAAATAGGACATTTTCTCCCAGAAATACCAGATTTCTCTCTCAAAAAATGACATCTTCTGCCAGGAATACCCGTTTTCTCTCGGAAATACGACATCGTCTCCCAGAAATTGCAGTTTTCTCCTCAAAAATTTGACGCTTTCTGCCAGAAATAGCAGTTTTCTGCAAAAAATACGACATTTATTGCAAGAAATTGCAGTTCTATCCCCCAAAATACAAAATTTTCACACAAGAACACCTCTTTTCTCTTCAGAAATACGATATTTTCTCCCAGAAATATGACATTTTCTCCCAGAAATTGCAGTTTTGTCCCAAGTAGATGACATTTTATCCCAGAAATAACAATTTACTACCCAAAAACATGATATTTTCCCCCAGAAACATCCGTTTTCTATAAAAAATATGACATATTTTCCCAGGAACAACAGTTTTCTCCTCAAGAATACAACATCACCTCCCAGAAATGCCCGGTTTCTCCCAAAATATACAGCCGTTTCAAACAGGCCCGATTTCTCCCCAAGAATATGACGTTTCCTCCCAGAAATACAAGTATTCTGTCCAAAAATAGGACATTTTCTCCCAGAAATACCAGATTTCTCTCTCAAAAAATGACATTTTCTGCCAGAAATACCCGTTTTCTCTCGGAAATACGACATCGTCTCCCAGAAATTGCAGTTTTCTCCTCAAAAATTTGACGCTTTCTGCCAGAAATAGCAGTTTTCTGCAAAAAATACGACATTTATTGCAAGAAATTGCAGTTCTATCCCCCAAAATACAAAATTTTCACACAAGAACACCTCTTTTCTCTTCAGAAATACGATATTTTCTCCCAGAAATATGACATTTTCTCCCAGAAATTGCCGTTTTGTCCCAAGTAGATGACATTTCCTCCCAGAAATAACAATTTACTATCCAAAAACATGATATTTTCCCCCAGAAACATCCGTTTTCTATACAAAATATGACATATTTTCCCAGGAACAACAGTTTTCTCCTCAAGAATACAACATCACCTCCCAGAAATGCCCGGTTTCTCCCAAAATATACGGCCGTTTCAAACAGGCCCGTTTTCTCCCCAAGAATATGACGTTTCCTCCCAGAAATACAAGTATTCTGTCCAAAAATAGGACATTTTCTCCCAGAAATACCAGATTTCTCTCTCTCTGAAAAAATGACATCTTCTGCCAGAAATACCCGTTTTCTCTCGGAAATACGACATAGTCTCCCAGAAATTGCAGTTTTCTCCTCAAAAATTTGACGCTTTCTGCCAGAAATAGCAGTTTTCTGCAAAAAATACGACATTTATTGCAAGAAATTGCAGTTCTATCCCCCAAAATACAAAATTTTCACATAAGAACACCTCTTTTCTCTTCAGAAATACGATATTTTCTCTCAGAAATATGACATATTCTCCCAGAAATTGCAGTTTTGTCCCAAGTAGATGACATTTCCTCCCAGAAATAACAATTTACTACCCAAAAACATGATATTTTCCCCCAGAAACATCCGTTTTCTATACAAAATATGACATATTTTCCCAGGAACAACAGTTTTCTTCTCAAGAATACAACATCACCTCCCAGAAATGCCCGGTTTCTCCCAAAATATACGGCCGTTTCAAACAGATGGGCCCGTTATCTCCCCAAGAATATGACGTTTCCTCCCAGAAATACAAGTATTCTGTCCAAAAATAGGACATTTTCTCCCAGAAATACCAGATTTCTCTCTCAAAAAATGACATTTTCTGCCAGAAATACCCGTTTTCTCTCGGAAATATGACATCGTCTCCCAGAAATTGCAGTTTTCTCCTCAAAAATTTGACGCTTTCTGCCAGAAATAGCAGTTTTCTACAAAAAATACGACATGTATTGCAAGAAATTGCAGTTCTAACCTCCAAAATACAAAATTTTCACACAAGAACACCTCTTTTCTCCTCAGAAATACGATATTTTCTCTCAGAAATATGACATTTTCTCCCAGAAATTGCAGTTTTGTCCCAAGTAGATGACATTTCCTCCCAGAAATAACAATTTACTGTCCAAAAACATGATATTTTCCCTCAGAAACATCCGTTTTCTATACAAAATATGACATATTTTCCCAGGAACAACAGTTTTCTCCTCAAGAATACAACATCACCTCCCAGAAATGCCCGGTTTCTCCCAAAATATACGGCCGTTTCAAACAGATGGGCCCGTTTTCTCCCCAAGAATATGACGTTTCCTCCCAGAAATACAAGTATTCTGTCCAAAAATAGGACATTTTCTCCCAGAAATACCAGATTTCTCTCTCAAAAAATGACATTTTCTGCCAGAAATACCCGTTTTCTCTCGGAAATATGACATCGTCTCCCAGAAATTGCAGTTTTCTCCTCAAAAATTTGACGCTTTCTGCCAGAAATAGCAGTTTTCTGCAAAAAATACGACATTTATTGCAAGAAATTGCAGTTCTAACCTCCAAAATACAAAATTTTCACACAAGAACACCTCTTTTCTCCTCAGAAATACGATATTTTCTCCCAGAAATATGACATTTTCTCCCAGAAATTGCAGTTTTGTCCCAAGTAGATGACATTTCCTCCCAGAAATAACAATTTACAACCTAAATTGATGGTATTTTCCCGCAGAAACATCCGTTTTCTATAAAAAATATGACATATTTTCCCAGGACCAACAGTTTTCTCCTCAAGAATACAACATCACCTCCCAGAAATGCCCGGTTTCTCCCAAAATATACGGCCGTTTCAAACAGATGGGCCCGTTTTTTCCCCAAGAATATGACGTTTCCTCCCAGAAATACCAGATTTCTGTCCAAAAATAGGACATTTTCGCCCAGAAATACCAGATTTCTCTCTCAAAAAATGACATCTTCTGCCAGAAATACCCGTTTTCTCTCGGAAATATGACATCGTCTCCCAGATATTGCAGTTTTCTCCTCAAAAATTTGACGCTTTCTGCCAGAAATAGCAGTTTTCTACAAAAAATACGACATGTATTGCAAGAAATTGCAGTTCTATCCCGCAAAGTACAAATCTTTAACACAAGAACACCTCTTTTCTCTTCAGAAATACGATATTTTCTCTCAGAAATATGACATTTTCTCCCAGAAATTGCAGTTTTGTCCCAAGTAGATGACATTTCCTCCCAGAAATAACAATTTACTATCCAAAAACATGATATTTTCCCCCAGAAACATCCGTTTTCTATACAAAATATGACATATTTTCCCAGGAACAACAGTTTTCTCCTCAAGAATACAACATCACCTCCCAGAAATGCCCGGTTTCTCCCAAAATATACGGCCGTTTCAAACAGGCCCGATTTCTCCCCAAGAATATGACGTTTCCTCCCAGAAATACAAGTATTCTGTCCAAAAATAGGACATTTTCTCCCAGAAATACCAGATTTCTCTCTCAAAAAATGACATCTTCTGCCAGAAATACCCGTTTTCTCTCGGAAATACGACATCGTCTCCCAGAAATTGCAGTTTTCTCCTCAAAAATTTGACGCTTTCTGCCAGAAATAGCAGTTTTCTGCAAAAAATACGACATTTATTGCAAGAAATTGCAGTTCTATCCCCCAAAATACAAAATTTTCACATAAGAACACCTCTTTTCTCTTCAGAAATACGATATTTTCTCCCAGAAATATGACATTTTCTCCCAGAAATTGCAGTTTTGTCCCAAGTAGATGACATTTCCTCCCAGAAATAACAATTTACTACCCAAAAACATGATATTTTCCCCCAGAAACATCCGTTTTCTATACAAAATATGACATATTTTCCCAGGAACAACAGTTTTCTTCTCAAGAATACAACATCACCTCCCAGAAATGCCCGGTTTCTCCCAAAATATACGGCCGTTTCAAACAGATGGGCCCGTTATCTCCCCAAGAATATGACGTTTCCTCCCAGAAATACAAGTATTCTGTCCAAAAATAGGACATTTTCTCCCAGAAATACCAGATTTCTCTCTCAAAAAATGACATTTTCTGCCAGAAATACCCGTTTTCTCTCGGAAATATGACATCGTCTCCCAGAAATTGCAGTTTTCTCCTCAAAAATTTGACGCTTTCTGCCAGAAATAGCAGTTTTCTACAAAAAATACGACATGTATTGCAAGAAATTGCAGTTCTAACCTCCAAAATACAAAATTTTCACACAAGAACACCTCTTTTCTCCTCAGAAATACGATATTTTCTCTCAGAAATATGACATTTTCTCCCAGAAATTGCCGTTTTGTCCCAAGTAGATGACATTTCCTCCCAGAAATAACAATTTACAACCTAAATTGATGGTATTTTCCCGCAGAAACATCCGTTTTCTATAAAAAATATGACATATTTTCCCAGGACCAACAGTTTTCTCCTCAAGAATACAACATCACCTCCCAGAAATGCCCGGTTTCTCCCAAAATATACGGCCGTTTCAAACAGATGGGCCCGTTTTTTCCCCAAGAATATGACGTTTCCTCCCAGAAATACCAGATTTCTGTCCAAAAATAGGACATTTTCGCCCAGAAATACCAGATTTCTCTCTCAAAAAATGACATCTTCTGCCAGAAATACCCGTTTTCTCTCGGAAATATGACATCGTCTCCCAGATATTGCAGTTTTCTCCTCAAAAATTTGACGCTTTCTGCCAGAAATAGCAGTTTTCTACAAAAAATACGACATGTATTGCAAGAAATTGCAGTTCTATCCCGCAAAGTACAAATCTTTCACACAAGAACACCTCTTTTCTCTTCAGAAATACGATATTTTCTCTCAGAAATATGACATTTTCTCCCAGAAATTGCAGTTTTGTCCCAAGTAGATGACATTTCCTCCCAGAAATAACAATTTACTACCCAAAAACATGATATTTTCCCCCAGAAACATCCGTTTTCTATAAAAAATATGACATATTTTCCCAGGAACAACAGTTTTCTCCTCAAGAATACAACATCACCTCCCAGAAATGCCCGGTTTCTCCCAAAATATACAGCCGTTTCAAACAGGCCCGATTTCTCCCCAAGAATATGACGTTTCCTCCCAGAAATACAAGTATTCTGTCCAAAAATAGGACATTTTCTCCCAGAAATACCAGATTTCTCTCTCTCTGAAAAAATGACATCTTCTGCCAGAAATACCCGTTTTCTCTCGGAAATACGACATCGTCTCCCAGAAATTGCAGTTTTCTCCTCAAAAATTTGACGCTTTCTGCCAGAAATAGCAGTTTTCTGCAAAAAATACGACATTTATTGCAAGAAATTGCAGTTCTATCCCCCAAAATACAAAATTTTCACACAAGAACACCTCTTTTCTCTTCAGAAATACGATATTTTCTCCCAGAAATATGACATTTTCTCCCAGAAATTGCAGTTTTGTCCCAAGTAGATGACATTTCCTCCCAGAAATAACAATTTACTACCCAAAAACATGATATTTTCCCCCAGAAACATCCGTTTTCTATACAAAATATGACATATTTTCCCAGGAACAACAGTTTTCTCCTCAAGAATACGACATCACCTCCCAGAAATGCCCGGTTTCTCCCAAAATATACGGCCGTTTCAAACAGGCCCGTTTTCTCCCCAAGAATATGACGTTTCCTCCCAGAAATACAAGTATTCTGTCCAAAAATAGGACATTTTCTCCCAGAAATACCAGATTTCTCTCTCTCTGAAAAAATGACATCTTCTGCCAGAAATACCCGTTTTCTCTCGGTAATACGACATCGTCTCCCAGAAATTGCAGTTTTCTCCTCAAAAATTTGACGCTTTCTGCCAGAAATAGCAGTTTTCTACAAAAAATACGACATTTATTGCAAGAAATTGCAGTTCTATCCCCCAAAATACAAATCTTTAACACAAGAACACCTCTTTTCTCTTCAGAAATACGATATTTTCTCCCAGAAATATGACATTTTCTCCCAGAAATTCCAGTTTTGTCCCAAGTAGATGACATTTCCTCCCAGAAATAACAATTTACTGTCCAAAAACATGATATTTTCCCTCAGAAACATCCGTTTTCTATACAAAATATGACATATTTTCCCAGGAACAACAGTTTTCTCCTCAAGAATACAACATCACCTCCCAGAAATGCCCGGTTTCTCCCAAAATATACGGCCGTTTCAAACAGATGGGCCCGTTTTCTCCCCAAGAATATGACGTTTCCTCCCAGAAATACAAGTATTCTGTCCAAAAATAGGACATTTTCTCCCAGAAATACCAGATTTCTCTCTCAAAAAATGACATTTTCTGCCAGAAATACCCGTTTTCTCTCGGAAATATGACATCGTCTCCCAGAAATTGCAGTTTTCTCCTCAAAAATTTGACGCTTTCTGCCAGAAATAGCAGTTTTCTACAAAAAATACGACATGTATTGCAAGAAATTGCAGTTCTAACCTCCAAAATACAAAATTTTCACACAAGAACACCTCTTTTCTCCTCAGAAATACGATATTTTCTCTCAGAAATATGACATTTTCTCCCAGAAATTGCAGTTTTGTCCCAAGTAGATGACATTTCCTCCCAGAAATAACAATTTACAACCTAAATTGATGGTATTTTCCCGCAGAAACATCCGTTTTCTATAAAAAATATGACATATTTTCCCAGGACCAACAGTTTTCTCCTCAAGAATACAACATCACCTCCCAGAAATGCCCGGTTTCTCCCAAAATATACGGCCGTTTCAAACAGATGGGCCCGTTTTTTCCCCAAGAATATGACGTTTCCTCCCAGAAATACCAGATTTCTGTCCAAAAATAGGACATTTTCGCCCAGAAATACCAGATTTCTCTCTCAAAAAATGACATCTTCTGCCAGAAATACCCGTTTTCTCTCGGAAATATGACATCGTCTCCCAGATATTGCAGTTTTCTCCTCAAAAATTTGACGCTTTCTTCCAGAAATAGCAGTTTTCTACAAAAAATACGACATGTATTGCAAGAAATTGCAGTTCTATCCCGCAAAGTACAAATCTTTCACACAAGAACACCTCTTTTCTCTTCAGAAATACGATATTTTCTCTCAGAAATATGACATTTTCTCCCAGAAATTGCAGTTTTGTCCCAAGTAGATGACATTTCCTCCCAGAAATAACAATTTACTATCCAAAAACATGATATTTTCCCCCAGAAACATCCGTTTTCTATACAAAATATGACATATTTTCCCAGGAACAACAGTTTTCTCCTCAAGAATACAACATCACCTCCCAGAAATGCCCGGTTTCTCCCAAAATATACGGCCGTTTCAAACAGGCCCGTTTTCTCCCCAAGAATATGACGTTTCCTCCCAGAAATACAAGTATTCTGTCCAAAAATAGGACATTTTCTCCCAGAAATACCAGATTTCTCTCTCAAAAAATGACATCTTCTGCCAGAAATACCCGTTTTCTCTCGGAAATACGACATCGTCTCCCAGAAATTGCAGTTTTCTCCTCAAAAATTTGACGCTTTCTGCCAGAAATAGCAGTTTTCTGCAAAAAATACGACATTTATTGCAAGAAATTGCAGTTCTATCCCCCAAAATACAAAATTTTCACACAAGAACACCTCTTTTCTCTTCAGAAATACGATATTTTCTCCCAGAAATATGACATTTTCTCCCAGAAATTGCAGTTTTGTCCCAAGTAGATGACATTTTATCCCAGAAATAACAATTTACTACCCAAATTGATGGTATTTTCCCGCAGAAACATCCGTTTTCTATACAAAATATGACATATTTTCCCAGGAACAACAGTTTTCTCCTCAAGAATACAACATCACCTCCCAGAAATGCCCGGTTTCTCCCAAAATATACGGCCGTTTCAAACAGATGGGCCCGTTTTCTCCCCAAGAATATGACGTTTCCTCCCAGAAATACAAGTATTCTGTCCAAAAATAGGACATTTTCTCCCAGAAATACCAGACTTCTCTCTCAAAAAATGACATCTTCTGCCAGAAATACCCGTTTTCTCTCGGAAATACGACATCGTCTCCCAGAAATTGCAGTTTTCTCCTCAAAAATTTGACGCTTTCTGCCAGAAATAGCAGTTTTCTACAAAAAATACGACATGTATTGCAAGAAATTGCAGTTCTAACCTCCAAAATACAAAATTTTCACACAAGAACACCTCTTTTCTCCTCAGAAATACGATATTTTCTCTCAGAAATATGACATTTTCTCCCAGAAATTGCAGTTTTGTCCCAAGTAGATGACATTTCCTCCCAGAAATAACAATTTACAACCTAAATTGATGGTATTTTCCCGCAGAAACATCCGTTTTCTATAAAAAATATGACATATTTTCCCAGGACCAACAGTTTTCTCCTCAAGAATACAACATCACCTCCCAGAAATGCCCGGTTTCTCCCAAAATATACGGCCGTTTCAAACAGATGGGCCCGTTTTCTCCCCAAGAATATGACGTTTCCTCCCAGAAATACAAGTATTCTGTCCAAAAATAGGTCATTTTCTCCCAGAAATACCAGATTTCTCTCTCAAAAAATGACATTTTCTGCCAGAAATACCCGTTTTCTCTCGGAAATACGACATCGTCTCCCAGAAATTGCAGTTTTCTCCTCAAAAATTTGACGCTTTCTGCCAGAAATAGCAGTTTTCTACAAAAAATACGACATGTATTGCAAGAAATTGCAGTTCTATCCCCCAAAATACAAAATTTTCACACAAGAACACCTCTTTTCTCCTCAGAAATACGATATTTTCTCTCAGAAATATGACATTTTCTCCCAGAAATTGCAGTTTTGTCCCAAGTAGATGACATTTCCTCCCAGAAATAACCATTTACTATCCAAAAACATGATATTTTCCCCCAGAAACATCCGTTTTCTATACAAAATATGACATATTATCCCAGGAACAACAGTTTTCTTCTCAAGAATACAACATCACCTCCCAGAAATGCCCGGTTTCTCCCAAAATATACAGCCGTTTCAAACAGGCCCGATTTCTCCCCAAGAATATGACGTTTCCTCCCAGAAATACAAGTATTCTGTCCAAAAATAGGTCATTTTCTCCCAGAAATACCAGATTTCTCTCTCAAAAAATGACATTTTCTGCCAGAAATACCCGTTTTCTCTCGGAAATACGACATCGTCTCCCAGAAATTGCAGTTTTCTCCTCAAAAATTTGACGCTTTCTGCCAGAAATAGCAGTTTTCTACAAAAAATACGACATGTATTGCAAGAAATTGCAGTTCTATCCCCCAAAATACAAAATTTTCACACAAGAACACCTCTTTTCTCTTCAGAAATACGATATTTTCTCCCAGAAATATGACATTTTCTCCCAGAAATTGCAGTTTTGTCCCAAGTAGATGACATTTCCTCCCAGAAATAACAATTTACTATCCAAAAACATGATATTTTCCCCCAGAAACATCCGTTTTCTATACAAAATATGACATATTTTCCCAGGAACAACAGTTTTCTCCTCAAGAATACAACATCACCTCCCAGAAATGCCCGGTTTCTCCCAAAATATACGGCCGTTTCAAACAGGCCCGATTTCTCCCCAAGAATATGACGTTTCCTCCCAGAAATACAAGTATTCTGTCCAAAAATAGGACATTTTCTCCCAGAAATACCAGATTTCTCTCTCAAAAAATGACATCTTCTGCCAGAAATACCCGTTTTCTCTCGGAAATACGACATCGTCTCCCAGAAATTGCAGTTTTCTCCTCAAAAATTTGACGCTTTCTGCCAGAAATAGCAGTTTTCTGCAAAAAATACGACATTTATTGCAAGAAATTGCAGTTCTATCCCCCAAAATACAAAATTTTCACACAAGAACACCTCTTTTCTCTTCAGAAATACGATATTTTCTCCCAGAAATATGACATTTTCTCCCAGAAATTGCAGTTTTGTCCCAAGTAGATGACATTTTATCCCAGAAATAACAATTTACTACCCAAATTGATGGTATTTTCCCGCAGAAACATCCGTTTTCTATACAAAATATGACATATTTTCCCAGGAACAACAGTTTTCTCCTCAAGAATACAACATCACCTCCCAGAAATGCCCGGTTTCTCCCAAAATATACGGCCGTTTCAAACAGATGGGCCCGTTTTCTCCCCAAGAATATGACGTTTCCTCCCAGAAATACAAGTATTCTGTCCAAAAATAGGACATTTTCTCCCAGAAATACCAGACTTCTCTCTCAAAAAATGACATCTTCTGCCAGAAATACCCGTTTTCTCTCGGAAATACGACATCGTCTCCCAGAAATTGCAGTTTTCTCCTCAAAAATTTGACGCTTTCTGCCAGAAATAGCAGTTTTCTGCAAAAAATACGACATTTATTGCAAGAAATTGCAGTTCTATCCCCCAAAATACAAATCTTTAACACAAGAACACCTCTTTTCTCTTCAGAAATACGATATTTTCTCCCAGAAATATGACATTTTCTCCCAGAAATTGCAGTTTTGTCCCAAGTAGATGACATTTCCTCCCAGAAATAACCATTTACTATCCAAAAACATGATATTTTCCCCCAGAAACATCCGTTTTCTATACAAAATATGACATATTATCCCAGGAACAACAGTTTTCTTCTCAAGAATACAACATCACCTCCCAGAAATGCCCGGTTTCTCCCAAAATATACAGCCGTTTCAAACAGGCCCGATTTCTCCCCAAGAATATGACGTTTCCTCCCAGAAATACAAGTATTCTGTCCAAAAATAGGTCATTTTCTCCCAGAAATACCAGATTTCTCTCTCAAAAAATGACATTTTCTGCCAGAAATACCCGTTTTCTCTCGGAAATACGACATCGTCTCCCAGAAATTGCAGTTTTCTCCTCAAAAATTTGACGCTTTCTGCCAGAAATAGCAGTTTTCTACAAAAAATACGACATGTATTGCAAGAAATTGCAGTTCTATCCCCCAAAATACAAAATTTTCACACAAGAACACCTCTTTTCTCCTCAGAAATACGATATTTTCTCTCAGAAATATGACATTTTCTCCCAGAAATTGCAGTTTTGTCCCAAGTAGATGACATTTCCTCCCAGAAATAACCATTTACTATCCAAAAACATGATATTTTCCCCCAGAAACATCCGTTTTCTATACAAAATATGACATATTATCCCAGGAACAACAGTTTTCTTCTCAAGAATACAACATCACCTCCCAGAAATGCCCGGTTTCTCCCAAAATATACAGCCGTTTCAAACAGGCCCGATTTCTCCCCAAGAATATGACGTTTCCTCCCAGAAATACAAGTATTCTGTCCAAAAATAGGTCATTTTCTCCCAGAAATACCAGATTTCTCTCTCAAAAAATGACATTTTCTGCCAGAAATACCCGTTTTCTCTCGGAAATACGACATCGTCTCCCAGAAATTGCAGTTTTCTCCTCAAAAATTTGACGCTTTCTGCCAGAAATAGCAGTTTTCTACAAAAAATACGACATGTATTGCAAGAAATTGCAGTTCTATCCCCCAAAATACAAAATTTTCACACAAGAACACCTCTTTTCTCTTCAGAAATACGATATTTTCTCCCAGAAATATGACATTTTCTCCCAGAAATTGCAGTTTTGTCCCAAGTAGATGACATTTCCTCCCAGAAATAACCATTTACTATCCAAAAACATGATATTTTCCCCCAGAAACATCCGTTTTCTATACAAAATATGACATATTATCCCAGGAACAACAGTTTTCTTCTCAAGAATACAACATCACCTCCCAGAAATGCCCGGTTTCTCCCAAAATATACAGCCGTTTCAAACAGGCCCGATTTCTCCCCAAGAATATGACGTTTCCTCCCAGAAATACAAGTATTCTGTCCAAAAATAGGTCATTTTCTCCCAGAAATACCAGATTTCTCTCTCAAAAAATGACATTTTCTGCCAGAAATACCCGTTTTCTCTCGGAAATACGACATCGTCTCCCAGAAATTGCAGTTTTCTCCTCAAAAATTTGACGCTTTCTGCCAGAAATAGCAGTTTTCTACAAAAAATACGACATGTATTGCAAGAAATTGCAGTTCTATCCCCCAAAATACAAAATTTTCACACAAGAACACCTCTTTTCTCTTCAGAAATACGATATTTTCTCCCAGAAATATGACATTTTCTCCCAGAAATTGCAGTTTTGTCCCAAGTAGATGACATTTCCTCCCAGAAATAACAATTTACTATCCAAAAACATGATATTTTCCCCCAGAAACATCCGTTTTCTATACAAAATATGACATATTTTCCCAGGAACAACAGTTTTCTCCTCAAGAATACAACATCACCTCCCAGAAATGCCCGGTTTCTCCCAAAATATACGGCCGTTTCAAACAGGCCCGATTTCTCCCCAAGAATATGACGTTTCCTCCCAGAAATACAAGTATTCTGTCCAAAAATAGGACATTTTCTCCCAGAAATACCTGATTTCTCTCTCAAAAAATGACATCTTCTGCCAGAAATACCCGTTTTCTCTCGGAAATATGACATCGTCTCCCAGAAATTGCAGTTTTCTCCTCAAAAATTTGACGCTTTCTGCCAGAAATAGCAGTTTTCTACAAAAAATACGACATGTATTGCAAGAAATTGCAGTTCTATCCCGCAAAGTACAAATCTTTAACACAAGAACACCTCTTTTCTCTGCAGAAATACGATATTTTCTCCCAGAAATATGACATTTTCTCCCAGAAATTGCAGTTTTGTCCCAAGTTGATGACATTTCCTCCCAGTAATAACAATTGACTACCCAAACTGATGGTATTTTCCCCCAGAAACATCCGTTTTCTATAAAAAATATGACATATTTTCCCAGGAACAACAGTTTTCTCCTCAAGAATACAACATCACCTCCCAGAAATGCCCGGTTTCTCCCAAAATATACGGCCGTTTCAAACAGATGGGCCCGTTTTCTCCCCAAGAATATGACGTTTCCTCCCAGAAATACAAGTATTCTGTCCAAAAATAGGACATTTTCTCCCAGAAATACCAGATTTCTCTCTCAAAAAATGACATTTTCTGCCAGAAATACCCGTTTTCTCTCGGAAATACGACATAGTCTCCCAGAAATTGCAGTTTTCTCCTCAAAAATTTGACGCTTTCTGCCAGAAATAGCAGTTTTCTGCAAAAAATACGACATTTATTGCAAGAAATTGCAGTTCTATCCCCCAAAATACAAAATTTTCACACAAGAACACCTCTTTTCTCTTCAGAAATACGATATTTTCTCCCAGAAATATGACATTATCTCCCAGAAATTGCAGTTTTGTCCCAAGTAGATGACATTTTATCCCAGAAATAACAATTTACTACCCAAATTGATGCTATTTTCCCGCAGAAACATCCGTTTTCTATACAAAATATGACATATTTTCCCAGGAACAACAGTTTTCTCCTCAAGAATACAACATCACCTCCCAGAAATGCCCGGTTTCTCCCAAAATATACGGCCGTTTCAAACAGATGGGCCCGTTTTCTCCCCAAGAATATGACGTTTCCTCCCAGAAATACAAGTATTCTGTCCAAAAATAGGACATTTTCTCCCAGAAATACCAGATTTCTCTCTCTCTGAAAAAATGACATCTTCTGCCAGAAATACCCGTTTTCTCTCGGTAATACGACATCGTCTCCCAGAAATTGCAGTTTTCTCCTCAAAAATTTAACGCTTTCTGCCAGAAATAGCAGTTTTCTGCAAAAAATACGACATTTATTGCAAGAAATTGCAGTTCTATCCCCCAAAATACAAATCTTTAACACAAGAACACCTCTTTTCTCTTCAGAAATACGATATTTTCTCCCAGAAATATGACATTTTCTCCCAGAAATTGCAGTTTTGTCCCAAGTAGATGACATTTTATCCCAGAAATAACAATTTACTACCCAAAAACATGATATTTTCCCCCAGAAACATCCGTTTTCTATACAAAATATGACATATTATCCCAGGAACAACAGTTTTCTTCTCAAGAATACAACATCACCTCCCAGAAATGCCCGGTTTCTCCCAAAATATACAGCCGTTTCAAACAGGCCCGATTTCTCCCCAAGAATATGACGTTTCCTCCCAGAAATACAAGTATTCTGTCCAAAAATAGGACATTTTCTCCCAGAAATACCAGATTTCTCTCTCAAAAAATGACATTTTCTGCCAGAAATACCCGTTTTCTCTCGGAAATACGACATCGTCTCCCAGAAATTGCAGTTTTCTCCTCAAAAATTTGACGCTTTCTGCCAGAAATAGCAGTTTTCTACAGAAAATACGACATGTATTGCAAGAAATTGCAGTTCTATCCCCCACAATACAAAATTTTCACACAAGAACACCTCTTTTCTCCTCAGAAATACGATATTTTCTCTCAGAAATATGACATTTTCTCCCAGAAATTGCAGTTTTGTCCCAAGTAGATGACATTTCCTCCCAGAAATAACAATTTACAACCTAAATTGATGGTATTTTCCTGCAGAAACATCCGTTTTCTATAAAAAATATGACATATTTTCCCAGGACCAACAGTTTTCTCCTCAAGAATACAACATCACCTCCCAGAAATGCCCGGTTTCTCCCAAAATATACGGCCGTTTCAAACAGATGGGCCCGTTTTCTCCCCAAGAATATGACGTTTCCTCCCAGAAATACAAGTATTCTGTCCAAAAATAGGACATTTTCGCCCAGAAATACCAGATTTCTCTCTCAAAAAATGTCATTTTCTGCCAGAAATTCCCGTTTTCTCTCGGAAATACGACATCGTCTCCCAGAAATTGCAGTTTTCTCCTCAAAAATTTGACGCTTTCTGCCAGAAATAGCAGTTTTCTACAAAAAATACGACATGTATTGCAAGAAATTGCAGTTCTATCCCGCAAAGTACAAATCTTTAACACAAGAACACCTCTTTTCTCTTCAGAAATACGATATTTTCTCTCAGAAATATGACATTTTCTCCCAGAAATTGCAGTTTTGTCCCAAGTAGATGACATTTCCTCCCAGAAATAACAATTTACTATCCAAAAACATGATATTTTCCCCCAGAAACATCCGTTTTCTATACAAAATATGACATATTTTCCCAGGAACAACAGTTTTCTCCTCAAGAATACAACATCACCTCCCAGAAATGCCCGGTTTCTCCCAAAATATACAGCCGTTTCAAACAGGCCCGATTTCTCCCCAAGAATATGACGTTTCCTCCCAGAAATACAAGTATTCTGTCCAAAAATAGGACATTTTCTCCCAGAAATACCAGATTTCTCTCTCTCTGAAAAAATGACATCTTCTGCCAGAAATACCCGTTTTCTCTCGGAAATACGACATCGTCTCCCAGAAATTGCAGTTTTCTCCTCAAAAATTTGACGCTTTCTGCCAGAAATAGCAGTTTTCTACAGAAAATACGACATGTATTGCAAGAAATTGCAGTTCTATCCCCCAAAATACAAAATTTTCAAACAAGAACTTCTCTTTTCTCTTCAGAAATACGATATTTTCTCCCAGAAATATGACATTTTCTCCCAGAAATTGCAGTTTTGTCCCAAGTAGATCACATTTTATCCAAGAAATAACAATTTACTACCCAAAAACATGATATTTTCCCCCAGAAACATCCGTTTTCTATACAAAATATGACATATTTTCCCAGGAACAACAGTTTTCTCCTCAAGAATACAACATCACCTCCCAGAAATGCCCGGTTTCTCCCAAAATATACAGCCGTTTCAAACAGGCCCGATTTCTCCCCAAGAATATGACGTTTCCTCCCAGAAATACAAGTATTCTGTCCAAAAATAGGACATTTTCTCCCAGAAATACCAGATTTCTCTCTCAAAAAATGACATTTTCTGCCAGAAATACCCGTTTTCTCTCGGAAATATGACATCGTCTCCCAGAAATTGCAGTTTTCTCCTCAAAAATTTGACGCTTTCTGCCAGAAATAGCAGTTTTCTACAAAAAATACGACATGTATTGCAAGAAATTGCAGTTCTATCCCGCAAAGTACAAATCTTTAACACAAGAACACCTCTTTTCTCTTCAGAAATACGATATTTTCTCCCAGAAATATGACATTTTCTCCCAGAAATTCCAGTTTTGTCCCAAGTAGATGACATTTCCTCCCAGAAATAACAATTTACTATCCAAAAACATGATATTTTCCCCCAGAAACATCCGTTTTCTATACAAAATATGACATATTTTCCCAGGAACAACAGTTTTCTTTTCAAGAATACAACATCACCTCCCAGAAATGCCCGGTTTCTCCCAAAATATACGGCCGTTTCAAACAGATGGGCCCGTTTTCTCCCCAAGAACATGACGTTTCCTCCCAGAAATACAAGTATTCTGTCCAAAAATAGGACATTTTCTCCCAGAAATACCAGATTTCTCTCTCAAAAAATGTCATTTTCTGCCAGAAATACCCGTTTTCTCTCGGAAATACGACATCGTCTCCCAGAAATTGCAGTTTTCTCCTCAAAAATTTGACGCTTTCTGCCAGAAATAGCAGTTTTCTGCAAAATATACGACATTTATTGCAAGAAATTGCAGTTCTATCCCCCAAAATACAAAATTTTCACACAAGAACACCTCTTTTCTCTTCAGAAATACGATATTTTCTCCCAGAAATATGACATTTTCTCCCAGAAATTGCAGTTTTGTCCCAAGTAGATGACATTTCCTCCCAGAAATAACAATTTACTATCCAAAAACATAATATTTCCCCCACAAACATCCGTTTTCTATAAAAAATATGACATATTTTCCCAGGACCAACAGTTTTCTCCTCAAGAATACAACATCACCTCCCAGAAATGCCCGGTTTCTCCCAAAATATACAGCCGTTTCAAACAGGCCCGATTTCTCCCCAAGAATATGACGTTTCCTCCCAGAAATACAAGTATTCTGTCCAAAAATAGGACATTTTCTCCCAGAAATACCAGATTTCTCTCTCAAAAAATGACATCTTCTGCCAGAAATACCCGTTTTCTCTCGGAAATACGACATCGTCTCCCAGAAATTGCAGTTTTCTCCACAAAAATTTGACGCTTTCTGCCAGAAATAGCAGTTTTCTGCAAAAAATACGACATTTATTGCAAGAAATTGCAGTTCTATCCCCCAAAATACAAAATTTTCACACAAGAACACCTCTTTTCTCTTCAGAAATACGATATTTTCTCCCAGAAATATGACATTTTCTCCCAGAAATTGCAGTTTTGTCCCATGTAGATGACATTTCCTCCCAGAAATAACAATTTACTATCCAAAAACATAATATTTTCCCCCACAAACATCCGTTTTCTATAAAACATATGACATATTTTCCCAGGAACAACAGTTTTCTTCTCAAGAATACAACATCACCTCCCAGAAATGCCCGGTTTCTCCCAAAATATACAGCCGTTTCAAACAGGCCCGTTTTCTCCCCAAGAATATGACGTTTCCTCCCAGAAATACAAGTATTCTGTCCAAAAATAGGACATTTTCTCCCAGAAATACCAGATTTCTCTCTCAAAAAATGACATTTTCTACCAGAAATACCCGTTTTCTCTCGGAAATATGACATCGTCTCCCAGAAATTGCAGTTTTCTCCTCAAAAATTTGACGCTTTCTGCCAGAAATAGCAGTTTTCTACAAAAAATACGACATGTATTGCAAGAAATTGCAGTTCTATCCCCCAAAATACAAAATTTTCACACAAGAACACCTCTTTTCTCTTCAGAAATACGATATTTTCTCCCAGAAATATGACATTTTCTCCCAGAAATTGCAGTTTTGTCCCAAGTAGATGACATTTCCTCCCAGAAATAACAATTTACTACCCAAAAACATGATATTTTCCCCCAGAAACATCCGTTTTCTATACAAAATATGACATATTTTCCCAGGAACAACAGTTTTCTTCTCAAGAATACAACATCACCTCCCAGAAATGCCCGGTTTCTCCCAAAATATACGGCCGTTTCAAACAGGCCCGATTTCTCCCCAAGAATATGACGTTTCCTCCCAGAAATACAAGTATTCTGTCCAAAAATAGGACATTTTCTCCCAGAAATACCAGATTTCTCTCTCAAAAAATGACATTTTCAGCCAGAAATACCCGTTTTCTCTCGGAAATATGACATCGTCTCCCAGAAATTGCAGTTTTCTCCTCAAAAATTTGACGCTTTCTGCCAGAAATAGCAGTTTTCTACAAAAAATACGACATGTATTGCAAGAAATTGCAGTTCTATCCTCCAAAATACAAAATTTTCACACAAGAACACCTCTTTTCTCTTCAGAAATACGATATTTTCTCTCAGAAATATGACATTTTCTCCCAGAAATTGCAGTTTTGTCCCAAGTAGATGACATTTCCTCCCAGAAATAACAATTTACTATCCAAAAACATGATATTTTCCCCCAGAAACATCCGTTTTCTATACAAAATATGACATATTTTCCCAGGAACAACAGTTTTCTCCTCAAGAATACAACATCACCTCCCAGAAATGCCCGGTTTCTCCCAAAATATACAGCCGTTTCAAACAGGCCCGATTTCTCCCCAAGAATATGACGTTTCCTCCCAGAAATACAAGTATTCTGTCCAAAAATAGGACATTTTCTCCCAGAAATACCAGATTTCTCTCTCAAAAAATGACATCTTCTGCCAGAAATACCCGTTTTCTCTCGGAAATACGACATCGTCTCCCAGAAATTGCAGTTTTCTCCTCAAAAATTTGACGCTTTCTGCCAGAAATAGCAGTTTTCTGCAAAAAATACGACATTTATTGCAAGAAATTGCAGTTCTATCCCCCAAAATACAAAATTTTCACACAAGAACACCTCTTTTCTCTTCAGAAATACGATATTTTCTCCCAGAAATATGACATTTTCTCCCAGAAATTGCAGTTTTGTCCCAAGTAGATGACATTTTATCCCAGAAATAACAATTTACTACCCAAAAACATGATATTTTCCCCCAGAAACATCCGTTTTCTATACAAAATATGACATATTTTCCCAGGAACAACAGTTTTCTTTTCAAGAATACAACATCACCTCCCAGAAATGCCCGGTTTCTCCCAAAATATACGGCCGTTTCAAACAGATGGGCCCGTTTTCTCCCCAAGAACATGACGTTTCCTCCCAGAAATACAAGTATTCTGTCCAAAAATAGGACATTTTCTCCCAGAAATACCAGATTTCTCTCTCAAAAAATGTCATTTTCTGCCAGAAATACCCGTTTTCTCTCGGAAATACGACATCGTCTCCCAGAAATTGCAGTTTTCTCCTCAAAAATTTGACGCTTTCTGCCAGAAATAGCAGTTTTCTGCAAAAAATACGACATTTATTGCAAGAAATTGCAGTTCTATCCCCCAAAATACAAAATTTTCACACAAGAACACCTCTTTTCTCTTCAGAAATACGATATTTTCTCCCAGAAATATGACATTTTCTCCCAGAAATTGCAGTTTTGTCCCAAGTAGATGACATTTCCTCCCAGAAATAACAATTTACTATCCAAAAACATAATATTTCCCCCACAAACATCCGTTTTCTATAAAAAATATGACATATTTTCCCAGGACCAACAGTTTTCTCCTCAAGAATACAACATCACCTCCCAGAAATGCCCGGTTTCTCCCAAAATATACAGCCGTTTCAAACAGGCCCGATTTCTCCCCAAGAATATGACGTTTCCTCCCAGAAATACAAGTATTCTGTCCAAAAATAGGACATTTTCTCCCAGAAATACCAGATTTCTCTCTCAAAAAATGACATCTTCTGCCAGAAATACCCGTTTTCTCTCGGAAATACGACATCGTCTCCCAGAAATTGCAGTTTTCTCCACAAAAATTTGACGCTTTCTGCCAGAAATAGCAGTTTTCTGCAAAAAATACGACATTTATTGCAAGAAATTGCAGTTCTATCCCCCAAAATACAAAATTTTCACACAAGAACACCTCTTTTCTCTTCAGAAATACGATATTTTCTCCCAGAAATATGACATTTTCTCCCAGAAATTGCAGTTTTGTCCCATGTAGATGACATTTCCTCCCAGAAATAACAATTTACTATCCAAAAACATAATATTTTCCCCCACAAACATCCGTTTTCTATAAAACATATGACATATTTTCCCAGGAACAACAGTTTTCTTCTCAAGAATACAACATCACCTCCCAGAAATGCCCGGTTTCTAACAAAATATACGGCCGTTTCAAACAGGCCCGATTTCTCCCCAAGAATATGACGTTTCCTCCCAGAAATACAAGTATTCTGTCCAAAAATAGGACATTTTCTCCCAGAAATACCAGATTTCTCTCTCAAAAAATGACATCTTCTGCCAGAAATACCCGTTTTCTCTCGGAAATATGACATCGTCTCCCAGAAATTGCAGTTTTCTCCTCAAAAATTTGACGCTTTCTGCCAGAAATAGCAGTTTTCTACAAAAAATACGACATGTATTGCAAGAAAATGCAGTTCTATCCTCCAAAATACAAAATTTTCACACAAGAACACCTCTTTTCTCTTCAGAAATACGATATTTTCTCTCAGAAATATGACATTTTCTCCCAGAAATTGCAGTTTTGTCCCAAGTAGATGACATTTCCTCCCAGAAATAACAATTTACTATCCAAAAACATGATATTTTCCCCCAGAAACATCCGTTTTCTATACAAAATATGACATATTTTCCCAGGAACAACAGTTTTCTCCTCAAGAATACAACATCACCTCCCAGAAATGCCCGGTTTCTCCCAAAATATACAGCCGTTTCAAACAGGCCCGATTTCTCCCCAAGAATATGACGTTTCCTCCCAGAAATACAAGTATTCTGTCCAAAAATAGGACATTTTCTCCCAGAAATACCAGATTTCTCTCTCAAAAAATGACATTTTCTACCAGAAATACCCGTTTTCTCTCGGAAATACGACATCGTCTCCCAGAAATTGCAGTTTTCTCCTCAAAAATTTGACGCTTTCTGCCAGAAATAGCAGTTTTCTGCAAAAAATACGACATTTATTGCAAGAAATTGCAGTTCTATCCCCCAAAATACAAATCTTTAACACAAGAACACCTCTTTTCTCTTCAGAAATACGATATTTTCTCCCAGAAATATGACATTTTCTCCCAGAAATTGCAGTTTTGTCCCAAGTAGATGACATTTTATCCCAGAAATAACAATTTACTACCCAAAAACATGATATTTTCCCCCAGAAACATCCGTTTTCTATACAAAATATGACATATTTTCCCAGGAACAACAGTTTTCTTCTCAAGAATACAACATCACCTCCCAGAAATGCCCGGTTTCTCCCAAAATATACAGCCGTTTCAAACAGGCCCGATTTCTCCCCAAGAATATGACGTTTCCTCCCAGAAATACAAGTATTCTGTCCAAAAATAGGACATTTTCTCCCAGAAATACCAGATTTCTCTCTCAAAAAATGACATTTTCTACCAGAAATACCCGTTTTCTCTCGGAAATATGACATCGTCTCCCAGAAATTGCAGTTTTCTCCTCAAAAATTTGACGCTTTCTGCCAGAAATAGCAGTTTTCTACAAAAAATACGACATGTATTGCAAGAAATTGCAGTTCTATCCCGCAAAGTACAAATCTTTAACACAAGAACACCGCTTTTCTCTTCAGAAATACGATATTTTCTCCCAGAAATATGACATTTTCTCCCAGAAATTGCAGTTTTGTCCCAAGTTGATGACATTTTATCCCAGAAATAACAATTTACTACCCAAATTGATGGTATTTTCCCGCAGAAACATCCGTTTTCTATACAAAATATGACATATTTTCCCAGGAACAACAGTTTTCTCCTCAAGAATACAACATCACCTCCCAGAAATGCCCGGTTTCTCCCAAAATATACAGCCGTTTCAAACAGATGGGCCCGTTTTCTCCCCAAGAATATGACGTTTCCTCCCAGAAATACAAGTATTCTGTCCAAAAATAGGACATTTTCTCCCAGAAATACCAGATTTCTCTCTCTCTGAAAAAATGACATCTTCTGCCAGAAATACCCGTTTTCTCTCGGAAATACGACATCGTCTCCCAGAAATTGCAGTTTTCTCCTCAAAAATTTGACGCTTTCTGCCAGAAATAGCAGTTTTCTGCAAAAAATACGACATTTATTGCAAGAAATTGCAGTTCTATCCCCCAAAATACAAAATTTTCACACAAGAACACCTCTTTTCTCTTCAGAAATACGATATTTTCTCTCAGAAATATGACATTTTCTCCCAGAAATTGCAGTTTTGTCCCAAGTAGATGACATTTACTCCCAGAAATAACAATTTACTACCCAAAAACATGATATTTTCCCCCAGAAACATCCGTTTTCTATAAAAAATATGACATATTTTCCCAGGAACAACAGTTTTCTCCTCAAGAATACAACATCACCTCCCAGAAATGCCCGGTTTCTCCCAAAATATACGGCCGTTTCAAACAGATGGGCCCGTTTTCTCCCCAAGAATATGACGTTTCCTCCCAGAAATACAAGTATTCTGTCCAAAAATAGGACATTTTCTCCCAGAAATACCAGATTTCTCTCAAAAAATGACATTTTCTGCCAGAAATACCCGTTTTCTCTCGGAAATACGACATCGTCTCCCAGAAATTGCAGTTTTCTCCTCAAAAATTTGACGCTTTCTGCCAGAAATAGCAGTTTTCTACAAAAAATACGACATGTATTGCAAGAACTTGCAGTTCTATCCCGCAATGTACAAATCTTTAACACAAGAACACCTCTTTTCTCTTCAGAAATACGGTATTTTCTCTCAGAAATATGACATTTTCTCCCAGAAATTGCAGTTTTGTCCCAAGTAGATGATATTTCCTCCCAGAAATAACAATTTACTACCCAAAAACATGATATTTTCCCCCAGAAACATCAGCTTTCTCTACAAAATATGACATATTTTCCCAGGAACAACAGTTTTCTCCTCAAGAATACAACATCACCTCCCAGAAATGCCCGGTTTCTCCCAAAATATACAGCCGTTTCAAACAGATGGGCCCGTTTTCTCCCCAAGAATATGACGTTTCCTCCCAGAAATACAAGTATTCTGTCCAAAAATAGGACATTTTCTCCCAGAAATACCAGATTTCTCTCTCAAAAAATGTCATTTTCTGCCAGAAATACCCGTTTTCTCTCGGAAATATGACATCGTCTCCCAGAAATTGCAGTTTTCTCCTCAAAAATTTGACGCTTTCTGCCAGAAATAGCAGTTTTCTACAAAAAATACGACATGTATTGCAAGAAAATGCAGTTCTATCCTCCAAAATACAAAATTTTCACACAAGAACACCTCTTTTCTCCTCAGAAATACGATATTTTCTCTCAGAAATATGACATTTTCTCCCAGAAATTGCAGTTTTGTCCCAAGTAGATGACATTTCCTCCCAGAAATAACAATTTACTACCCAAAAACATGATATTTTCCCCCAGAAACATCCGTTTTCTATACAAAATATGACATATTTTCCCAGGAACAACAGTTTTCTCCTCAAGAATACAACATCACCTCCCAGAAATGCCCGGTTTCTCCCAAAATATACGGCCGTTTCAAACAGATGGGCCCGTTTTCTCCCCAAGAATATGACGTTTCCTCCCAGAAATACAAGTATTCTGTCCAAAAATAGGACATTTTCGCCCAGAAATACCAGATTTCTCTCTCAAAGAATGTCATATTCTGCCAGAAATACCCGTTTTCTCTCGGAAATATGACATCATCTCCCAGAAATTGCAGTTTTCTCCTCAAAAATTTGACGCTTTCTGCCAGAAATAGCAGTTTTCTACAGAAAATACGACATGTATTGCAAGAAATTGCAGTTCTATCCCCCAAAATACAAAATTTTCACACAAGAACACCTCTTTTCTCTTCAGAAATACGATATTTTCTCTCAGAAATATGACATTTTCTCCCAGAAATTGCAGTTTTGTCCCAAGTAGATGACATTTTATCCCAGAAATAACAATTTACTATCCAAAAACATGATATTTTCCCCCAGAAACATCCGTTTTCTATACAAAATATGACATATTTTCCCAGGAACAACAGTTTTCTTCTCAAGAATACAACATCACCTCCCAGAAATGCCCGGTTTCTCCCAAAATATACGGCCGTTTCAAGCAGGCCCGATTTCTCCCCAAGAATATGACGTTTCCTCCCAGAAATACAAGTATTCTGTCCAAAAATAGGACATTTTCTCCCAGAAATACCAGATTTCTCTCTCAAAAAATGACATCTTTTGCCAGAAATACCCGTTTTCTCTCGGAAATACGACATCGTCTCCCAGAAATTGCAGTTTTCTCCTCAAAAATTTGACGCTTTCTGCCAGAAATAGCAGTTTTCTACAAAAAATACGACATTTATTGCAAGAAATTGCAGTTCTATCCCGCAAAGTACAAATCTTTAACACAAGAACACCTCTTTTCTCTTCAGAAATACGATATTTTCTCTCAGAAATATGACATTTTCTCCCAGAAATTGCAGTTTTGTCCCAAGTAGATGACATTTCCTCCCAGAAATAACAATTTACTACCCAAATTGATGCTATTTTCCCCCAGAAACATCTGTTTTCTATAAAAAATATGACATATTTTCCCAGGAACAACAGTTTTCTCCTCAAGAATACAACATCACCTCCCAGAAATGCCCGGTTTCTCCCAAAATATACAGCCGTTTCAAACAGATGGGCCCGTTATCTCCCCAAGAATATGACGTTTCCTCCCAGAAATACAAGTATTCTGTCCAAAAATAGGACATTTTCTCCCAGAAATACCAGATTTCTCTCTCAAAAAATGACATTTTCTGCCAGAAATACCCGTTTTCTCTCGGAAATATGACATCGTCTCCCAGAAATTGCAGTTTTCTCCTCAAAAATTTGACGCTTTCTGCCAGAAATAGCAGTTTTCTACAAAAAATACGACATGTATTGCAAAAAATTGCAGTTCTATCCTCCAAAATACAAAATTTTCACACAAGAACACCTCTTTTCTCCTCAGAAATACGATATTTTCTCCCAGAAATATGACATTTTCTCCCAGAAATTGCAGTTTTGTCCCAAGTAGATGACATTTCCTCCCAGAAATAACAATTTACTACCTAAATTGATGCTATTTTCCCCCAGAAACATCCGTTTTCTATAAAAAATATGACATATTTTCCCAGGAACAACAGTTTTCTCCTCAAGAATACAACATCACCTCCCAGAAATGCCCGGTTTCTAACAAAATATACGGCCGTTTCAAACACGCCCGTTCTCTCCCTAAGAATATGACGTTTCCTCCCAGAAACACAAGTATTCTGTCCAAAAATAGGACATTTTCTCCCAGAAATACCAGATTTCTCTCTCAAAAAATGACATCTTCTGCCAGAAATACCCGTTTTCTCTCGGAAATATGACATCATCTCCCAGAAATTGCAGTTTTCTCCTCAAAAATTTGACGCTTTCTGCCAGAAATAGCAGTTTTCTACAAAAAATACGACATGTATTGCAAGAAATTGCAGTTCTATCCCCCAAAATACAAAATTTTCACACAAGAACACCTCTTTTCTCTTCAGAAATACGATATTTTCTCCCAGAAATATGACATTTTCTCCCAGAAATTGCAGTTTTGTCCCAAGTAGATGACATTTCCTCCCAGAAATAACAATTTACTATCCAAAAACATGATATTTTCCCCCAGAAACATCCGTTTTCTATACAAAATATGACATATTTTCCCAGGAACAACAGTTTTCTCCTCAAGAATATGACATCACCTCCCAGAAATGCCCGGTTTCTCCCAAAATATACGGCCATATCAAACAGATAGGCCCGTTTTCTCCCCAAGAATATGACGTTTCCTCCCAGAAATACAAGTATTCTGTCCAAAAATAGGACATTTTCTCCCAGAAAAACCAGATTTTTCTCGGAAAAAATGACATATTCTGCCAGAAATACCCGTTTTCACTCGGAAATATGACATCGTCTCCCAGAAATTGCAGTTTTCTCCTCAAAAATTTGACGCTTTCTGCCAGAAATAGCAGTTTTCTACAAAAAATATGACATTTATTGCAAGAAATTGCAGTTCTATCCCCCACAATAAAAAATTTTCACACAAGAACACCTCTTTTCTCTTCAGAAATACGATATTTTCTCTCAGAAATATGACATTTTCTCCCAGAAATTGCAGTTTTGTCCCAAGTAGATGACATTTTATCCCAGAAATAACAGTTTACTACCTAAATTGATGCTATTTTCCCGCAGAAACATCCGTTTTCTATGAAAAATATGACATATTTTCCCAGGAACAACAGTTTTCTCCTCAAGAATACAACATCACCTCCCAGAAATGCCCGGTTTCTCCCAAAATATACGGCCGTTTCAAACAGGCCCGTTTTCTCCCCAAGAATATGACGTTTCCTCTCAGAAATACAAGTATTCTGTCCAAAAATAGGACATTTTCTCCCAGAAATACCAGATTTCTCTCTCAAAAAATGACATTTTCTGCCAGAAATACCCGTTTTCTCTCGGAAATACGACATCGTCTCCCAGAAATTGCTGTTTTCTCCTCAAAAATTTGACGCTTTCTGCCAGAAATAGCAGTTTTCTACAAAAAATACGACATGTATTGCAAGAAATTGCAGTTCTATCCCGCAAAGTACAAATCTTTAACACAAGAACACCTCTTTTCTCTTCAGAAATACGATATTTTCTCCCAGAAATATGACATATTCTCCCAGAAATTGCAGTTTTGTCCCAAGTTGATGACATTTCCTCCCAGAAATAACAATTTACTACCAAAATTGATGCTATTTTCCCGCAGAAACATCCGTTTTCTATAAAAAATATGACATATTTTCCCAGGACCAACAGTTTTCTCCTCAAGAATACAACATCACCTCCCAGAAATGCCCGGTTTCTCCCAAAATATACGGCCGTTTCAAACAGATGGGCCCGTTTTCTCCCCAAGAATATGACGTTTCCTCCCAGAAATACAAGTATTCTGTCCAAAAATAGGACATTTTCTCCCAGAAATACCAGATTTCTCTCTCAAAAAATGACATCTTCTGCCAGAAATACCCGTTTTCTCTCGGAAATACGACATCGTCTCCCAGAAATTGCAGTTTTCTCCTAAAAATTTGACGCTTTCTGCCAGAAATAGCAGTTTTCTACAAAAAATACGACATTTATTGCAAGAAATTGCAGTTCTATCCCGCAAAGTACAAATCTTTAACACAAGAACACCTCTTTTCTCTTCAGAAATACGATATTTTCTCTCAGAAATATGACATATTCTCCCAGAAATTGCAGTTTTGTCCCAAGTAGATGACATTTCCTCCCAGAAATAACAATTTACTACCCAAATTGATGCTATTTTCCCCCAGAAACATCTGTTTTCTATAAAAAATATGACATATTTTCCCAGGAACAACAGTTTTCTCCTCAAGAATACAACATCACCTCCCAGAAATGCCCGGTTTCTCCCAAAATATACAGCCGTTTCAAACAGATGGGC
The DNA here is from genome assembly GCF_023343835.1 of Lagopus muta. Lineage (NCBI taxonomy): Eukaryota > Metazoa > Chordata > Aves > Galliformes > Phasianidae > Lagopus > Lagopus muta. Next base: position 2,218,172 of record NW_026040168.1, on the reverse strand, counting down.
CCGTTATCTCCCCAAGAATATGACGTTTCCTCCCAGAAATACAAGTATTCTGTCCAAAAATAGGACATTTTCTCCCAGAAATACCAGATTTCTCTCTCAAAAAATGACATTTTCTGCCAGAAATACCCGTTTTCTCTCGGAAATATGACATCGTCTCCCAGAAATTGCAGTTTTCTCCTCAAAAATTTGACGCTTTCTGCCAGAAATAGCAGTTTTCTACAAAAAATACGACATGTATTGCAAAAAATTGCAGTTCTATCCTCCAAAATACAAAATTTTCACACAAGAACACCTCTTTTCTCCTCAGAAATACGATATTTTCTCCCAGAAATATGACATTTTCTCCCAGAAATTGCAGTTTTGTCCCAAGTAGATGACATTTCCTCCCAGAAATAACAATTTACTACCTAAATTGATGCTATTTTCCCCCAGAAACATCCGTTTTCTATAAAAAATATGACATATTTTCCCAGGAACAACAGTTTTCTCCTCAAGAATACAACATCACCTCCCAGAAATGCCCGGTTTCTAACAAAATATACGGCCGTTTCAAACACGCCCGTTCTCTCCCTAAGAATATGACGTTTCCTCCCAGAAACACAAGTATTCTGTCCAAAAATAGGACATTTTCTCCCAGAAATACCAGATTTCTCTCTCAAAAAATGACATCTTCTGCCAGAAATACCCGTTTTCTCTCGGAAATATGACATCATCTCCCAGAAATTGCAGTTTTCTCCTCAAAAATTTGACGCTTTCTGCCAGAAATAGCAGTTTTCTACAAAAAATACGACATGTATTGCAAGAAATTGCAGTTCTATCCCCCAAAATACAAAATTTTCACACAAGAACACCTCTTTTCTCTTCAGAAATACGATATTTTCTCCCAGAAATATGACATTTTCTCCCAGAAATTGCAGTTTTGTCCCAAGTAGATGACATTTCCTCCCAGAAATAACAATTTATTATCCAAAAACATGATATTTTCCCCCAGAAACATCCGTTTTCTATACAAAATATGACATATTTTCCCAGGAACAACAGTTTTCTCCTCAAGAATATGACATCACCTCCCAGAAATGCCCGGTTTCTCCCAAAATATACGGCCATATCAAACAGATAGGCCCGTTTTCTCCCCAAGAATATGACGTTTCCTCCCAGAAATACAAGTATTCTGTCCAAAAATAGGACATTTTCTCCCAGAAAAACCAGATTTTTCTCGGAAAAAATGACATATTCTGCCAGAAATACCCGTTTTCACTCGGAAATATGACATCGTCTCCCAGAAATTGCAGTTTTCTCCTCAAAAATTTGACGCTTTCTGCCAGAAATAGCAGTTTTCTACAAAAAATATGACATTTATTGCAAGAAATTGCAGTTCTATCCCCCACAATACAAAATTTTCACACAAGAACACCTCTTTTCTCTTCAGAAATACGATATTTTCTCTCAGAAATATGACATTTTCTCCCAGAAATTGCAGTTTTGTCCCAAGTAGATGACATTTCCTCCCAGAAATAACAATTTACTACCTAAATTGATGCTATTTTCCCCCAGAAACATCCGTTTTCTATAAAAAATATGACATATTTTCCCAGGAACAACAGTTTTCTCCTCAAGAATACAACATCACCTCCCAGAAATGCCCGGTTTCTAACAAAATATACGGCCGTTTCAAACACGCCCGTTCTCTCCCTAAGAATATGACGTTTCCTCCCAGAAATACAAGTATTCTGTCCAAAAATAGGACATTTTCGCCCAGAAATACCAGATTTCTCTCTCAAAGAATGTCATATTCTGCCAGAAATACCCGTTTTCTCTCGGAAATATGACATCATCTCCCAGAAATTGCAGTTTTCTCCTCAAAAATTTGATGCTTTCTGCCAGAAATAGCAGTTTTCTACAGAAAATACGACATGTATTGCAAGAAATTGCAGTTCTATCCCCCAAAATACAAAATTTTCACACAAGAACACCTCTTTTCTCTTCAGAAATACGATATTTTCTCTCAGAAATATGACATTTTCTCCCAGAAATTGCAGTTTTGTCCCAAGTAGATGACATTTTATCCCAGAAATAACAATTTACTATCCAAAAACATGATATTTTCCCCCAGAAACATCCGTTTTCTATACAAAATATGACATATTTTCCCAGGAACAACAGTTTTCTTCTCAAGAATACAACATCACCTCCCAGAAATGCCCGGTTTCTCCCAAAATATACGGCCGTTTCAAGCAGGCCCGATTTCTCCCCAAGAATATGACGTTTCCTCCCAGAAATACAAGTATTCTGTCCAAAAATAGGACATTTTCTCCCAGAAATACCAGATTTCTCTCTCAAAAAATGACATCTTCTGCCAGAAATACCCGTTTTCTCTCGGAAATACGACATCGTCTCCCAGAAATTGCAGTTTTCTCCTCAAAAATTTGACGCTTTCTGCCAGAAATAGCAGTTTTCTACAAAAAATACGACATGTATTGCAAGAAATTGCAGTTCTATCCCCCAAAATACAAATCTTTAACACAAGAACACCTCTTTTCTCTTCAGAAATACGATATTTTCTCCCAGAAATATGACATTTTCTCCCAGAAATTGCAGTTTTGTCCCAAGTTGATGATATTTCCTCCCAGTAATAACAATTGACTTCCCAAATTGATGGTATTTTCCCCCAGAAACATCCGTTTTCTATAAAACATATGACATATTTTCCCAGGAACAACAGTTTTCTCCTCAAGAACACAACATCACCTCCCAGAAATGCCCGGTTTCTCCCAAAATATACGGCCGTTTCAAACAGATGGGCCCGTTTTCTCCCCAAGAATATGACGTTTCCTCCCAGAAATACAAGTATTCTGTCCAAAAATAGGACATTTTCTCCCAGAAATACCAGATTTCTCTCTCAAAAAATGACATCTTTTGCCAGAAATACCCGTTTTCTCTCGGAAATACGACATCGTCTCCCAGAAATTGCAGTTTTCTCCTCAAAAATTTGACGCTTTCTGCCAGAAATAGCAGTTTTCTACAAAAAATACGACATTTATTGCAAGAAATTGCAGTTCTATCCCGCAAAGTACAAATCTTTAACACAAGAACACCTCTTTTCTCTTCAGAAATACGATATTTTCTCTCAGAAATATGACATTTTCTCCCAGAAATTGCAGTTTTGTCCCAAGTAGATGACATTTCCTCCCAGAAATAACAATTTACTACCCAAATTGATGCTATTTTCCCCCAGAAACATCTGTTTTCTATAAAAAATATGACATATTTTCCCAGGAACAACAGTTTTCTCCTCAAGAATACAACATCACCTCCCAGAAATGCCCGGTTTCTCCCAAAATATACAGCCGTTTCAAACAGATGGGCCCGTTATCTCCCCAAGAATATGACGTTTCCTCCCAGAAATACAAGTATTCTGTCCAAAAATAGGACATTTTCTCCCAGAAATACCAGATTTCTCTCTCAAAAAATGACATTTTCTGCCAGAAATACCCGTTTTCTCTCGGAAATATGACATCGTCTCCCAGAAATTGCAGTTTTCTCCTCAAAAATTTGACGCTTTCTGCCAGAAATAGCAGTTTTCTACAAAAAATACGACATGTATTGCAAAAAATTGCAGTTCTATCCTCCAAAATACAAAATTTTCACACAAGAACACCTCTTTTCTCCTCAGAAATACGATATTTTCTCCCAGAAATATGACATTTTCTCCCAGAAATTGCAGTTTTGTCCCAAGTAGATGACATTTCCTCCCAGAAATAACAATTTACTACCTAAATTGATGCTATTTTCCCCCAGAAACATCCGTTTTCTATAAAAAATATGACATATTTTCCCAGGAACAACAGTTTTCTCCTCAAGAATACAACATCACCTCCCAGAAATGCCCGGTTTCTAACAAAATATACGGCCGTTTCAAACACGCCCGTTCTCTCCCTAAGAATATGACGTTTCCTCCCAGAAACACAAGTATTCTGTCCAAAAATAGGACATTTTCTCCCAGAAATACCAGATTTCTCTCTCAAAAAATGACATCTTCTGCCAGAAATACCCGTTTTCTCTCGGAAATATGACATCATCTCCCAGAAATTGCAGTTTTCTCCTCAAAAATTTGACGCTTTCTGCCAGAAATAGCAGTTTTCTACAAAAAATACGACATGTATTGCAAGAAATTGCAGTTCTATCCCCCAAAATACAAAATTTTCACACAAGAACACCTCTTTTCTCTTCAGAAATACGATATTTTCTCCCAGAAATATGACATTTTCTCCCAGAAATTGCAGTTTTGTCCCAAGTAGATGACATTTCCTCCCAGAAATAACAATTTATTATCCAAAAACATGATATTTTCCCCCAGAAACATCCGTTTTCTATACAAAATATGACATATTTTCCCAGGAACAACAGTTTTCTCCTCAAGAATATGACATCACCTCCCAGAAATGCCCGGTTTCTCCCAAAATATACGGCCATATCAAACAGATAGGCCCGTTTTCTCCCCAAGAATATGACGTTTCCTCCCAGAAATACAAGTATTCTGTCCAAAAATAGGACATTTTCTCCCAGAAAAACCAGATTTTTCTCGGAAAAAATGACATATTCTGCCAGAAATACCCGTTTTCACTCGGAAATATGACATCGTCTCCCAGAAATTGCAGTTTTCTCCTCAAAAATTTGACGCTTTCTGCCAGAAATAGCAGTTTTCTACAAAAAATATGACATTTATTGCAAGAAATTGCAGTTCTATCCCCCACAATACAAAATTTTCACACAAGAACACCTCTTTTCTCTTCAGAAATACGATATTTTCTCTCAGAAATATGACATTTTCTCCCAGAAATTGCAGTTTTGTCCCAAGTAGATGACATTTTATCCCAGAAATAACAGTTTACTACCTAAATTGATGCTATTTTCCCGCAGAAACATCCGTTTTCTATGAAAAATATGACATATTTTCCCAGGAACAACAGTTTTCTCCTCAAGAATACAACATCACCTCCCAGAAATGCCCGGTTTCTCCCAAAATATACGGCCGTTTCAAACAGGCCCGTTTTCTCCCCAAGAATATGACGTTTCCTCTCAGAAATACAAGTATTCTGTCCAAAAATAGGACATTTTCTCCCAGAAATACCAGATTTCTCTCTCAAAAAATGACATTTTCTGCCAGAAATACCCGTTTTCTCTCGGAAATACGACATCGTCTCCCAGAAATTGCTGTTTTCTCCTCAAAAATTTGACGCTTTCTGCCAGAAATAGCAGTTTTCTACAAAAAATACGACATGTATTGCAAGAAATTGCAGTTCTATCCCGCAAAGTACAAATCTTTAACACAAGAACACCTCTTTTCTCTTCAGAAATACGATATTTTCTCCCAGAAATATGACATATTCTCCCAGAAATTGCAGTTTTGTCCCAAGTTGATGACATTTCCTCCCAGAAATAACAATTTACTACCAAAATTGATGCTATTTTCCCGCAGAAACATCCGTTTTCTATAAAAAATATGACATATTTTCCCAGGACCAACAGTTTTCTCCTCAAGAATACAACATCACCTCCCAGAAATGCCCGGTTTCTCCCAAAATATACGGCCGTTTCAAACAGATGGGCCCGTTTTCTCCCCAAGAATATGACGTTTCCTCCCAGAAATACAAGTATTCTGTCCAAAAATAGGACATTTTCTCCCAGAAATACCAGATTTCTCTCTCAAAAAATGACATCTTCTGCCAGAAATACCCGTTTTCTCTCGGAAATACGACATCGTCTCCCAGAAATTGCAGTTTTCTCCTAAAAATTTGACGCTTTCTGCCAGAAATAGCAGTTTTCTACAAAAAATACGACATTTATTGCAAGAAATTGCAGTTCTATCCCGCAAAGTACAAATCTTTAACACAAGAACACCTCTTTTCTCTTCAGAAATACGATATTTTCTCTCAGAAATATGACATATTCTCCCAGAAATTGCAGTTTTGTCCCAAGTAGATGACATTTCCTCCCAGAAATAACAATTTACTACCCAAATTGATGCTATTTTCCCCCAGAAACATCTGTTTTCTATAAAAAATATGACATATTTTCCCAGGAACAACAGTTTTCTCCTCAAGAATACAACATCACCTCCCAGAAATGCCCGGTTTCTCCCAAAATATACAGCCGTTTCAAACAGATGGGCCCGTTATCTCCCCAAGAATATGACGTTTCCTCCCAGAAATACAAGTATTCTGTCCAAAAATAGGACATTTTCTCCCAGAAATACCAGATTTCTCTCTCAAAAAATGACATTTTCTGCCAGAAATACCCGTTTTCTCTCGGAAATATGACATCGTCTCCCAGAAATTGCAGTTTTCTCCTCAAAAATTTGACGCTTTCTGCCAGAAATAGCAGTTTTCTACAAAAAATACGACATGTATTGCAAAAAATTGCAGTTCTATCCTCCAAAATACAAAATTTTCACACAAGAACACCTCTTTTCTCCTCAGAAATACGATATTTTCTCCCAGAAATATGACATTTTCTCCCAGAAATTGCAGTTTTGTCCCAAGTAGATGACATTTCCTCCCAGAAATAACAATTTACTACCTAAATTGATGCTATTTTCCCCCAGAAACATCCGTTTTCTATAAAAAATATGACATATTTTCCCAGGAACAACAGTTTTCTCCTCAAGAATACAACATCACCTCCCAGAAATGCCCGGTTTCTAACAAAATATACGGCCGTTTCAAACACGCCCGTTCTCTCCCTAAGAATATGACGTTTCCTCCCAGAAACACAAGTATTCTGTCCAAAAATAGGACATTTTCTCCCAGAAATACCAGATTTCTCTCTCAAAAAATGACATCTTCTGCCAGAAATACCCGTTTTCTCTCGGAAATATGACATCATCTCCCAGAAATTGCAGTTTTCTCCTCAAAAATTTGACGCTTTCTGCCAGAAATAGCAGTTTTCTACAAAAAATACGACATGTATTGCAAGAAATTGCAGTTCTATCCCCCAAAATACAAAATTTTCACACAAGAACACCTCTTTTCTCTTCAGAAATACGATATTTTCTCCCAGAAATATGACATTTTCTCCCAGAAATTGCAGTTTTGTCCCAAGTAGATGACATTTCCTCCCAGAAATAACAATTTATTATCCAAAAACATGATATTTTCCCCCAGAAACATCCGTTTTCTATACAAAATATGACATATTTTCCCAGGAACAACAGTTTTCTCCTCAAGAATATGACATCACCTCCCAGAAATGCCCGGTTTCTCCCAAAATATACGGCCATATCAAACAGATAGGCCCGTTTTCTCCCCAAGAATATGACGTTTCCTCCCAGAAATACAAGTATTCTGTCCAAAAATAGGACATTTTCTCCCAGAAAAACCAGATTTTTCTCGGAAAAAATGACATATTCTGCCAGAAATACCCGTTTTCACTCGGAAATATGACATCGTCTCCCAGAAATTGCAGTTTTCTCCTCAAAAATTTGACGCTTTCTGCCAGAAATAGCAGTTTTCTACAAAAAATATGACATTTATTGCAAGAAATTGCAGTTCTATCCCCCACAATACAAAATTTTCACACAAGAACACCTCTTTTCTCTTCAGAAATACGATATTTTCTCTCAGAAATATGACATTTTCTCCCAGAAATTGCAGTTTTGTCCCAAGTAGATGACATTTTATCCCAGAAATAACAGTTTACTATCCAAAAACATGATATTTTCCCCCAGAAACATCCGTTTTCTATACAAAATATGACATATTTTCCCAGGAACAACAGTTTTCTTCTCAAGAATACAACATCACCTCCCAGAAATGCCCGGTTTCTCCCAAAATATACGGCCGTTTCAAACAGATGGGCCCGTTTTCTCCCCAAGAATATGACGTTTCCTCCCAGAAATACAAGTATTCTGTCCAAAAATAGGACATTTTCGCCCAGAAATACCAGATTTCTCTCACAAAGAATGTCATTTTCTGCCAGAAATACCCGTTTTCTCTCGGAAATATGACATCGTCTCCCAGAAATTGCAGTTTTCTCCTCAAAAATTTGACGCTTTCTGCCAGAAATAGCAGTTTTCTACAAAAAATACGACATGTATTGCAAGAAATTGCAGTTCTATCCCCCAAAATACAAAATTTTCACACAAGAACACCTCTTTTCTCTTCAGAAATACGATATTTTCTCTCAGAAATATGATATTTTCTCCCAGAAATTGCAGTTTTGTCCCAAGTAGATGACATTTCCTCCCAGAAATAACAATTTACTACCCAAAAGCATGATATTTTCCCCCAGAAACATCAGATTTCTATACAAAATATGACATATTTTCCCAGGAACAACAGTTTTCTCCTCAAGAATACAACATCACCTCCCAGAAATGCCCGGTTTCTCCCAAAATATACAGCCGTTTCAAACAGATGGGCCCGATTTCTCCCCAAGAATATGACGTTTCCTCCCAGAAATACAAGTATTCTGTCCAAAAATAGGACATTTTCTCCCAGAAATACCAGATTTCTCTCTCAAAAAATGACATTTTCTGCCAGAAATACCCGTTTTCTCTCGGAAATATGACATCGTCTCCCAGAAATTGCAGTTTTCTCCTCAAAAATTTGACGCTTTCTGCCAGAAATAGCAGTTTTCTACAAAAAATACGACATTTATTGCAAGAAATTGCAGTTCTATCCCGCAAAGTACAAATCTTTAACACAAGAACACCGCTTTTCTCTTCAGAAATACGATATTTTCTCCCAGAAATATGACATATTCTCCCAGAAATTGCAGTTTTGTCCCAAGTTGATGACATTTCCTCCCAGTAATAACAATTGACTACCCAAATTGATGGTATTTTCCCGCAGAAACATCCGTTTTCTATAAAAAATATGACATATTTTCCCAGGAACAACAGTTTTCTCCTCAAGAATATGACATCACCTCCCAGAAATGCCCGGTTTCTCCCAAAATATACAGCCGTTTCAAACAGATGGGCCCGTTTTCTCCCCAAGAATATGACGTTTCCTCCCAGAAATACAAGTATTCTGTCCAAAAATAGGACATTTTCGCCCAGAAATACCAGATTTCTCTCACAAAGAATGTCATTTTCTGCCAGAAATACCCGTTTTCTCTCGGAAATATGACATCGTCTCCCAGAAATTGCAGTTTTCTCCTCAAAAATTTGACGCTTTCTGCCAGAAATAGCAGTTTTCTACAAAAAATACGACATGTATTGCAAGAAATTGCAGTTCTATCCCCCAAAATACAAAATTTTCACACAAGAACACCTCTTTTCTCTTCAGAAATACGATATTTTCTCTCAGAAATATGATATTTTCTCCCAGAAATTGCAGTTTTGTCCCAAGTAGATGACATTTCCTCCCAGAAATAACAATTTACTACCCAAAAGCATGATATTTTCCCCCAGAAACATCAGATTTCTATACAAAATATGACATATTTTCCCAGGAACAACAGTTTTCTCCTCAAGAATACAACATCACCTCCCAGAAATGCCCGGTTTCTCCCAAAATATACAGCCGTTTCAAACAGATGGGCCCGATTTCTCCCCAAGAATATGACGTTTCCTCCCAGAAATACAAGTATTCTGTCCAAAAATAGGACATTTTCTCCCAGAAATACCAGATTTCTCTCTCAAAAAATGACATTTTCTGCCAGAAATACCCGTTTTCTCTCGGAAATATGACATCGTCTCCCAGAAATTGCAGTTTTCTCCTCAAAAATTTGACGCTTTCTGCCAGAAATAGCAGTTTTCTACAAAAAATACGACATTTATTGCAAGAAATTGCAGTTCTATCCCGCAAAGTACAAATCTTTAACACAAGAACACCGCTTTTCTCTTCAGAAATACGATATTTTCTCCCAGAAATATGACATATTCTCCCAGAAATTGCAGTTTTGTCCCAAGTTGATGACATTTCCTCCCAGTAATAACAATTGACTACCCAAATTGATGGTATTTTCCCGCAGAAACATCCGTTTTCTATAAAAAATATGACATATTTTCCCAGGAACAACAGTTTTCTCCTCAAGAATATGACATCACCTCCCAGAAATGCCCGGTTTCTCCCAAAATATACAGCCGTTTCAAACAGATGGGCCCATTTTCTCCCCAAGAATATGACGTTTCCTCCCAGAAATACAAGTATTCTGTCCAAAAATAGGACATTTTCGCCCAGAAATACCAGATTTCTCTCTCAAAAAATGACATCTTCTGCCAGAAATACCCGTTTTCTCTCGGAAATACAACATCGTCTCCCAGAAATTGCAGTTTTCTCCTCAAAAATTTGACGCTTTCTGCCAGAAATAGCAGTTTTCTACAAAAAATACGACATGTATTGCAAGAAATTGCAGTTCTATCCTCCAAAATACAAAATTTTCACACAAGAACACCTCTTTTCTCCTCAGAAATACGATATTTTCTCTCAGAAATATGACATTTTCTCCCAGAAATTGCAGTTTTGTCCCAAGTAGATGACATTTCCTCCCAGAAATAACAATTTACTACCCAAAAGCATGATATTTTCCCCCAGAAACATCAGATTTCTATACAAAATGTGACATATTTTCCCAGGAACAACAGTTTTCTCCTCAAGAATACAACATCACCTCCCAGAAATGCCCGTTTTCTCCCAAAATATACGGCCGTTTCAAACAGATGGGCCCGTTTTCTCCCCAAGAATATGACGTTTCCTCCCAGAAATACAAGTATTCTGTCCAAAAATAGGACATTTTCTCCCAGAAATACCAGATTTCTCTCTCAAAAAATGACATCTTCTGCCAGAAATACCCGTTTTCTCTCGGAAATACGACATCGTCTCCCAGAAATTGCAGTTTTCTCCTCAAAAATTTGACGCTTTCTGCCAGAAATAGCAGTTTTCTACAAAAAATACGACATTTATTGCAAGAAATTGCAGTTCTATCCCGCAAAGTACACATCTTTAACACAAGAACACCGCTTTTCTCTTCAGAAATACGATATTTTCTCCCAGAAATATGACATTTTCTCCCAGAAATTGCAGTTTTGTCCCAAGTTGATGACATTTCCTCCCAGAAATAACAATTTACAACCTAAATTGATGGTATTTTCCCGCAGAAACATCCGTTTTCTATGAAAAATATGACATATTTTCCCAGGAACAACAGTTTTCTCCTCAAGAATACAACATCACCTCCCAGAAATGCCCGGTTTCTCCCAAAATATACGGCCGTTTCAAACAGATGGGCCCGTTTTCTCCCCAAGAATATGACGTTTCCTCCCAGAAATACAAGTATTCTGTCCAAAAATAGGACATTTTCGCCCAGAAATACCAGATTTCTCTCTCAAAGAATGTCATATTCTGCCAGAAATACCCGTTTTCTCTCAGAAATATGACATCGTCTCCCAGAAATTGCAGTTTTCTCCTCAAAAATTTGACGCTTTCTGCCAGAAATAGCAGTTTTCTACAAAAAATACGACATGTATTGCAAGAAATTGCAGTTCTATCCCCCAAAATACAAAATTTTCTCACAAGAACACCTCTTTTCTCTTCAGAAATACGATATTTTCTCTCAGAAATATGACATTTTCCCCCAGAAATTGCAGTTTTGTCCCAAGTAGATGACATTTCCTCCCAGAAATAACAATTTACTACCCAAATTGATGCTATTTTCCCGCAGAAACATCCGTTTTCTATAAAAAATATGACATGCTTTCCCTGGACCAACAGTTTTCTCCTCAAGAATATGACATCACCTCCCAGAAATGCCCGGTTTCTCCCAAAATATACGGCCGTTTCAAACAGATGGGCCCGTTTTCTCCCCAAGAATATGACGTTTCCTCTCAGAAATACAAGTATTCTGTCCAAAAATAGGACATTTTCTCCCAGAAATACCAGATTTCTCTCTCAAAAAATGTCATTTTCTGCCAGAAATACCCGTTTTCTCTCGGAAATATGACATCGTCTCCCAGAAATTGCAGTTTTCTCCTCAAAAATTTGACGCTTTCTGCCAGAAATAGCAGTTTTCTACAAAAAATACGACATGTATTGCAAGAAAATGCAGTTCTATCCTCCAAAATACAAAATTTTCACACAAGAACACCTCTTTTCTCCTCAGAAATACGATATTTTCTCTCAGAAATATGACATTTTCTCCCAGAAATTGCAGTTTTGTCCCAAGTAGATGACATTTCCTCCCAGAAATAACAATTTACTACCCAAAAACATGATATTTTCCCCCAGAAACATCCGTTTTCTATACAAAATATGACATATTTTCCCAGGAACAACAGTTTTCTCCTCAAGAATACGACATCACCTCCCAGAAATGCCCGGTTTCTCCCAAAATATACGGCCGTTTCAAACAGATGGGCCCGTTTTCTCCCCAAGAATATGACGTTTCCTCCCAGAAATACAAGTATTCTGTCCAAAAATAGGACATTTTCGCCCAGAAATACCAGATTTCTCTCTCAAAGAATGTCATATTCTGCCAGAAATACCCGTTTTCTCTCGGAAATATGACATCGTCTCCCAGAAATTGCAGTTTTCTCCTCAAAAATTTGACGCTTTCTGCCAGAAATAGCAGTTTTCTACAGAAAATACGACATGTATTGCAAGAAATTGCAGTTCTATCCCCCAAAATACAAAATTTTCACACAAGAACACCTCTTTTCTCTTCAGAAATACGATATTTTCTCTCAGAAATATGACATTTTCTCCCAGAAATTGCAGTTTTGTCCCAAGTAGATGACATTTTATCCCAGAAATAACAATTTACTATCCAAAAACATGATATTTTCCCCCAGAAACATCCGTTTTCTATACAAAATATGACATATTTTCCCAGGAACAACAGTTTTCTTCTCAAGAATACAACATCACCTCCCAGAAATGCCCGGTTTCTCCCAAAATATACGGCCGTTTCAAGCAGGCCCGATTTCTCCCCAAGAATATGACGTTTCCTCCCAGAAATACAAGTATTCTGTCCAAAAATAGGACATTTTCTCCCAGAAATACCAGATTTCTCTCTCAAAAAATGACATTTTCTGCCAGAAATACCCGTTTTCTCTCGGAAATATGACATCGTCTCCCAGAAATTGCAGTTTTCTCCTCAAAAATTTGACGCTTTCTGCCAGAAATAGCAGTTTTCTACAAAAAATACGACATGTATTGCAAGAAATTGCAGTTCTATCCCCCAAAATACAAATCTTTAACACAAGAACACCTCTTTTCTCTTCAGAAATACGATATTTTCTCCCAGAAATATGACATTTTCTCCCAGAAATTGCAGTTTTGTCCCAAGTTGATGATATTTCCTCCCAGTAATAACAATTGACTTCCCAAATTGCTGGTATTTTCCCCCAGAAACATCCGTTTTCTATAAAACATATGACATATTTTCCCAGGAACAACAGTTTTCTCCTCAAGAACACAACATCACCTCCCAGAAATGCCCGGTTTCTCCCAAAATATACGGCCGTTTCAAACAGATGGGCCCGTTTTCTCCCCAAGAATATGACGTTTCCTCCCAGAAATACAAGTATTCTGTCCAAAAATAGGACATTTTCTCCCAGAAATACCAGATTTCTCTCTCAAAAAATGACATCTTTTGCCAGAAATACCCGTTTTCTCTCGGAAATACGACATCGTCTCCCAGAAATTGCAGTTTTCTCCTCAAAAATTTGACGCTTTCTGCCAGAAATAGCAGTTTTCTACAAAAAATACGACATTTATTGCAAGAAATTGCAGTTCTATCCCGCAAAGTACAAATCTTTAACACAAGAACACCTCTTTTCTCTTCAGAAATACGATATTTTCTCTCAGAAATATGACATTTTCTCCCAGAAATTGCAGTTTTGTCCCAAGTAGATGACATTTCCTCCCAGAAATAACAATTTACTACCCAAATTGATGCTATTTTCCCCCAGAAACATCTGTTTTCTATAAAAAATATGACATATTTTCCCAGGAACAACAGTTTTCTCCTCAAGAATACAACATCACCTCCCAGAAATGCCCGGTTTCTCCCAAAATATACAGCCGTTTCAAACAGATGGGCACGTTATCTCCCCAAGAATATGACGTTTCCTCCCAGAAATACAAGTATTCTGTCCAAAAATAGGACATTTTCTCCCAGAAATACCAGATTTCTCTCTCAAAAAATGACATCTTCTGCCAGAAATACCCGTTTTCTCTCGGAAATACGACATCGTCTCCCAGAAATTGCAGTTTTCTCCTCAAAAATTTGACGCTTTCTGCCAGAAATAGCAGTTTTCTACAAAAAATACGACATTTATTGCAAGAAATTGCAGTTCTATCCCGCAAAGTACACATCTTTAACACAAGAACACCGCTTTTCTCTTCAGAAATACGATATTTTCTCCCAGAAATATGACATTTTCTCCCAGAAATTGCAGTTTTGTCCCAAGTAGATGATATTTCCTCCCAGAAATAACAATTTACTATCCAAAAACATGATATTTTCCCCCAGAAACATCCATTTTCTATAAAAAATATGACATATTTTCCCAGGAACAACAGTTTTCTCCTCAAGAATACAACATCACCTCCCAGAAATGCCCGGTTTCTCCCAAAATATACAGCCGTTTCAAACAGATGGGCCCGTTATCTCCCCAAGAATATGACGTTTCCTCCCAGAAATACAAGTATTCTGTCCAAAAATAGGACATTTTCTCCCAGAAATACCAGATTTCTCTCTCAAAAAATGACATTTTCTGCCAGAAATACCCGTTTTCTCTCGGAAATATGACATCGTCTCCCAGAAATTGCAGTTTTCTCCTCAAAAATTTGACGCTTTCTGCCAGAAATAGCAGTTTTCTACAAAAAATACGAAATGTATTGCAAAAAATTGCAGTTCTATCCTCCAAAATACAAAATTTTCACACAAGAACACCTCTTTTCTCCTCAGAAATACGATATTTTCTCTCAGAAATATGACATTTTCTCCCAGAAATTGCAGTTTTGTCCCAAGTAGATGACATTTCCTCCCAGAAATAACAATTTACTACCCAAAAACATGATATTTTCCCCCAGAAACATCCGTTTTCTATACAAAATATGACATATTTTCCCAGGAACAACAGTTTTCTCCTCAAGAATACGACATCACCTCCCAGAAATGCCCGGTTTCTCCCAAAATATACGGCCGTTTCAAACAGATGGGCCCGTTTTCTCCCCAAGAATATGACGTTTCCTCCCAGAAATACAAGTATTCTGTCCAAAAATAGGACATTTTCGCCCAGAAATACCAGATTTCTCTCTCAAAGAATGTCATATTCTGCCAGAAATACCCGTTTTCTCTCGGAAATATGACATCGTCTCCCAGAAATTGCAGTTTTCTCCTCAAAAATTTGACGCTTTCTGCCAGAAATAGCAGTTTTCTACAGAAAATACGACATGTATTGCAAGAAATTGCAGTTCTATCCCCCAAAATACAAAATTTTCACACAAGAACACCTCTTTTCTCTTCAGAAATACGATATTTTCTCTCAGAAATATGACATTTTCTCCCAGAAATTGCAGTTTTGTCCCAAGTAGATGACATTTTATCCCAGAAATAACAATTTACTATCCAAAAACATGATATTTTCCCCCAGAAACATCCGTTTTCTATACAAAATATGACATATTTTCCCAGGAACAACAGTTTTCTTCTCAAGAATACAACATCACCTCCCAGAAATGCCCGGTTTCTCCCAAAATATACGGCCGTTTCAAGCAGGCCCGATTTCTCCCCAAGAATATGACGTTTCCTCCCAGAAATACAAGTATTCTGTCCAAAAATAGGACATTTTCTCCCAGAAATACCAGATTTCTCTCTCAAAAAATGACATTTTCTGCCAGAAATACCCGTTTTCTCTCGGAAATATGACATCGTCTCCCAGAAATTGCTGTTTTCTCCTCAAAAATTTGACGCTTTCTGCCAGAAATAGCAGTTTTCTACAAAAAATACGACATGTATTGCAAGAAATTGCAGTTCTATCCCCCAAAATACAAATCTTTAACACAAGAACACCTCTTTTCTCTTCAGAAATACGATATTTTCTCCCAGAAATATGACATTTTCTCCCAGAAATTGCAGTTTTGTCCCAAGTTGATGATATTTCCTCCCAGTAATAACAATTGACTTCCCAAATTGCTGGTATTTTCCCCCAGAAACATCCGTTTTCTATAAAACATATGACATATTTTCCCAGGAACAACAGTTTTCTCCTCAAGAACACAACATCACCTCCCAGAAATGCCCGGTTTCTCCCAAAATATACGGCCGTTTCAAACAGATGGGCCCGTTTTCTCCCCAAGAATATGACGTTTCCTCCCAGAAATACAAGTATTCTGTCCAAAAATAGGACATTTTCTCCCAGAAATACCAGATTTCTCTCTCAAAAAATGACATCTTTTGCCAGAAATACCCGTTTTCTCTCGGAAATACGACATCGTCTCCCAGAAATTGCAGTTTTCTCCTCAAAAATTTGACGCTTTCTGCCAGAAATAGCAGTTTTCTACAAAAAATACGACATTTATTGCAAGAAATTGCAGTTCTATCCCGCAAAGTACAAATCTTTAACACAAGAACACCTCTTTTCTCTTCAGAAATACGATATTTTCTCTCAGAAATATGACATTTTCTCCCAGAAATTGCAGTTTTGTCCCAAGTAGATGACATTTCCTCCCAGAAATAACAATTTACTACCCAAATTGATGCTATTTTCCCCCAGAAACATCTGTTTTCTATAAAAAATATGACATATTTTCCCAGGAACAACAGTTTTCTCCTCAAGAATACAACATCACCTCCCAGAAATGCCCGGTTTCTCCCAAAATATACAGCCGTTTCAAACAGATGGGCACGTTATCTCCCCAAGAATATGACGTTTCCTCCCAGAAATACAAGTATTCTGTCCAAAAATAGGACATTTTCTCCCAGAAATACCAGATTTCTCTCTCAAAAAATGACATTTTCTGCCAGAAATACCCGTTTTCTCTCGGAAATATGACATCGTCTCCCAGAAATTGCAGTTTTCTCCTCAAAAATTTGACGCTTTCTGCCAGAAATAGCAGTTTTCTACAAAAAATACGACATGTATTGCAAGAAATTGCAGTTCTATCCTCCAAAATACAAAATTTTCACACAAGAACACCTCTTTTCTCCTCAGAAATACGATATTTTCTCCCAGAAATATGACATTTTCTCCCAGAAATTGCAGTTTTGTCCCAAGTAGATGACATTTCCTCCCAGAAATAACAATTTACTACCTAAATTGATGCTATTTTCCCCCAGAAACATCCGTTTTCTATAAAAAATATGACATATTTTCCCAGGAACAACAGTTTTCTCCTCAAGAATACAACATCACCTCCCAGAAATGCCCGGTTTCTAACAAAATATACGGCCGTTTCAAACACGCCCGTTCTCTCCCTAAGAATATGACGTTTCCTCCCAGAAACACAAGTATTCTGTCCAAAAATAGGACATTTTCTCCCAGAAATACCAGATTTCTCTCTCAAAAAATGACATCTTCTGCCAGAAATACCCGTTTTCTCTCGGAAATATGACATCATCTCCCAGAAATTGCAGTTTTCTCCTCAAAAATTTGACGCTTTCTGCCAGAAATAGCAGTTTTCTACAAAAAATACGACATGTATTGCAAGAAATTGCAGTTCTATCCCCCAAAATACAAAATTTTCACACAAGAACACCTCTTTTCTCTTCAGAAATACGATATTTTCTCCCAGAAATATGACATTTTCTCCCAGAAATTGCAGTTTTGTCCCAAGTAGATGACATTTCCTCCCAGAAATAACAATTTATTATCCAAAAACATGATATTTTCCCCCAGAAACATCCGTTTTCTATACAAAATATGACATATTTTCCCAGGAACAACAGTTTTCTCCTCAAGAATATGACATCACCTCCCAGAAATGCCCGGTTTCTCCCAAAATATACGGCCATATCAAACAGATAGGCCCGTTTTCTCCCCAAGAATATGACGTTTCCTCCCAGAAATACAAGTATTCTGTCCAAAAATAGGACATTTTCTCCCAGAAAAACCAGATTTTTCTCGGAAAAAATGACATATTCTGCCAGAAATACCCGTTTTCACTCGGAAATATGACATCGTCTCCCAGAAATTGCAGTTTTCTCCTCAAAAATTTGACGCTTTCTGCCAGAAATAGCAGTTTTCTACAAAAAATATGACATTTATTGCAAGAAATTGCAGTTCTATCCCCCACAATACAAAATTTTCACACAAGAACACCTCTTTTCTCTTCAGAAATACGATATTTTCTCCCAGAAATATGACATATTCTCCCAGAAATTGCAGTTTTGTCCCAAGTTGATGACATTTCCTCCCAGAAATAACAATTTACTACCAAAATTGATGCTATTTTCCCGCAGAAACATCCGTTTTCTATAAAAAATATGACATATTTTCCCAGGACCAACAGTTTTCTCCTCAAGAATACAACATCACCTCCCAGAAATGCCCGGTTTCTCCCAAAATATACGGCCGTTTCAAACAGATGGGCCCGTTTTCTCCCCAAGAATATGACGTTTCCTCCCAGAAATACAAGTATTCTGTCCAAAAATAGGACATTTTCTCCCAGAAATACCAGATTTCTCTCTCAAAAAATGACATCTTCTGCCAGAAATACCCGTTTTCTCTCGGAAATACGACATCGTCTCCCAGAAATTGCAGTTTTCTCCTAAAAATTTGACGCTTTCTGCCAGAAATAGCAGTTTTCTACAAAAAATACGACATTTATTGCAAGAAATTGCAGTTCTATCCCGCAAAGTACAAATCTTTAACACAAGAACACCTCTTTTCTCTTCAGAAATACGATATTTTCTCTCAGAAATATGACATATTCTCCCAGAAATTGCAGTTTTGTCCCAAGTAGATGACATTTCCTCCCAGAAATAACAATTTACTATCCAAAAACATGATATTTTCCCCCAGAAACATCCGTTTTCTATACAAAATATGACATATTTTCCCAGGAACAACAGTTTTCTTCTCAAGAATACAACATCACCTCCCAGAAATGCCCGGTTTCTCCCAAAATATACGGCCGTTTCAAACAGATGGGCCCGTTTTCTCCCCAAGAATATGACGTTTCCTCCCAGAAATACAAGTATTCTGTCCAAAAATAGGACATTTTCGCCCAGAAATACCAGATTTCTCTCACAAAGAATGTCATTTTCTGCCAGAAATACCCGTTTTCTCTCGGAAATATGACATCGTCTCCCAGAAATTGCAGTTTTCTCCTCAAAAATTTGACGCTTTCTGCCAGAAATAGCAGTTTTCTACAAAAAATACGACATGTATTGCAAGAAATTGCAGTTCTATCCCCCAAAATACAAAATTTTCACACAAGAACACCTCTTTTCTCTTCAGAAATACGATATTTTCTCTCAGAAATATGATATTTTCTCCCAGAAATTGCAGTTTTGTCCCAAGTAGATGACATTTCCTCCCAGTAATAACAATTTACTACCCAAAAGCATGATATTTTCCCCCAGAAACATCAGATTTCTATACAAAATATGACATATTTTCCCAGGAACAACAGTTTTCTCCTCAAGAATACAACATCACCTCCCAGAAATGCCCGGTTTCTCCCAAAATATACAGCCGTTTCAAACAGATGGGCCCGATTTCTCCCCAAGAATATGACGTTTCCTCCCAGAAATACAAGTATTCTGTCCAAAAATAGGACATTTTCTCCCAGAAATACCAGATTTCTCTCTCAAAAAATGACATTTTCTGCCAGAAATACCCGTTTTCTCTCGGAAATATGACATCGTCTCCCAGAAATTGCAGTTTTCTCCTCAAAAATTTGACGCTTTCTGCCAGAAATAGCAGTTTTCTACAAAAAATACGACATTTATTGCAAGAAATTGCAGTTCTATCCCGCAAAGTACAAATCTTTAACACAAGAACACCGCTTTTCTCTTCAGAAATACGATATTTTCTCCCAGAAATATGACATATTCTCCCAGAAATTGCAGTTTTGTCCCAAGTTGATGACATTTCCTCCCAGAAATAACCATTTACAACCTAAATTGATGGTATTTTCCCGCAGAAACATCCGTTTTCTATAAAAAATATGACATATTTTCCCAGGAACAACAGTTTTCTCCTCAAGAATATGACATCACCTCCCAGAAATGCCCGGTTTCTCCCAAAATATACAGCCGTTTCAAACAGATGGGCCCATTTTCTCCCCAAGAATATGACGTTTCCTCCCAGAAATACAAGTATTCTGTCCAAAAATAGGACATTTTCGCCCAGAAATACCAGATTTCTCTCTCAAAAAATGACATCTTCTGCCAGAAATACCCGTTTTCTCTCGGAAATACAACATCGTCTCCCAGAAATTGCAGTTTTCTCCTCAAAAATTTGACGCTTTCTGCCAGAAATAGCAGTTTTCTACAAAAAATACGACATGTATTGCAAGAAATTGCAGTTCTATCCTCCAAAATACAAAATTTTCACACAAGAACACCTCTTTTCTCCTCAGAAATACGATATTTTCTCTCAGAAATATGACATTTTCTCCCAGAAATTGCAGTTTTGTCCCAAGTAGATGACATTTCCTCCCAGAAATAACAATTTACTACCCAAAAGCATGATATTTTCCCCCAGAAACATCAGATTTCTATACAAAATGTGACATATTTTCCCAGGAACAACAGTTTTCTCCTCAAGAATACAACATCACCTCCCAGAAATGCCCGTTTTCTCCCAAAATATACGGCCGTTTCAAACAGATGGGCCCGTTATCTCCCCAAGAATATGACGTTTCCTCCCAGAAATACAAGTATTCTGTCCAAAAATAGGACATTTTCTCCCAGAAATACCAGATTTCTCTCTCAAAAAATGACATCTTCTGCCAGAAATACCCGTTTTCTCTCGGAAATACGACATCGTCTCCCAGAAATTGCAGTTTTCTCCTCAAAAATTTGACGCTTTCTGCCAGAAATAGCAGTTTTCTACAAAAAATACGACATTTATTGCAAGAAATTGCAGTTCTATCCCGCAAAGTACACATCTTTAACACAAGAACACCGCTTTTCTCTTCAGAAATACGACATCGTCTCCCAGAAATATGACATTTTCTCCCAGAAATTGCAGTTTTGTCCCAAGTAGATGATATTTCCTCCCAGAAATAACAATTTACTATCCAAAAACATGATATTTTCCCCCAGAAACATCCATTTTCTATAAAAAATATGACATATTTTCCCAGGAACAACAGTTTTCTCCTCAAGAATACAACATCACCTCCCAGAAATGCCCGGTTTCTCCCAAAATATACAGCCGTTTCAAACAGATGGGCCCGTTATCTCCCCAAGAATATGACGTTTCCTCCCAGAAATACAAGTATTCTGTCCAAAAATAGGACATTTTCTCCCAGAAATACCAGATTTCTCTCTCAAAAAATGACATTTTCTGCCAGAAATACCCGTTTTCTCTCGGAAATATGACATCGTCTCCCAGAAATTGCAGTTTTCTCCTCAAAAATTTGACGCTTTCTGCCAGAAATAGCAGTTTTCTACAAAAAATACGAAATGTATTGCAAAAAATTGCAGTTCTATCCTCCAAAATACAAAATTTTCACACAAGAACACCTCTTTTCTCCTCAGAAATACGATATTTTCTCTCAGAAATATGACATTTTCTCCCAGAAATTGCAGTTTTGTCCCAAGTTGATGACATTTCCTCCCAGAAATAACCATTTACAACCTAAATTGATGGTATTTTCCCGCTGAAACATCCGTTTTCTATGAAAAATATGACATATTTTCCCAGGAACAACAGTTTTCTCCTCAAGAATACAACATCACCTCCCAGAAATGCCCGGTTTCTCCCAAAATATACGGCCGTTTCAAACAGATGGGCCCGTTTTCTCCCCAAGAATATGACGTTTCCTCCCAGAAATACAAGTATTCTGTCCAAAAATAGGACATTTTCGCCCAGAAATACCAGATTTCTCTCTCAAAGAATGTCATTTTCTGCCAGAAATACCCGTTTTCTCTCAGAAATATGACATCGTCTCCCAGAAATTGCAGTTTTCTCCTCAAAAATTTGACGCTTTCTGCCAGAAATAGCAGTTTTCTACAAAAAATACGACATGTATTGCAAGAAATTGCAGTTCTATCCCCCAAAATACAAAATTTTCTCACAAGAACACCTCTTTTCTCTTCAGAAATACGATATTTTCTCTCAGAAATATGACATTTTCCCCCAGAAATTGCAGTTTTGTCCCAAGTAGATGACATTTCCTCCCAGAAATAACAATTTACTACCCAAATTGATGCTATTTTCCCGCAGAAACATCCGTTTTCTATAAAAAATATGACATGTTTTCCCTGGACCAACAGTTTTCTCCTCAAGAATATGACATCACCTCCCAGAAATGCCCGGTTTCTCCCAAAATATACGGCCGTTTCAAACAGATGGGCCCGTTTTCTCCCCAAGAATATGACGTTTCCTCTCAGAAATACAAGTATTCTGTCCAAAAATAGGACATTTTCTCCCAGAAATACCAGATTTCTCTCTCAAAAAATGACATCTTCTGCCAGAAATACCCGTTTTCTCTCGGAAATACGACATCGTCTCCCAGAAATTGCAGTTTTCTCCTAAAAATTTGACGCTTTCTGCCAGAAATAGCAGTTTTCTACAAAAAATACGACATTTATTGCAAGAAATTGCAGTTCTATCCCGCAAAGTACAAATCTTTAACACAAGAACACCTCTTTTCTCTTCAGAAATACGATATTTTCTCTCAGAAATATGACATATTCTCCCAGAAATTGCAGTTTTGTCCCAAGTAGATGACATTTCCTCCCAGAAATAACAATTTACTATCCAAAAACATGATATTTTCCCCCAGAAACATCCGTTTTCTATACAAAATATGACATATTTTCCCAGGAACAACAGTTTTCTTCTCAAGAATACAACATCACCTCCCAGAAATGCCCGGTTTCTCCCAAAATATACGGCCGTTTCAAACAGATGGGCCCGTTTTCTCCCCAAGAATATGACGTTTCCTCCCAGAAATACAAGTATTCTGTCCAAAAATAGGACATTTTCGCCCAGAAATACCAGATTTCTCTCACAAAGAATGTCATTTTCTGCCAGAAATACCCGTTTTCTCTCGGAAATATGACATCGTCTCCCAGAAATTGCAGTTTTCTCCTCAAAAATTTGACGCTTTCTGCCAGAAATAGCAGTTTTCTACAAAAAATACGACATGTATTGCAAGAAATTGCAGTTCTATCCCCCAAAATACAAAATTTTCACACAAGAACACCTCTTTTCTCTTCAGAAATACGATATTTTCTCTCAGAAATATGATATTTTCTCCCAGAAATTGCAGTTTTGTCCCAAGTAGATGACATTTCCTCCCAGTAATAACAATTTACTACCCAAAAGCATGATATTTTCCCCCAGAAACATCAGATTTCTATACAAAATATGACATATTTTCCCAGGAACAACAGTTTTCTCCTCAAGAATACAACATCACCTCCCAGAAATGCCCGGTTTCTCCCAAAATATACAGCCGTTTCAAACAGATGGGCCCGATTTCTCCCCAAGAATATGACGTTTCCTCCCAGAAATACAAGTATTCTGTCCAAAAATAGGACATTTTCTCCCAGAAATACCAGATTTCTCTCTCAAAAAATGACATTTTCTGCCAGAAATACCCGTTTTCTCTCGGAAATATGACATCGTCTCCCAGAAATTGCAGTTTTCTCCTCAAAAATTTGACGCTTTCTGCCAGAAATAGCAGTTTTCTACAAAAAATACGACATTTATTGCAAGAAATTGCAGTTCTATCCCGCAAAGTACAAATCTTTAACACAAGAACACCGCTTTTCTCTTCAGAAATACGATATTTTCTCCCAGAAATATGACATATTCTCCCAGAAATTGCAGTTTTGTCCCAAGTTGATGACATTTCCTCCCAGTAATAACAATTGACTACCCAAATTGATGGTATTTTCCCGCAGAAACATCCGTTTTCTATAAAAAATATGACATATTTTCCCAGGAACAACAGTTTTCTCCTCAAGAATATGACATCACCTCCCAGAAATGCCCGGTTTCTCCCAAAATATACAGCCGTTTCAAACAGATGGGCCCATTTTCTCCCCAAGAATATGACGTTTCCTCCCAGAAATACAAGTATTCTGTCCAAAAATAGGACATTTTCGCCCAGAAATACCAGATTTCTCTCTCAAAAAATGACATCTTCTGCCAGAAATACCCGTTTTCTCTCGGAAATACAACATCGTCTCCCAGAAATTGCAGTTTTCTCCTCAAAAATTTGACGCTTTCTGCCAGAAATAGCAGTTTTCTACAAAAAATACGACATGTATTGCAAGAAATTGCAGTTCTATCCTCCAAAATACAAAATTTTCACACAAGAACACCTCTTTTCTCCTCAGAAATACGATATTTTCTCTCAGAAATATGACATTTTCTCCCAGAAATTGCAGTTTTGTCCCAAGTAGATGACATTTCCTCCCAGAAATAACAATTTACTACCCAAAAGCATGATATTTTCCCCCAGAAACATCAGATTTCTATACAAAATGTGACATATTTTCCCAGGAACAACAGTTTTCTCCTCAAGAATACAACATCACCTCCCAGAAATGCCCGTTTTCTCCCAAAATATACGGCCGTTTCAAACAGATGGGCCCGTTATCTCCCCAAGAATATGACGTTTCCTCCCAGAAATACAAGTATTCTGTCCAAAAATAGGACATTTTCTCCCAGAAATACCAGATTTCTCTCTCAAAAAATGACATCTTCTGCCAGAAATACCCGTTTTCTCTCGGAAATACGACATCGTCTCCCAGAAATTGCAGTTTTCTCCTCAAAAATTTGACGCTTTCTGCCAGAAATAGCAGTTTTCTACAAAAAATACGACATTTATTGCAAGAAATTGCAGTTCTATCCCGCAAAGTACACATCTTTAACACAAGAACACCGCTTTTCTCTTCAGAAATACGATATTTTCTCCCAGAAATATGACATTTTCTCCCAGAAATTGCAGTTTTGTCCCAAGTAGATGATATTTCCTCCCAGAAATAACAATTTACTATCCAAAAACATGATATTTTCCCCCAGAAACATCCATTTTCTATAAAAAATATGACATATTTTCCCAGGAACAACAGTTTTCTCCTCAAGAATACAACATCACCTCCCAGAAATGCCCGGTTTCTCCCAAAATATACAGCCGTTTCAAACAGATGGGCCCGTTATCTCCCCAAGAATATGACGTTTCCTCCCAGAAATACAAGTATTCTGTCCAAAAATAGGACATTTTCTCCCAGAAATACCAGATTTCTCTCTCAAAAAATGACATTTTCTGCCAGAAATACCCGTTTTCTCTCGGAAATATGACATCGTCTCCCAGAAATTGCAGTTTTCTCCTCAAAAATTTGACGCTTTCTGCCAGAAATAGCAGTTTTCTACAAAAAATACGAAATGTATTGCAAAAAATTGCAGTTCTATCCTCCAAAATACAAAATTTTCACACAAGAACACCTCTTTTCTCCTCAGAAATACGATATTTTCTCTCAGAAATATGACATTTTCTCCCAGAAATTGCAGTTTTGTCCCAAGTTGATGACATTTCCTCCCAGAAATAACCATTTACAACCTAAATTGATGGTATTTTCCCGCTGAAACATCCGTTTTCTATGAAAAATATGACATATTTTCCCAGGAACAACAGTTTTCTCCTCAAGAATACAACATCACCTCCCAGAAATGCCCGGTTTCTCCCAAAATATACGGCCGTTTCAAACAGATGGGCCCGTTTTCTCCCCAAGAATATGACGTTTCCTCCCAGAAATACAAGTATTCTGTCCAAAAATAGGACATTTTCGCCCAGAAATACCAGATTTCTCTCTCAAAGAATGTCATTTTCTGCCAGAAATACCCGTTTTCTCTCAGAAATATGACATCGTCTCCCAGAAATTGCAGTTTTCTCCTCAAAAATTTGACGCTTTCTGCCAGAAATAGCAGTTTTCTACAAAAAATACGACATGTATTGCAAGAAATTGCAGTTCTATCCCCCAAAATACAAAATTTTCTCACAAGAACACCTCTTTTCTCTTCAGAAATACGATATTTTCTCTCAGAAATATGACATTTTCCCCCAGAAATTGCAGTTTTGTCCCAAGTAGATGACATTTCCTCCCAGAAATAACAATTTACTACCCAAAAACATGATATTTTCCCCCAGAAACATCCGTTTTCTATACAAAATATGACATATTTTCCCAGGAACAACAGTTTTCTCCTCAAGAATACAACATCACCTCCCAGAAATGCCCGGTTTCTAACAAAATATACGGCCGTTTCAAACACGCCCGTTCTCTCCCTAAGAATATGACGTTTCCTCCCAGAAACACAAGTATTCTGTCCAAAAATAGGACATTTTCTCCCAGAAATACCAGATTTCTCTCTCAAAAAATGACATCTTCTGCCAGAAATACCCGTTTTCTCTCGGAAATATGACATCATCTCCCAGAAATTGCAGTTTTCTCCTCAAAAATTTGACGCTTTCTGCCAGAAATAGCAGTTTTCTACAAAAAATACGACATGTATTGCAAGAAATTGCAGTTCTATCCCCCAAAATACAAAATTTTCACACAAGAACACCTCTTTTCTCTTCAGAAATACGATATTTTCTCTCAGAAATATGACATTTTCCCCCAGAAATTGCAGTTTTGTCCCAAGTAGATGACATTTCCTCCCAGAAATAACAATTTACTACCCAAATTGATGCTATTTTCCCGCAGAAACATCCGTTTTCTATACAAAATATGACATATTTTCCCAGGAACAACAGTTTTCTCCTCAAGAATACAACATCACCTCCCAGAAATGCCCGGTTTCTCCCAAAATATACGGCCGTTTCAAACAGATGGGCCCGTTTTCTCCCCAAGAATATGACGTTTCCTCCCAGAAATACAAGTATTCTGTCCAAAAATAGGACATTTTCTCCCAGAAATACCAGATTTCTCTCTCTCTGAAAAAATGACATCTTCTGCCAGAAATACCCGTTTTCTCTCGGTAATACGACATCGTCTCCCAGAAATTGCAGTTTTCTCCTCAAAAATTTAACGCTTTCTGCCAGAAATAGCAGTTTTCTGCAAAAAATACGACATTTATTGCAAGAAATTGCAGTTCTATCCCCCAAAATACAAATCTTTAACACAAGAACACCTCTTTTCTCTTCAGAAATACGATATTTTCTCCCAGAAATATGACATTTTCTCCCAGAAATTGCAGTTTTGTCCCAAGTAGATGACATTTCCTCCCAGAAATAACAATTTACTACCCAAAAGCATGATATTTTCCCCCAGAAACATCCGTTTTTTATACAAAATATGACATATTATCCCAGGAACAACAGTTTTCTTCTCAAGAATACAACATCACCTCCCAGAAATGCCCGGTTTCTCCCAAAATATACAGCCGTTTCAAACAGGCCCGATTTCTCCCCAAGAATATGACGTTTCCTCCCAGAAATACAAGTATTCTGTCCAAAAATAGGACATTTTCTCCCAGAAATACCAGATTTCTCTCTCAAAAAATGACATTTTCTGCCAGAAATACCCGTTTTCTCTCGGAAATACGACATCATCTCCCAGAAATTGCAGTTTTCTCCTCAAAAATTTGACGCTTTCTGCCAGAAATAGCAGTTTTCTACAGAAAATACGACATGTATTGCAAGAAATTGCAGTTCTATCCCCCAAAATACAAAATTTTCACACAAGAACACCTCTTTTCTCCTCAGAAATACGATATTTTCTCTCAGAAATATGACATTTTCTCCCAGAAATTGCAGTTTTGTCCCAAGTAGATGACATTTCCTCCCAGAAATAACAATATACAACCTAAATTGATGGTATTTTCCCGCAGAAACATCCGTTTTCTATAAAAAATATGACATATTTTCCCAGGACCAACAGTTTTCTCCTCAAGAATACAACATCACCTCCCAGAAATGCCCGGTTTCTCCCAAAATATACGGCCGTTTCAAACAGATGGGCCCGTTTTCTCCCCAAGAATATGACGTTTCCTCCCAGAAATACAAGTATTCTGTCCAAAAATAGGACATTTTCGCCCAGAAATACCAGATTTCTCTCTCAAAAAATGTCATTTTCTGCCAGAAATACCCGTTTTCTCTCGGAAATATGACATCGTCTCCCAGAAATTGCAGTTTTCTCCTCAAAAATTTGACGCTTTCTGCCAGAAATAGCAGTTTTCTACAAAAAATACGACATGTATTGCAAGAAATTGCAGTTCTATCCCGCAAAGTACAAATCTTTAACACAAGAACACCTCTTTTCTCTTCAGAAATACGATATTTTCTCTCAGAAATATGACATTTTCTCCCAGAAATTGCAGTTTTGTCCCAAGTAGATGACATTTCCTCCCAGAAATAACAATTTACTATCCAAAAACATGATATTTTCCCCCAGAAACATCCGTTTTCTATACAAAATATGACATATTTTCCCAGGAACAACAGTTTTCTCCTCAAGAATACAACATCACCTCCCAGAAATGCCCGGTTTCTCCCAAAATATACAGCCGTTTCAAAAAAGGCCCGATTACTCCCCAAGAATATGACGTTTCCTCCCAGAAATACAAGTATTCTGTCCAAAAATAGGACATTTTCTCCCAGAAATACCAGATTTCTCTCTCTCTGAAAAAATGACATCTTCTGCCAGAAATACCCGTTTTCTCTCGGAAATACGACATCGTCTCCCAGAAATTGCAGTTTTCTCCTCAAAAATTTGACGCTTTCTGCCAGAAATAGCAGTTTTCTGCAAAAAATACGACATTTATTGCAAGAAATTGCAGTTCTATCCCCCAAAATACAAAATTTTCACACAAGAACACCTCTTTTCTCTGCAGAAATACGATATTTTCTCCCAGAAATATGACATTTTCTCCCAGAAATTGCAGTTTTGTCCCAAGTAGATCACATTTTATCCAAGAAATAACAATTTACTACCCAAAAACATGATATTTTCCCCCAGAAACATCCGTTTTCTATACAAAATATGACATATTTTCCCAGGAACAACAGTTTTCTCCTCAAGAATACAACATCACCTCCCAGAAATGCCCGGTTTCTCCCAAAATATACGGCCGTTTCAAACAGATGGGCCCGTTTTCTCCCCAAGAATATGACGTTTCCTCCCAGAAATACAAGTATTCTGTCCAAAAATAGGACATTTTCGCCCAGAAATACCAGATTTCTCTCTCAAAAAATGTCATTTTCTGCCAGAAATACCCGTTTTCTCTCGGAAATATGACATCGTCTCCCAGAAATTGCAGTTTTCTCCTCAAAAATTTGACGCTTTCTGCCAGAAATAGCAGTTTTCTACAAAAAATACGACATGTATTGCAAGAAATTGCAGTTCTATCCCCCAAAATACAAATCTTTAACACAAGAACACCTCTTTTCTCTTCAGAAATACGATATTTTCTCTCAGAAATATGACATTTTCTCCCAGAAATTGCAGTTTTGTCCCAAGTAGATGACATTTCCTCCCAGAAATAACAATTTACTATCCAAAAACATGATATTTTCCCCCAGAAACATCCGTTTTCTTACAAAATATGACATATTTTCCCAGGAACAACAGTTTTCTCCTCAAGAATACAACATCACCTCCCAGAAATGCCCGGTTTCTCCCAAAATATACAGCCGTTTCAAACAGGCCCGATTTCTCCCCAAGAATATGACGTTTCCTCCCAGAAATACAAGTATTCTGTCCAAAAATAGGACATTTTCTCCCAGAAATACCAGATTTCTCTCTCTCTGAAAAAATGACATCTTCTGCCAGAAATACCCGTTTTCTCTCGGAAATACGACATCGTCTCCCAGAAATTGCAGTTTTCTCCTCAAAAATTTGACGCTTTCTGCCAGAAATAGCAGTTTTCTACAAAAAATACGACATTTATTGCAAGAAATTGCAGTTCTATCCCCCAAAATACAAAATTTTCAAACAAGAACTTCTCTTTTCTCTTCAGAAATACGATATTTTCTCCCAGAAATATGACATTTTCTCCCAGAAATTGCAGTTTTGTCCCAAGTAGATGACATTTTATCCCAGAAATAACAATTTACTACCCAAAAACATGATATTTTCCCCCAGAAACATCCGTTTTCTATACAAAATATGACATATTTTCCCAGGAACAACAGTTTTCTCCTCAAGAATACAACATCACCTCCCAGAAATGCCCGGTTTCTCCCAAAATATACAGCCGTTTCAAACAGGCCCGATTTCTCCCCAAGAATATGACGTTTCCTCCCAGAAATACAAGTATTCTGTCCAAAAATAGGACATTTTCTCCCAGAAATACCAGATTTCTCTCTCAAAAAATGACATTTTCTGCCAGAAATACCCGTTTTCTCTCGGAAATATGACATCGTCTCCCAGAAATTGCAGTTTTCTCCTCAAAAATTTGACGCTTTCTGCCAGAAATAGCAGTTTTCTACAAAAAATACGACATGTATTGCAAGAAATTGCAGTTCTATCCCCCAAAATACAAAATTTTCACACAAGAACACCTCTTTTCTCTTCAGAAATACGATATTTTCTCCCAGAAATATGACATTTTCTCCCAGAAATTGCAGTTTTGTCCCATGTAGATGACATTTCCTCCCAGAAATAACAATTTACTATCCAAAAACATAATATTTTCCCCCACAAACATCCGTTTTCTATAAAACATATGACATATTTTCCCAGGAACAACAGTTTTCTTCTCAAGAATACAACATCACCTCCCAGAAATGCCCGGTTTCTCCCAAAATATACGGCCGTTTCAAACAGGCCCGATTTCTCCCCAAGAATATGACGTTTCCTCCCAGAAATACAAGTATTCTGTCCAAAAATAGGACATTTTCTCCCAGAAATACCAGATTTCTCTCTCAAAAAATGACATTTTCTACCAGAAATACCCGTTTTCTCTCGGAAATATGACATCGTCTCCCAGAAATTGCAGTTTTCTCCTCAAAAATTTGACGCTTTCTGCCAGAAATAGCAGTTTTCTACAAAAAATACGACATGTATTGCAAGAAATTGCAGTTCTATCCCCCAAAATACAAAATTTTCACACAAGAACACCTCTTTTCTCTTCAGAAATACGATATTTTCTCCCAGAAATATGACATTTTCTCCCAGAAATTGCAGTTTTGTCCCAAGTAGATGACATTTCCTCCCAGAAATAACAATTTACTACCCAAAAACATGATATTTTCCCCCAGAAACATCCGTTTTCTATACAAAATATGACATATTTTCCCAGGAACAACAGTTTTCTTCTCAAGAATACAACATCACCTCCCAGAAATGCCCGGTTTCTCCCAAAATATACGGCCGTTTCAAACAGGCCCGTTCTCTCCCTAAGAATATGACGTTTCCTCCCAGAAATACAAGTATTCTGTCCAAAAATAGGACATTTTCTCCCAGAAATACCAGATTTCTCTCTCAAAAAATGACATTTTCAGCCAGAAATACCCGTTTTCTCTCGGAAATATGACATCGTCTCCCAGAAATTGCAGTTTTCTCCTCAAAAATTTGACGCTTTCTGCCAGAAATAGCAGTTTTCTACAAAAAATACGACATGTATTGCAAGAAATTGCAGTTCTATCCTCCAAAATACAAAATTTTCACACAAGAACACCTCTTTTCTCTTCAGAAATACGATATTTTCTCTCAGAAATATGACATTTTCTCCCAGAAATTGCAGTTTTGTCCCAAGTAGATGACATTTCCTCCCAGAAATAACAATTTACTATCCAAAAACATGATATTTTCCCCCAGAAACATCCGTTTTCTATACAAAATATGACATATTTTCCCAGGACCAACAGTTTTCTCCTCAAGAATACAACATCACCTCCCAGAAATGCCCGGTTTCTCCCAAAATATACAGCCGTTTCTAACAGGCCCGATTTCTCCCCAAGAATATGACGTTTCCTCCCAGAAATACAAGTATTCTGTCCAAAAATAGGACATTTTCTCCCAGAAATACCAGATTTCTCTCTCAAAAAATGACATCTTCTGCCAGAAATACCCGTTTTCTCTCGGAAATACGACATCGTCTCCCAGAAATTGCAGTTTTCTCCTCAAAAATTTGACGCTTTCTGCCAGAAATAGCAGTTTTCTACAAAAAATACGACATGTATTGCAAGAAATTGCAGTTCTATCCCCCAAAATACAAAATTTTCACACAAGAACACCTCTTTTCTCTTCAGAAATACGATATTTTCTCCCAGAAATATGACATTTTCTCCCAGAAATTGCAGTTTTGTCCCAAGTAGATGACATTTTATCCCAGAAATAACAATTTACTACCCAAAAACACGATATTTTCCCCCAGAAACATCCGTTTTCTATACAAAATATGACATATTTTCCCAGGAACAACAGTTTTCTTCTCAAGAATACAACATCACCTCCCAGAAATGCCCGGTTTCTCCCAAAATATACAGCCGTTTCAAACAGGCCCGATTTCTCCCCAAGAATATGACGTTTCCTCCCAGAAATACAAGTATTCTGTCCAAAAATAGGACATTTTCTCCCAGAAATACCAGATTTCTCTCTCAAAAAATGACATTTTCTACCAGAAATACCCGTTTTCTCTCGGAAATATGACATCGTCTCCCAGAAATTGCAGTTTTCTCCTCAAAAATTTGACGCTTTCTGCCAGAAATAGCAGTTTTCTACAAAAAATACGACATGTATTGCAAGAAATTGCAGTTCTATCCCGCAAAGTACAAATCTTTAACACAAGAACACCTCTTTTCTCTTCAGAAATACGATATTTTCTCCCAGAAATATGACATATTCTCCCAGAAATTGCAGTTTTGTCCCAAGTAGATGACATTTCCTCCCAGTAATAACAATTGACTACCCAAATTGATGGTATTTTCCCGCAGAAACATCCGTTTTCTATAAAAATTATGACATATTTTCCCAGGAACAACAGTTTTCTCCTCAAGAATATGACATCACCTCCCAGAAATGCCCGGTTTCTCCCAAAATATACGGCCGTTTCAAACAGATGGGCCCGTTTTCTCCCCAAGAATATGACGTTTCCTCTCAGAAATACAAGTATTCTGTCCAAAAATAGGACATTTTCTCCCAGAAATACCAGATTTCTCTCTCAAAAAATGACATTTTCAGCCAGAAATACCCGTTTTCTCTCGGAAATATGACATCGTCTCCCAGAAATTGCAGTTTTCTCCTCAAAAATTTGACGCTTTCTGCCAGAAATAGCAGTTTTCTACAAAAAATACGACATTTATTGCAAGAAATTGCAGTTCTATCCCCCAAAATACAAAATTTTCACACAAGAACACCTCTTTTCTCTTCAGAAATACGATATTTTCTCCCAGAAATATGACATTTTCTCCCAGAAATTGCAGTTTTGTCCCAAGTAGATGACATTTCCTCCCAGAAATAACAATTTACTACCTAAATTGATGCTATTTTCCCCCAGAAACATCCGTTTTCTATAAAAAATATGACATATTTTCCCAGGAACAACAGTTTTCTCCTCAAGAATACAACATCACCTCCCAGAAATGCCCGGTTTCTAACAAAATATACGGCCGTTTCAAACACGCCCGTTCTC
The DNA here is from genome assembly GCF_023343835.1 of Lagopus muta. Taxonomy (NCBI): domain Eukaryota; kingdom Metazoa; phylum Chordata; class Aves; order Galliformes; family Phasianidae; genus Lagopus; species Lagopus muta. The sequence goes on along the minus strand of NW_026040168.1, from coordinate 2,184,451 downwards.
TCCCTAAGAATATGACGTTTCCTCCCAGAAACACAAGTATTCTGTCCAAAAATAGGACATTTTCTCCCAGAAATACCAGATTTCTCTCTCAAAAAATGACATCTTCTGCCAGAAATACCCGTTTTCTCTCGGAAATATGACATCATCTCCCAGAAATTGCAGTTTTCTCCTCAAAAATTTGACGCTTTCTGCCAGAAATAGCAGTTTTCTACAAAAAATACGACATGTATTGCAAGAAATTGCAGTTCTATCCCCCAAAATACAAAATTTTCACACAAGAACACCTCTTTTCTCTTCAGAAATACGATATTTTCTCCCAGAAATATGACATTTTCTCCCAGAAATTGCAGTTTTGTCCCAAGTAGATGACATTTCCTCCCAGAAATAACAATTTACTATCCAAAAACATGATATTTTCCCCCAGAAACATCCGTTTTCTATACAAAATATGACATATTTTCCCAGGAACAACAGTTTTCTCCTCAAGAATATGACATCACCTCCCAGAAATGCCCGGTTTCTCCCAAAATATACGGCCATATCAAACAGATAGGCCCGTTTTCTCCCCAAGAATATGACGTTTCCTCCCAGAAATACAAGTATTCTGTCCAAAAATAGGACATTTTCTCCCAGAAAAACCAGATTTTTCTCGGAAAAAATGACATATTCTGCCAGAAATACCCGTTTTCACTCGGAAATATGACATCGTCTCCCAGAAATTGCAGTTTTCTCCTCAAAAATTTGACGCTTTCTGCCAGAAATAGCAGTTTTCTACAAAAAATATGACATTTATTGCAAGAAATTGCAGTTCTATCCCCCACAATACAAAATTTTCACACAAGAACACCTCTTTTCTCTTCAGAAATACGATATTTTCTCTCAGAAATATGACATATTCTCCCAGAAATTGCAGTTTTGTCCCAAGTAGATGACATTTCCTCCCAGAAATAACAATTTACTACCTAAATTGATGCTATTTTCCCGCAGAAACATCCGTTTTCTATGAAAAATATGACATATTTTCCCAGGAACAACAGTTTTCTCCTCAAGAATACAACATCACCTCCCAGAAATGCCCGGTTTCTCCCAAAATATACGGCCGTTTCAAACAGATGGGCCCGTTTTCTCCCCAAGAATATGACGTTTCCTCTCAGAAATACAAGTATTCTGTCCAAAAATAGGACATTTTCTCCCAGAAATACCAGATTTCTCTCTCTCTGAAAAAATGACATCTTCTGCCAGAAATACCCGTTTTCTCTCGGAAATACGACATCGTCTCCCAGAAATTGCAGTTTTCTCCTCAAAAATTTGACGCTTTCTGCCAGAAATAGCAGTTTTCTACAAAAAATACGACATGTATTGCAAGAAATTGCAGTTCTATCCCCCAAAATACAAAATTTTCACACAAGAACACCTCTTTTCTCTTCAGAAATACGATATTTTCTCCCAGAAATATGACATTTTCTCCCAGAAATTGCAGTTTTGTCCCAAGTAGATGACATTTCCTCCCAGAAATAACAATTTACTACCCAAAAACATGATATTTTCCCCCAGAAACATCCGTTTTCTATACAAAATATGACGTATTTTCCCAGGAACAACAGTTTTCTCCTCAAGAATACGACATCACCTCCCAGAAATGCAAGGTTTCTCCCAAAATATACGGCCGTTTCAAACAGATGGGCCCGTTTTCTCCCCAAGAATATGACGTTTCCTCCCAGAAATACAAGTATTCTGTCCAAAAATAGGACATTTTCTCCCAGAAATACCAGATTTCTCTCTCAAAAAATGACATCTTCTGCCAGAAATACCCGTTTTCTCTCGGAAATATGACATCGTCTCCCAGAAATTGCAGTTTTCTCCTCAAAAATTTGACGCTTTCTGCCAGAAATAGCAGTTTTCTACAAAAAATACGACATGTATTGCAAAAAATTGCAGTTCTATCCTCCAAAATACAAAATTTTCACACAAGAACACCTCTTTTCTCCTCAGAAATACGATATTTTCTCTCAGAAATATGACATTTTCTCCCAGAAATTGCAGTTTTGTCCCAAGTAGATGACATTTCCTCCCAGAAATAACAATTTACAACCTAAATTGATGGTATTTTCCCGCAGAAACATCCGTTTTCTATAAAAAATATGACATATTTTCCCAGGAACAACAGTTTTCTCCTCAAGAATATGACATCACCTCCCAGAAATGCCCGGTTTCTCCCAAAATATACGGCCGTTTCAAACAGATGAGCCCGTTTTCTCCCCAAGAATATGACGTTTCCTCTCAGAAATACAAGTATTCTGTCCAAAAATAGGACATTTTCTCCCAGAAATACCAGATTTCTCTCTCAAAAAATGACATCTTCTGCCAGAAATACCCGTTTTCTCTCGGAAATATGACATCGTCTCCCAGAAATTGCAGTTTTCTCCTCAAAAATTTGACGCTTTCTGCCAGAAATAGCAGTTTTCTACAAAAAATACGACATTTATTGCAAGAAATTGCAGTTCTATCCCCCAAAATACAAAATTTTCACACAAGAACACCTCTTTTCTCTTCAGAAATACGATATTTTCTCCCAGAAATATGTCATTTTCTCCCAGAAATTGCAGTTTTGTCCCAAGTAGATGACATTTCCTCCCAGAAATAACAATTTACTACCTAAATTGATGCTATTTTCCCCCAGAAACATCCGTTTTCTATAAAAAATATGACATATTTTCCCAGGAACAACAGTTTTCTCCTCAAGAATACAACATCACCTCCCAGAAATGCCCGGTTTCTAACAAAATATACGGCCGTTTCAAACACGCCCGTTCTCTCCCTAAGAATATGACGTTTCCTCCCAGAAACACAAGTATTCTGTCCAAAAATAGGACATTTTCTCCCAGAAATACCAGATTTCTCTCTCAAAAAATGACATCTTCTGCCAGAAATACCCGTTTTCTCTCGGAAATATGACATCATCTCCCAGAAATTGCAGTTTTCTCCTCAAAAATTTGACGCTTTCTGCCAGAAATAGCAGTTTTCTACAAAAAATACGACATGGATTGCAAGAAATTGCAGTTCTATCCCCCAAAATACAAAATTTTCACACAAGAACACCTCTTTTCTCTTCAGAAATACGATATTTTCTCCCAGAAATATGACATTTTCTCCCAGAAATTGCAGTTTTGTCCCAAGTAGATGACATTTCCTCCCAGAAATAACAATTTACTATCCAAAAACATGATATTTTCCCCCAGAAACATCCGTTTTCTATAAAAAATATGACATATTTTCCCAGGAACAACAGTTTTCTCCTCAAGAATATGACATCACCTCCCAGAAATGCCCGGTTTCTCCCAAAATATACGGCCATATCAAACAGATAGGCCCGTTTTCTCCCCAAGAATATGACGTTTCCTCCCAGAAATACAAGTATTCTGTCCAAAAATAGGACATTTTCTCCCAGAAAAACCAGATTTTTCTCGGAAAAAATGACATATTCTGCCAGAAATACCCGTTTTCACTCGGAAATATGACATCGTCTCCCAGAAATTGCAGTTTTCTCCTCAAAAATTTGACGCTTTCTGCCAGAAATAGCAGTTTTCTACAAAAAATACGACATTTATTGCAAGAAATTGCAGTTCTATCCTCCACAATACAAAATTTTCACACAAGAACACCTCTTTTCTCTTCAGAAATACGATATTTTCTCTCAGAAATATGACATTATCTCCCAGAAATTGCAGTTTTGTCCCAAGTAGATGACATTTTATCCCAGAAATAACAATTTACTACCTAAATTGATGCTATTTTCCCGCAGAAACATCCGTTTTCTATGAAAAATATGACATATTTTCCCAGGAACAACAGTTTTCTCCTCAAGAATACAACATCACCTCCCAGAAATGCCCGGTTTCTCCCAAAATATACGGCCGTTTCAAACAGATGGGCCCGTTTTCTCCCCAAGAATATGACGTTTCCTCTCAGAAATACAAGTATTCTGTCCAAAAATAGGACATTTTCTCCCAGAAATACCAGATTTCTCTCTCAAAAAATGACATCTTCTGCCTGAAATACCCGTTTTCTCTCGGAAATATGACATCGTCTCCCAGAAATTGCAGTTTTCTCCTCAAAAATTTGACGCTTTCTGCCAGAAATAGCAGTTTTCTACAAAAAATACGACATGTATTGCAAGAAATTGCAGTTCTATCCCCCAAAATACAAAATTTTCACACAAGAACACCTCTTTTCTCTTCAGAAATACGATATTTTCTCCCAGAAATATGACATTTTCTCCCAGAAATTGCAGTTTTGTCCCAAGTAGATGACATTTCCTCCCAGAAATAACAATTTACTACCCAAAAACATGATATTTTCCCCCAGAAACATCCGTTTTCTATACAAAATATGACGTATTTTCCCAGGAACAACAGTTTTCTCCTCAAGAATACGACATCACCTCCCAGAAATGCAAGGTTTCTCCCAAAATATACGGCCGTTTCAAACAGATGGGCCCGTTTTCTCCCCAAGAATATGACGTTTCCTCCCAGAAATACAAGTATTCTGTCCAAAAATAGGACGTTTTCTCCCAGAAATACCAGATTTCTCTCTCAAAAAATGACATCTTCTGCCAGAAATACCCGTTTTCTCTCGGAAATACGACATCGTCTCCCAGAAATTGCAGTTTTCCTCCTAAAAATTTGACGCTTTCTGCCAGAAATAGCAGTTTTCTACAAAAAATACGACATTTATTGCAAGAAATTGCAGTTCTATCCCGCAAAGTACAAATCTTTAACACAAGAACACCTCTTTTCTCTTCAGAAATACGATATTTTCTCCCAGAAATATGACATATTCTCCCAGAAATTGCAGTTTTGTCCCAAGTAGATGACATTTCCTCCCAGTAATAACAATTGACTACCCAAATTGATGGTATTTTCCCGCAGAAACATCCGTTTTCTATAAAAATTATGACATATTTTCCCAGGAACAACAGTTTTCTCCTCAAGAATATGACATCACCTCCCAGAAATGCCCGGTTTCTCCCAAAATATACGGCCGTTTCAAACAGATGGGCCCGTTTTCTCCCCAAGAATATGACGTTTCCTCTCAGAAATACAAGTATTCTGTCCAAAAATAGGACATTTTCTCCCAGAAATACCAGATTTCTCTCTCAAAAAATGACATTTTCAGCCAGAAATACCCGTTTTCTCTCGGAAATATGACATCGTCTCCCAGAAATTGCAGTTTTCTCCTCAAAAATTTGACGCTTTCTGCCAGAAATAGCAGTTTTCTACAAAAAATACGACATTTATTGCAAGAAATTGCAGTTCTATCCCCCAAAATACAAAATTTTCACACAAGAACACCTCTTTTCTCTTCAGAAATACGATATTTTCTCCCAGAAATATGACATTTTCTCCCAGAAATTGCAGTTTTGTCCCAAGTAGATGACATTTCCTCCCAGAAATAACAATTTACTACCTAAATTGATGCTATTTTCCCCCAGAAACATCCGTTTTCTATAAAAAATATGACATATTTTCCCAGGAACAACAGTTTTCTCCTCAAGAATACAACATCACCTCCCAGAAATGCCCGGTTTCTAACAAAATATACGGCCGTTTCAAACACGCCCGTTCTCTCCCTAAGAATATGACGTTTCCTCCCAGAAACACAAGTATTCTGTCCAAAAATAGGACATTTTCTCCCAGAAATACCAGATTTCTCTCTCAAAAAATGACATCTTCTGCCAGAAATACCCGTTTTCTCTCGGAAATATGACATCATCTCCCAGAAATTGCAGTTTTCTCCTCAAAAATTTGACGCTTTCTGCCAGAAATAGCAGTTTTCTACAAAAAATACGACATGTATTGCAAGAAATTGCAGTTCTATCCCCCAAAATACAAAATTTTCACACAAGAACACCTCTTTTCTCTTCAGAAATACGATATTTTCTCCCAGAAATATGACATTTTCTCCCAGAAATTGCAGTTTTGTCCCAAGTAGATGACATTTCCTCCCAGAAATAACAATTTACTATCCAAAAACATGATATTTTCCCCCAGAAACATCCGTTTTCTATACAAAATATGACATATTTTCCCAGGAACAACAGTTTTCTCCTCAAGAATATGACATCACCTCCCAGAAATGCCCGGTTTCTCCCAAAATATACGGCCATATCAAACAGATAGGCCCGTTTTCTCCCCAAGAATATGACGTTTCCTCCCAGAAATACAAGTATTCTGTCCAAAAATAGGACATTTTCTCCCAGAAAAACCAGATTTTTCTCGGAAAAAATGACATATTCTGCCAGAAATACCCGTTTTCACTCGGAAATATGACATCGTCTCCCAGAAATTGCAGTTTTCTCCTCAAAAATTTGACGCTTTCTGCCAGAAATAGCAGTTTTCTACAAAAAATATGACATTTATTGCAAGAAATTGCAGTTCTATCCCCCACAATACAAAATTTTCACACAAGAACACCTCTTTTCTCTTCAGAAATACGATATTTTCTCTCAGAAATATGACATATTCTCCCAGAAATTGCAGTTTTGTCCCAAGTAGATGACATTTCCTCCCAGAAATAACAATTTACTACCTAAATTGATGCTATTTTCCCGCAGAAACATCCGTTTTCTATGAAAAATATGACATATTTTCCCAGGAACAACAGTTTTCTCCTCAAGAATACAACATCACCTCCCAGAAATGCCCGGTTTCTCCCAAAATATACGGCCGTTTCAAACAGATGGGCCCGTTTTCTCCCCAAGAATATGACGTTTCCTCTCAGAAATACAAGTATTCTGTCCAAAAATAGGACATTTTCTCCCAGAAATACCAGATTTCTCTCTCTCTGAAAAAATGACATCTTCTGCCAGAAATACCCGTTTTCTCTCGGAAATACGACATCGTCTCCCAGAAATTGCAGTTTTCTCCTCAAAAATTTGACGCTTTCTGCCAGAAATAGCAGTTTTCTACAAAAAATACGACATGTATTGCAAGAAATTGCAGTTCTATCCCCCAAAATACAAAATTTTCACACAAGAACACCTCTTTTCTCTTCAGAAATACGATATTTTCTCCCAGAAATATGACATTTTCTCCCAGAAATTGCAGTTTTGTCCCAAGTAGATGACATTTCCTCCCAGAAATAACAATTTACTACCCAAAAACATGATATTTTCCCCCAGAAACATCCGTTTTCTATACAAAATATGACGTATTTTCCCAGGAACAACAGTTTTCTCCTCAAGAATACGACATCACCTCCCAGAAATGCAAGGTTTCTCCCAAAATATACGGCCGTTTCAAACAGATGGGCCCGTTTTCTCCCCAAGAATATGACGTTTCCTCCCAGAAATACAAGTATTCTGTCCAAAAATAGGACATTTTCTCCCAGAAATACCAGATTTCTCTCTCAAAAAATGACATCTTCTGCCAGAAATACCCGTTTTCTCTCGGAAATATGACATCGTCTCCCAGAAATTGCAGTTTTCTCCTCAAAAATTTGACGCTTTCTGCCAGAAATAGCAGTTTTCTACAAAAAATACGACATGTATTGCAAGAAATTGCAGTTCTATCCCCCAAAATACAAAATTTTCACACAAGAACACCTCTTTTCTCTTCAGAAATACGATATTTTCTCCCAGAAATATGTCATTTTCTCCCAGAAATTGCAGTTTTGTCCCAAGTAGATGACATTTCCTCCCAGAAATAACAATTTACTACCTAAATTGATGCTATTTTCCCCCAGAAACATCCGTTTTCTATAAAAAATATGACATATTTTCCCAGGAACAACAGTTTTCTCCTCAAGAATACAACATCACCTCCCAGAAATGCCCGGTTTCTAACAAAATATACGGCCGTTTCAAACACGCCCGTTCTCTCCCTAAGAATATGACGTTTCCTCCCAGAAACACAAGTATTCTGTCCAAAAATAGGACATTTTCTCCCAGAAATACCAGATTTCTCTCTCAAAAAATGACATCTTCTGCCAGAAATACCCGTTTTCTCTCGGAAATATGACATCATCTCCCAGAAATTGCAGTTTTCTCCTCAAAAATTTGACGCTTTCTGCCAGAAATAGCAGTTTTCTACAAAAAATACGACATGGATTGCAAGAAATTGCAGTTCTATCCCCCAAAAATACAAAATTTTCACACAAGAACACCTCTTTTCTCTTCAGAAATACGATATTTTCTCCCAGAAATATGACATTTTCTCCCAGAAATTGCAGTTTTGTCCCAAGTAGATGACATTTCCTCCCAGAAATAACAATTTACTATCCAAAAACATGATATTTTCCCCCAGAAACATCCGTTTTCTATAAAAAATATGACATATTTTCCCAGGAACAACAGTTTTCTCCTCAAGAATATGACATCACCTCCCAGAAATGCCCGGTTTCTCCCAAAATATACGGCCATATCAAACAGATAGGCCCGTTTTCTCCCCAAGAATATGACGTTTCCTCCCAGAAATACAAGTATTCTGTCCAAAAATAGGACATTTTCTCCCAGAAAAACCAGATTTTTCTCGGAAAAAATGACATATTCTGCCAGAAATACCCGTTTTCACTCGGAAATATGACATCGTCTCCCAGAAATTGCAGTTTTCTCCTCAAAAATTTGACGCTTTCTGCCAGAAATAGCAGTTTTCTACAAAAAATACGACATTTATTGCAAGAAATTGCAGTTCTATCCTCCACAATACAAAATTTTCACACAAGAACACCTCTTTTCTCTTCAGAAATACGATATTTTCTCTCAGAAATATGACATTATCTCCCAGAAATTGCAGTTTTGTCCCAAGTAGATGACATTTTATCCCAGAAATAACAATTTACTACCTAAATTGATGCTATTTTCCCGCAGAAACATCCGTTTTCTATGAAAAATATGACATATTTTCCCAGGAACAACAGTTTTCTCCTCAAGAATACAACATCACCTCCCAGAAATGCCCGGTTTCTCCCAAAATATACGGCCGTTTCAAACAGATGGGCCCGTTTTCTCCCCAAGAATATGACGTTTCCTCTCAGAAATACAAGTATTCTGTCCAAAAATAGGACATTTTCTCCCAGAAATACCAGATTTCTCTCTCAAAAAATGACATCTTCTGCCTGAAATACCCGTTTTCTCTCGGAAATATGACATCGTCTCCCAGAAATTGCAGTTTTCTCCTCAAAAATTTGACGCTTTCTGCCAGAAATAGCAGTTTTCTACAAAAAATACGACATGTATTGCAAGAAATTGCAGTTCTATCCCCCAAAATACAAAATTTTCACACAAGAACACCTCTTTTCTCTTCAGAAATACGATATTTTCTCCCAGAAATATGACATTTTCTCCCAGAAATTGCAGTTTTGTCCCAAGTAGATGACATTTCCTCCCAGAAATAACAATTTACTACCCAAAAACATGATATTTTCCCCCAGAAACATCCGTTTTCTATACAAAATATGACGTATTTTCCCAGGAACAACAGTTTTCTCCTCAAGAATACGACATCACCTCCCAGAAATGCAAGGTTTCTCCCAAAATATACGGCCGTTTCAAACAGATGGGCCCGTTTTCTCCCCAAGAATATGACGTTTCCTCCCAGAAATACAAGTATTCTGTCCAAAAATAGGACGTTTTCTCCCAGAAATACCAGATTTCTCTCTCAAAAAATGACATCTTCTGCCAGAAATACCCGTTTTCTCTCGGAAATACGACATCGTCTCCCAGAAATTGCAGTTTTCTCCTAAAAATTTGACGCTTTCTGCCAGAAATAGCAGTTTTCTACAAAAAATACGACATTTATTGCAAGAAATTGCAGTTCTATCCCGCAAAGTACAAATCTTTAACACAAGAACACCTCTTTTCTCTTCAGAAATACGATATTTTCTCTCAGAAATATGACATATTCTCCCAGAAATTGCAGTTTTGTCCCAAGTAGATGACATTTCCTCCCAGAAATAACAATTTACTACCCAAATTGATGCTATTTTCCCCCAGAAACATCCGTTTTCTATAAAAAATATGACATATTTTCCCAGGAACAACAGTTTTCTCCTCAAGAATACAACATCACCTCCCAGAAATGCCCGGTTTCTCCCAAAATATACGGCCGTTTCAAACAGATGGGCCCGTTATCTCCCCAAGAATATGACGTTTCCTCCCAGAAATACAAGTATTCTGTCCAAAAATAGGACATTTTCTCCCAGAAATACCAGATTTCTCTCTCAAAAAATGACATTTTCTGCCAGAAATACCCGTTTTCTCTCGGAAATATGACATCGTCTCCCAGAAATTGCAGTTTTCTCCTCAAAAATTTGACGCTTTCTGCCAGAAATAGCAGTTTTCTACAAAAAATACGACATGTATTGCAAGAAATTGCAGTTCTATCCCCCAAAATACAAAATTTTCACACAAGAACACCTCTTTTCTCTTCAGAAATACGATATTTTCTCTCAGAAATATGACATTTTCTCCCAGAAATTGCAGTTTTGTCCCAAGTAGATGACATTTCCTCCCAGAAATAACAATTTACTTCCTAAATTGATGGTATTTTCCCGCAGAAACATCCGTTTTCTATAAAAAATATGACATATTTTCCCAGGACCAACAGTTTTCTCCTCAAGAATACAACATCACCACCCAGAAATGCCCGGTTTCTCCCAAAATATACGGCCGTTTCAAACAGATGGGCCCGTTTTCTCCCCAAGAATATGACGTTTCCTCCCAGAAATACAAGTATTCTGTCCAAAAATAGGACATTTTCGCCCAGAAATACCAGATTTCTCTCTCAAAAAATGACATTTTCTGCCAGAAATACCCGTTTTCTCTCAGAAATATGACATCGTCTCCCAGAAATTGCAGTTTTCTCCTCAAAAATTTGACGCTTTCTGCCAGAAATAGCAGTTTTCTACAAAAAATACGACATGTATTGCAAGAAATTGCAGTTCTATCCCCCAAAATACAAAATTTTCACACAAGAACACCTCTTGTCTCTTCAGAAATACGATATTTTCTCCCAGAAATATGTCATTTTCTCCCAGAAATTGCAGTTTTGTCCCAAGTAGATGACATTTCCTCCCAGAAATAACAATGTACTATCCAAAAACATGATATTTTCCCCCAGAAACATCCGTTTTCTATGAAAAATATGACATATTTTCCCAGGAACAACAGTTTTCTCCTCAAGAATACAACATCACCTCCCAGAAATGCCCGGTTTCTCCCAAAATATACGGCCGTTTCAAACAGATGGGCCCGTTTTCTCCCCAAGAATATGACGTTTCCTCCCAGAAATACAAGTATTCTGTCCAAAAATAGGACATTTTCTCCCAGAAATACCAGATTTCTCTCTCAAAAAATGACATCTTCTGCCAGAAATACCCGTTTTCTCTCGGAAATATGACATCGTCTCCCAGAAATTGCAGTTTTCTCCTCAAAAATTTGACGCTTTCTGCCAGAAATAGCAGTTTTCTACAAAAAATACGACATGTATTGCAAGAAATTGCAGTTCTATCCCCCAAAATACAAAATTTTCACACAAGAACACCTCTTTTCTCTTCAGAAATACGATATTTTCTCCCAGAAATATGACATTATCTCCCAGAAATTGCAGTTTTGTCCCAAGTAGATGACATTTCCTCCCAGAAATAACAATTTACTATCAAAAAACATGATATTTTCCCGCAGAAACATCCGTTTTCTATGAAAAATATGACATATTTTCCCAGGAACAACAGTTTTCTCCTCAAGAATACAACATCACCTCCCAGAAATGCCCGGTTTCTCCCAAAATATACGGCCGTTTCAAACAGATGGGCCCGTTTTCTCCCCAAGAATATGACGTTTCCTCCCAGAAATACAAGTATTCTGTCCAAAAATAGGACATTTTCTCCCAGAAATACCAGATTTCTCTCTCAAAAAATGACATCTTCTGCCAGAAATACCCGTTTTCTCTCGGAAATATGACATCGTCTCCCAGAAATTGCAGTTTTCTCCTCAAAAATTTGACGCTTTCTGCCAGAAATAGCAGTTTTCTACAAAAAATACGACATTTATTGCAAGAAATTGCAGTTCTATCCCCCAAAATACAAAATTTTCACACAAGAACACCTCTTTTCTCTTCAGAAATACGATATTTTCTCCCAGAAATATGACATTTTCTCCCAGAAATTGCAGTTTTGTCCCAAGTAGATGACATTTCCTCCCAGAAATAACAATTTACTACCTAAATTGATGCTATTTTCCCCCAGAAACATCCGTTTTCTATAAAAAATATGACATATTTTCCCAGGAACAACAGTTTACTCCTCAAGAATACAACATCACCTCCCAGAAATGCCCGTTTTCTAACAAAATATACGGCCGTTTCAAACACGCCCGTTCTCTCCCTAAGAATATGACGTTTCCTCCCAGAAACACAAGTATTCTGTCCAAAAATAGGACATTTTCTCCCAGAAATACCAGATTTCTCTCTCAAAAAATGACATCTTCTGCCAGAAATACCCGTTTTCTCTCGCTAATACAACATCGTCTCCCAGAAATTGCAGTTTTCTCCTCAAAAATTTGACGCTTTCTGCCAGAAATAGCAGTTTTCTACAAAAAATACGACATGTATTGCAAGAAATTGCAGTTCTATCCCCCAAAATACAAAATTTTCACACAAGAACACCTCTTGTCTCTTCAGAAATACGATATTTTCTCCCAGAAATATGTCATTTTCTCCCAGAAATTGCAGTTTTGTCCCAAGTAGATGACATTTCCTCCCAGAAATAACAATTTACTATCCAAAAACATGATATTTTCCCCCAGAAACATCCGTTTTCTATACAAAATATGACATATTTTCCCAGGAACAACAGTTTACTCCTCAAGAATACAACATCACCTCCCAGAAATGCCCGTTTTCTAACAAAATATACGGCCGTTTCAAACACGCCCGTTCTCTCCCTAAGAATATGACGTTTCCTCCCAGAAACACAAGTATTCTGTCCAAAAATAGGACATTTTCTCCCAGAAATACCAGATTTCTCTCTCAAAAAATGACATCTTCTGCCAGAAATACCCGTTTTCTCTCGGAAATACGACATCGTCTCCCAGAAATTGCAGTTTTCTCCTCAAAAATTTGACGCTTTCTGCCAGAAATAGCAGTTTTCTACAAAAAATACGACATTTATTGCAAGAAATTGCAGTTCTATCCCCCAAAATACAAAATTTTCACACAAGAACACCTCTTGTCTCTTCAGAAATACGATATTTTCTCCCAGAAATATGACATTTTCTCCCAGAAATTGCAGTTTTGTCCCAAGTAGATGACATTTCCTCCCAGAAATAACAATGTACTATCCAAAAACATGATATTTTCCCCCAGAAACATCCGTTTTCTATGAAAAATATGACATATTTTCCCAGGAACAACAGTTTTCTCCTCAAGAATACAACATCACCTCCCAGAAATGCCCGGTTTCTCCCAAAATATACGGCCGTTTCAAACAGATGGGCCCGTTTTCTCCCCAAGAATATGACGTTTCCTCCCAGAAATACAAGTATTCTGTCCAAAAATAGGACATTTTCTCCCAGAAATACCAGATTTCTCTCTCAAAAAATGACATCTTCTGCCAGAAATACCCGTTTTCTCTCGGAAATATGACATCGTCTCCCAGAAATTGCAGTTTTCTCCTCAAAAATTTGACGCTTTCTGCCAGAAATAGCAGTTTTCTACAAAAAATACGACATTTATTGCAAGAAATTGCAGTTCTATCCCCCAAATTACAAAATTTTCACACAAGAACACCTCTTTTCTCTTCAGAAATACGATATTTTCTCCCAGAAATATGACATTTTCTCCCAGAAATTGCAGTTTTGTCACAAGTAGATGACATTTCCTCCCAGAAATAACAATTTACTACCTAAATTGATGCTATTTTCCCCCAGAAACATCCGTTTTCTATAAAAAATATGACATATTTTCCCAGGAACAACAGTTTACTCCTCAAGAATACAACATCACCTCCCAGAAATGACCGTTTTCTAACAAAATATACGGCCGTTTCAAACACGCCCGTTCTCTCCCTAAGAATATGACGTTTCCTCCCAGAAACACAAGTATTCTGTCCAAAAATAGGACATTTTCTCCCAGAAATACCAGATTTCTCTCTCAAAAAATGACATCTTCTGCCAGAAATACCCGTTTTCTCTCGGAAATACAACATCGTCTCCCAGAAATTGCAGTTTTCTCCTCAAAAATTTGACGCTTTCTGCCAGAAATAGCAGTTTTCTACAAAAAATACGACATGTATTGCAAGAAATTGCAGTTCTATCCCCCAAAATACAAAATTTTCACACAAGAACACCTCTTTTCTCTTCAGAAATACGATATTTTCTCTCAGAAATATGACATTATCTCCCAGAAATTGCAGTTTTGTCCCAAGTAGATGACATTTCCTCCCAGAAATAACAATTTACTACCCAAATTGATGGTATTTTCCCGCAGAAACATCCGTTTTCTATGAAAAATATGACATATTTTCCCAGGAACAACAGTTTTCTCCTCAAGAATACAACATCACCTCCCAGAAATGCCCGGTTTCTCCCAAAATATACGGCCGTTTCAAACAGATGGGCCCGTTTTCTCCCCAAGAATATGACGTTTCCTCCCAGAAATACAAGTATTCTGTCCAAAAATAGGACATTTTCTCCCAGAAATACCAGATTTCTCTCTCAAAAAATGACATCTTCTGCCAGAAATACCCGTTTTCTCTCGGAAATATGACATCGTCTCCCAGAAATTGCAGTTTTCTCCTCAAAAATTTGACGCTTTCTGCCAGAAATAGCAGTTTTCTACAAAAAATACGACATTTATTGCAAGAAATTGCAGTTCTATCCCCCAAAATACAAAATTTTCACACAAGAACACCTCTTTTCTCTTCAGAAATACGATATTTTCTCCCAGAAATATGACATTTTCTCCCAGAAATTGCAGTTTTGTCACAAGTAGATGACATTTCCTCCCAGAAATAACAATTTACTACCTAAATTGATGCTATTTTCCCCCAGAAACATCCGTTTTCTATAAAAAATATGACATATTTTCCCAGGAACAACAGTTTACTCCTCAAGAATACAACATCACCTCCCAGAAATGCCCGTTTTCTAACAAAATATACGGCCGTTTCAAACACGCCCGTTCTCTCCCTAAGAATATGACGTTTCCTCCCAGAAACACAAGTATTCTGTCCAAAAATAGGACATTTTCTCCCAGAAATACCAGATTTCTCTCTCAAAAAATGACATCTTCTGCCAGAAATACCCGTTTTCTCTCGGAAATAAAACATCGTCTCCCAGAAATTGCAGTTTTCTCCTCAAAAATTTGACGCTTTCTGCCAGAAATAGCAGTTTTCTACAAAAAATACGACATGTATTGCAAGAAATTGCAGTTCTATCCCCCAAAATACAAAATTTTCACACAAGAACACCTCTTTTCTCTTCAGAAATACGATATTTTCTCTCAGAAATATGACATTATCTCCCAGAAATTGCAGTTTTGTCCCAAGTAGATGACATTTCCTCCCAGAAATAACAATTTACTACCCAAATTGATGGTATTTTCCCGCAGAAACATCCGTTTTCTATGAAAAATATGACATATTTTCCCAGGAACAACAGTTTTCTCCTCAAG
Source organism: Lagopus muta (assembly GCF_023343835.1). Classification (NCBI taxonomy): domain Eukaryota; kingdom Metazoa; phylum Chordata; class Aves; order Galliformes; family Phasianidae; genus Lagopus; species Lagopus muta. Next base: position 2,168,783 of record NW_026040168.1, on the reverse strand, counting down.
AATACAACATCACCTCCCAGAAATGCCCGGTTTCTCCCAAAATATACGGCCGTTTCAAACAGATGGGCCCGTTTTCTCCCCAAGAATATGACGTTTCCTCCCAGAAATACAAGTATTCTGTCCAAAAATAGGACATTTTCTCCCAGAAATACCAGATTTCTCTCTCAAAAAATGACATCTTCTGCCAGAAATACCCGTTTTCTCTCGGAAATATGACATCGTCTCCCAGAAATTGCAGTTTTCTCCTCAAAAATTTGACGCTTTCTGCCTGAAATAGCACTTTTCTACAAAAAATACGACATTTATTGCAAGAAATTGCAGTTCTATCCCCCAAAATACAAAATTTTCACACAAGAACACCTCTTTTCTCTGCAGAAATACGATATTTTCTCCCAGAAATATGACATATTCTCCCAGAAATTGCAGTTTTGTCCCAAGTAGATGACATTTCCTCCCAGAAATAGCAATTTACTACCAAAATTGATGCTATTTTCCCGCAGAAACATCCGTTTTCTATAAAAAATATGACATATTTTCCCAGGAACAACAGTTTTCTCCTCAAGAATATGACATCACCTCCCAGAAATGCCAGGTTTCTCCCAAAATATACGGCCGTTTCAAACAGATGGGCCCGTTATCTCCCCAAGAATATGACGTTTCCACCCAGAAATACAAGTATTCTGTCCAAAAATAGGACATTTTCTCCCAGAAATACCAGATTTCTCTCTCAAAAAATGACATCTTCCGCCAGAAATACCCGTTTTCTCTCGGAAATATGACATCGTCTCCCAGAAATTGCAGTTTTCTCCTCAAAAATTTGACGCTTTCTGCCAGAAATAGCAGTTTTCTACAAAAAATACGACATGTATTGCAAGAAATTGCAGTTCTATCCCCCAAAATACAAAATTTTCACACAAGAACACCTCTTTTCTCTTCAGAAATACGATATTTTCTCTCAGAAATATGACATTTTCTCTCAGAAATTGCAGTTTTGTCCCAAGTAGATGACATTTCCTCCCAGAAATAACAATTTACTACCCAAATTGATGCTATTTTCCCGCAGAAACATCCGTTTTCTATACAAAATATGACATATTTTCCCAGGAACAACAGTTTTCTCCTCAAGAATATGACATCACCTCCCAGAAATGCCCGTTTTCTCCCAAAATATACGGCCGTTTCAAACAGATGGGCCCGTTATCTCCCCAAGAATATGACGTTTCCTCCAAGAAATACAAGTATTCTGTCCAAAAATAGGACATTTTCTCCCAGAAATACCAGATTTCTCTCTCAAAAAATGACATCTTCTGCCAGAAATACCCGTTTTCTCTCGGAAATATGACATCGTCTCCCAGAAATTGCAGTTTTCTTCTCAAAAATTTGACGCTTTCTGCCAGAAATAGCAGTTTTCTACAAAAAATACGACATGTATTGCAAGAAATTGCAGTTCTATCCCGCAAAGTACAAATCTTTAACACAAGAACACCTCTTTTCTCTTCAGAAATACGATATTTTCTCCCAGAAATATGACATTTTCTCCCAGAAATTGCAGTTTTGTCCCAAGTAGATGACATTTCCTCCCAGAAATAGCAATTTACTACCCAAATTGATGCTATTTTCCCGCAGAAACATCCGTTTTCTATAAAAAATATGACATATTTTCCCAGGAACAACAGTTTTCTCCTCAAGAATATGACATCACCTCCCAGAAATGCCCGGTTTCTCCCAAAATATACGGCCGTTTCAAACAGATGGGCCCGTTATCTCCCCAAGAATATGACGTTTCCACCAAGAAATACAAGTATTCTGTCCAAAAATAGGACATTTTCTCCCAGAAATACCAGATTTCTCTCTCAAAAAATGACATCTTCTGCCAGAAATACCCGTTTTCTCTCGGAAATATGACATCGTCTCCCAGAAATTGCAGTTTTCTCCTCAAAAATTTGACGCTTTCTGCCAGAAATAGCAGTTTTCTACAAAAAATACGACATGTATTGCAAGAAATTGCAGTTCTATCCCCCAAAATACAAAATTTTCACACAAGAACACCTCTTTTCTCTTCAGAAATACGATATTTTCTCTCAGAAATATGACATTTTCTCCCAGAAATTGCAGTTTTGTCCCAAGTAGATGACATTTCCTCCCAGAAATAACAATTTACTACCAAAATTGATGCTATTTTCCCGCAGAAACATCCGTTTTCTATAAAAAATATGACATATTTTCCCAGGACCAACAGTTTTCTCCTCAAGAATATGACATAACCTCCCAGAAATGCCCGGTTTCTCCCAAAATATACGGCCGTTTCAAACAGATGGGCCCGTTTTCTCCCCAAGAATATGACGTTTCCTCCCAGAAATACAAGTATTCTGTCCAAAAATAGGACATTTTCGCCCAGAAATACCAGATTTCTCTCTCAAAGAATGTCATTTTCTGCCAGAAATACCCGTTTTCTCTCGGAAATATGACATCGTCTCCCAGATATTGCAGTTTTCTCCTCAAAAATTTGACGCTTTCTGCCAGAAATAGCAGTTTTCTACAAAAAATACGACATGTATTGCAAGAAATTGCAGTTCTATCCCCCAAAATACAAAATTTTCACACAAGAACTCCTCTTTTCTCTTCAGAAATACGATATTTTCTCTCAGAAATATGACATTTTCCCCCAGAAATTGCAGTTTTGTCCCAAGTAGATGACATTTCCTCCCAGAAATAACAATTTACTACCCAAATTGATGCTATTTTCCCGCAGAAACATCCGTTTTCTATAAAAAATATGACATATTTTCCCAGGACCAACAGTTTTCTCCTCAAGAATATGACATCACCTCCCAGAAATGCCCGGTTTCTCCCAAAATATACGGCCGTTTCAAACAGATGGGCCCGTTTTCTCCCCAAGAATATGACGTTTCCTCTCAGAAATACAAGTATTCTGTCCAAAAATAGGACATTTTCTCCCAGAAATACCAGATTTCTCTCTCAAAAAATGACATCTTCTGCCAGAAATACCCGTTTTCTCTCGGAAATATGACATCGTCTCCCAGAAATTGCAGTTTTCTCCTCAAAAATTTGACGCTTTCTGCCAGAAATAGCAGTTTTCTACAAAAAATACAACATGTATTGCAAGAAATTGCAGTTCTCTCCCCAAAAGTACAAATCTTTCACAAAAGAACACCTCTTTTCTCTTCAGAAATACGATATTTTCTCCCAGAAATATGACATTTTCTCCCAGAAATTGCAGTTTTGTCCCAAGTTGATGACATTTCCTCCCAGTAATAACAATTGACTACCCAAATTGATGGTATTTTCCCGCAGAAACATCCGTTTTCTATAAAAAATATGACATATTTTCCCAGGAACAACAGTTTTCTCCTCAAGAATACAACATCACCTCCCAGAAATGCCCGGTTTCTCCCAAAATATACGGCCGTTTCAAACAGATGGGCCCGTTTTCTCCCCAAGAATATGACGTTTCCTCCCAGAAATACAAGTATTCTGTCCAAAAATAGGACATTTTCTCCCAGAAATACCAGATTTCTCTCTCAAAAAATGACATCTTTTGCCAGAAATACCCGTTTTCTCTCGGAAATACGACATCGTCTCCCAGAAATTGCAGTTTTCTCCTAAAAATTTGACGCTTTCTGCCAGAAATAGCAGTTTTCTACAAAAAATACGACATTTATTGCAAGAAATTGCAGTTCTATCCCGCAAAGTACAAATCTTTAACACAAGAACACCTCTTTTCTCTTCAGAAATACGATATTTTCTCTCAGAAATATGACATTTTCTCCCAGAAATTGCAGTTTTGTCCCAAGTAGATGACATTTCCTCCCAGAAATAACAATTTACTACCAAAATTGATGCTATTTTCCCGCAGAAACATCCGTTTTCTATAAAAAATATGACATATTTTCCCAGGACCAACAGTTTTCTCCTCAAGAATATGACATAACCTCCCAGAAATGCCCGGTTTCTCCCAAAATATACGGCCGTTTCAAACAGATGGGCCCGTTTTCTCCCCAAGAATATGACGTTTCCTCCCAGAAATACAAGTATTCTGTCCAAAAATAGGACATTTTCGCCCAGAAATACCAGATTTCTCTCTCAAAGAATGTCATTTTCTGCCAGAAATACCCGTTTTCTCTCGGAAATATGACATCGTCTCCCATATATTGCAGTTTTCTCCTCAAAAATTTGACGCTTTCTGCCAGAAATAGCAGTTTTCTACAAAAAATACGACATGTATTGCAAGAAATTGCAGTTCTATCCCCCAAAATACAAAATTTTCACACAAGAACTCCTCTTTTCTCTTCAGAAATACGATATTTTCTCTCAGAAATATGACATTTTCCCCCAGAAATTGCAGTTTTGTCCCAAGTAGATGACATTTCCTCCCAGAAATAACAATTTACTACCCAAATTGATGCTATTTTCCCGCAGAAACATCCGTTTTCTATAAAAAATATGACATATTTTCCCAGGACCAACAGTTTTCTCCTCAAGAATATGACATCACCTCCCAGAAATGCCCGGTTTCTCCCAAAATATACGGCCGTTTCAAACAGATGGGCCCGTTTTCTCCCCAAGAATATGACGTTTCCTCTCAGAAATACAAGTATTCTGTCCAAAAATAGGACATTTTCTCCCAGAAATACCAGATTTCTCTCTCAAAAAATGACATCTTCTGCCAGAAATACCCGTTTTCTCTCGGAAATATGACATCGTCTCCCAGAAATTGCAGTTTTCTCCTCAAAAATTTGACGCTTTCTGCCAGAAATAGCAGTTTTCTACAAAAAATGCAACATGTATTGCAAGAAATTGCAGTTCTCTCCCCAAAAGTACAAATCTTTCACAAAAGAACACCTCTTTTCTCTTCAGAAATACGATATTTTCTCCCAGAAATATGACATTTTCTCCCAGAAATTGCAGTTTTGTCCCAAGTTGATGACATTTCCTCCCAGTAATAACAATTGACTACCCAAATTGATGGTATTTTCCCGCAGAAACATCCGTTTTCTATAAAAAATATGACATATTTTCCCAGGAACAACAGTTTTCTCCTCAAGAATACAACATCACCTCCCAGAAATGCCCGGTTTCTCCCAAAATATACGGCCGTTTCAAACAGATGGGCCCGTTTTCTCCCCAAGAATATGACGTTTCCTCCCAGAAATACAAGTATTCTGTCCAAAAATAGGACATTTTCTCCCAGAAATACCAGATTTCTCTCTCAAAAAATGACATCTTTTGCCAGAAATACCCGTTTTCTCTCGGAAATACGACATCGTCTCCCAGAAATTGCAGTTTTCTCCTAAAAATTTGACGCTTTCTGCCAGAAATAGCAGTTTTCTACAAAAAATACGACATTTATTGCAAGAAATTGCAGTTCTATCCCGCAAAGTACAAATCTTTAACACAAGAACACCTCTTTTCTCTTCAGAAATACGATATTTTCTCTCAGAAATATGACATTTTCTCCCAGAAATTGCAGTTTTGTCCCAAGTAGATGACATTTCCTCCCAGAAATAACAATTTACTACCAAAATTGATGCTATTTTCCCGCAGAAACATCCGTTTTCTATAAAAAATATGACATATTTTCCCAGGACCAACAGTTTTCTCCTCAAGAATATGACATAACCTCCCAGAAATGCCCGGTTTCTCCCAAAATATACGGCCGTTTCAAACAGATGGGCCCGTTTTCTCCCCAAGAATATGACGTTTCCTCCCAGAAATACAAGTATTCTGTCCAAAAATAGGACATTTTCGCCCAGAAATACCAGATTTCTCTCTCAAAGAATGTCATTTTCTGCCAGAAATACCCGTTTTCTCTCGGAAATATGACATCGTCTCCCAGATATTGCAGTTTTCTCCTCAAAAATTTGACGCTTTCTGCCAGAAATAGCAGTTTTCTACAAAAAATACGACATGTATTGCAAGAAATTGCAGTTCTATCCCCCAAAATACAAAATTTTCACACAAGAACTCCTCTTTTCTCTTCAGAAATACGATATTTTCTCTCAGAAATATGACATTTTCCCCCAGAAATTGCAGTTTTGTCCCAAGTAGATGACATTTCCTCCCAGAAATAACAATTTACTACCCAAATTGATGCTATTTTCCCGCAGAAACATCCGTTTTCTATAAAAAATATGACATATTTTCCCAGGACCAACAGTTTTCTCCTCAAGAATATGACATCACCTCCCAGAAATGCCCGGTTTCTCCCAAAATATACGGCCGTTTCAAACAGATGGGCCCGTTTTCTCCCCCAAGAATATGACGTTTCCTCTCAGAAATACAAGTATTCTGTCCAAAAATAGGACATTTTCTCCCAGAAATACCAGATTTCTCTCTCAAAAAATGACATCTTCTGCCAGAAATACCCGTTTTCTCTCGGAAATATGACATCGTCTCCCAGAAATTGCAGTTTTCTCCTCAAAAATTTGACGCTTTCTGCCAGAAATAGCAGTTTTCTACAAAAAATACAACATGTATTGCAAGAAATTGCAGTTCTCTCCCCAAAAGTACAAATCTTTCACACAAGAACACCTCTTTTCTCTTCAGAAATACGATATTTTCTCCCAGAAATATGACATTTTCTCCCAGAAATTGCAGTTTTGTCCCAAGTTGATGACATTTCCTCCCAGTAATAACAATTGACTACCCAAATTGATGGTATTTTCCCGCAGAAACATCCGTTTTCTATAAAAAATATGACATATTTTCCCAGGAACAACAGTTTTCTCCTCAAGAATACAACATCACCTCCCAGAAATGCCCGGTTTCTCCCAAAATATACGGCCGTTTCAAACAGATGGGCCCGTTTTCTCCCCAAGAATATGACGTTTCCTCCCAGAAATACAAGTATTCTGTCCAAAAATAGGACATTTTCTCCCAGTAATACCAGATTTCTCTCTCAAAAAATGACATCTTTTGCCAGAAATACCCGTTTTCTCTCGGAAATACGACATCGTCTCCCAGAAATTGCAGTTTTCTCCTAAAAATTTGACGCTTTCTGCCAGAAATAGCAGTTTTCTACAAAAAATACGACATTTATTGCAAGAAATTGCAGTTCTATCCCGCAAAGTACAAATCTTTAACACAAGAACACCTCTTTTCTCTTCAGAAATACGATATTTTCTCTCAGAAATATGACATATTCTCCCAGAAATTGCAGTTTTGTCCCAAGTAGATGACATTTCCTCCCAGAAATAACAATTTACTACCCAAATTGATGCTATTTTCCCCCAGAAACATCCGTTTTCTATAAAAAATATGACATATTTTCCCAGGAACAACAGTTTTCTCCTCAAGAATACAACATCACCTCCCAGAAATGCCCGGTTTCTCCCAAAATATACAGCCGTTTCAAACAGATGGGCCCGTTATCTCCCCAAGAATATGACGTTTCCTCCCAGAAATACAAGTATTCTGTCCAAAAATAGGACATTTTCTCCCAGAAATACCAGATTTCTCTCTCAAAAAATGACATCTTCTGCCAGAAATACCCGTTTTCTCTTGGAAATATGACATCGTCTCCCAGAAATTGCAGTTTTCTCCTCAAAAATTTGACGCTTTCTGCCAGAAATAGCAGTTTTCTACAAAAAATACGACACGTATTGCAAGAAATTGCAGTTCTATCCTCCAAAATACAAAATTTTCACACAAGAACACCTCTTTTCTCTGCAGAAATACAATATTTTCTCCCAGAAATATGACATTTTCTCCCAGAAATTGCAGTTTTGTCCCAAGTAGATGACATTTCCTCCCAGAAATAACAATTTACTATCCAAAAACATGATATTTTCCCCCAGAAACATCCGTTTTCTATACAAAATATGACATATTTTCCCAGGAACAACAGTTTTCTTCTCAAGAATACAACATCACCTCCCAGAAATGCCCGGTTTCTCCCAAAATATACGGCCGTTTCAAACAGATGGGCCCGTTTTCTCCCCAAGAATATGACGTTTCCTCTCAGAAATACAAGTATTCTGTCCAAAAATAGGACATTTTCTCCCAGAAATACCAGATTTCTCTCTCAAAAAATGACATTTTCTGCCAGAAATACCCGTTTTCTCTCGGAAATATGACATCGTCTCCCAGAAATTGCAGTTTTCTCCTCAAAAATTTGACGCTTTCTGCCAGAAATAGCAGTTTTCTACAAAAAATACGACACGTATTGCAAGAAATTGCAGTTCTATCCTCCAAAATACAAAATTTTCACACAAGAACACCTCTTTTCTCTGCAGAAATACAATATTTTCTCCCAGAAATATGACATTTTCTCCCAGAAATTGCAGTTTTGTCCCAAGTAGATGACATTTCCTCCCAGAAATAGCAATTTACTACCAAAATTGATGCTATTTTCCCGCAGAAACATCCGTTTTCTATAAAAAATATGACATATTTTCCCAGGAACAACAGTTTTCTCCTCAAGAATATGACATCACCTCCCAGAAATGCCCGTTTTCTCCCAAAATATACGGCCGTTTCAAACAGATGGGCCCGTTATCTCCCCAAGAATATGACTTTTCCTCCCAGAAATACAAGTATTCTGTCCAAAAATAGGACATTTTCTCCCAGAAATACCAGATTTCTCTCTCAAAAAATGACATTTTCTGCCAGAAATACCCGTTTTCTCTCGGAAATATGACATCGTCTCCCAGAAATTGCAGTTTTCTCCTCAAAAATTTGACGCTTTCTGCCAGAAATAGCAGTTTTCTACAAAAAATACGACATGTATTGCAAGAAATTGCAGTTCTATCCCCCAAAATACAAAATTTTCACACAAGAACACCTCTTTTCTCTTCAGAAATACGATATTTTCTCCCAGAAATATGACATTTTCTCCCAGAAATTGCAGTTTTGTCCCAAGTAGATGACATTTCCTCCCAGAAATAACAATTTACTACCCAAATTGATGCTATTTTCCCGCAGAAACATCCGTTTTCTATACAAAATATGACATATTTTCCCAGGAACAACAGTTTTCTCCTCAAGAATATGACATCACCTCCCAGAAATGCCCGTTTTCTCCCAAAATATACGGCCGTTTCAAACAGATGGGCCCGTTATCTCCCCAAGAATATGACGTTTCCTCCCAGAAATACAAGTATTCTGTCCAAAAATAGGACATTTTCTCCCAGAAATACCAGATTTCTCTCTCAAAAAATGACATTTTCTGCCAGAAATACCCGTTTTCTCTCGGAAATATGACATCGTCTCCCAGAAATTGCAGTTTTCTCCTCAAAAATTTGACGCTTTCTGCCAGAAATAGCAGTTTTCTACAAAAAATACGACATTTATTGCAAGAAATTGCAGTTCTATCCCGCAAAGTACAAATCTTTAACACAAGAACACCTCTTTTCTCTTCAGAAATACGATATTTTCTCCCAGAAATATGACATTTTCTCCCAGAAATTGCAGTTTTGTCCCAAGTAGATGACATTTCCTCCCTGAAATAACAATTTACTACCCAAATTGATGCTATTTTCCCGCAGAAACATCCGTTTTCTATAAAAAATATGACATATTTTCCCAGGAACAACAGTTTTCTCCTCAAGAATATGACATCACCTCCCAGAAATGCCCGTTTTCTCCCAAAATGTACGGCCGTTTCAAACAGATGGGCCCGTTCTCTCCCCAAGAATATGACGTTTCCTCCCAGAAATACAAGTATTCTGTCCAAAAATAGGACATTTTCTCCCAGAAATACCAGATTTCTCTCTCAAAAAATGACATCTTCTGCCAGAAATACCCGTTTTCTCTCGGAAATATGACATCGTCTCCCAGAAATTGCAGTTTTCTCCTCAAAAATTTGACGCTTTCTGCCAGAAATAGCAGTTTTCTACAAAAAATACGACATGTATTGCAAGAAATTGCAGTTCTATCCCCCAAAATACAAAATTTTCACACAAGAACACCTCTTTTCTCTTCAGAAATACGATATTTTCTCTCAGAAATATGACATTTTCTCCCAGAAATTGCAGTTTTGTCCCAAGTAGATGACATTTCCTCCCAGAAATAACAATTTACTACCCAAATTGATGCTATTTTCCCGCAGAAACATCCGTTTTCTATAAAAAATATGACATATTTTCCCAGGACCAACAGTTTTCTCCTCAAGAATATGACATCACCTCCCAGAAATGCCCGGTTTCTCCCAAAATATACGGCCATTTCAAACAGATGGGCCCGTTTTCTCCCCAAGAATATGACGTTTCCTCCCAGAAATACAAGTATTCTGTCCAAAAATAGGACATTTTCTCCCAGAAATACCAGATTTCTCTCTCAAAGAATGTCATTTTCTGCCAGAAATACCCGTTTTCTCTCGGAAATATGACATCGTCTCCCAGATATTGCAGTTTTCTCCTCAAAAATTTGACGCTTTCTGCCAGAAATAGCAGTTTTCTACAAAAAATACGACATGTATTGCAAGAAATTGCAGTTCTATCCCCCAAAATACAAAATTTTCACACAAGAACACCTCTTTTCTCTTCAGAAATACGATATTTTCTCCCAGAAATATGACATATTCTCCCAGAAATTGCAGTTTTGTCCCAAGTAGATGACATTTCCTCCCAGAAATAACAATTTAATACCCAAATTGATGCTATTTTCCCGCAGAAACATCCGTTTTCTATAAAAAATATGACATATTTTCCCAGGACCAACAGTTTTCTCCTCAAGAATATGACATCACCTCCCAGAAATGCCCGGTTTCTCCCAAAATATACGGCCGTTTCAAACAGATGGGCCCGTTTTCTCCCCAAGAATATGACGTTTCCTTTCAGAAATACAAGTATTCTGTCCAAAAATAGGACATTTTCTCCCAGAAATACCAGATTTCTCTCTCAAAAAATGACATCTTCTGCCAGAAATACCCGTTTTCTCTCGGAAATATGACATCGTCTCCCAGAAATTGCAGTTTTCTCCTCAAAAATTTGACGCTTTCTGCCAGAAATAGCAGTTTTCTACAAAAAATACAACATGTATTGCAAGAAATTGCAGTTCTCTCCCCAAAAGTACAAATCTTTCACACAAGAACACCTCTTTTCTCTTCAGAAATACGATATTTTCTCCCAGAAATATGACATTTTCTCCCAGAAATTGCAGTTTTGTCCCAAGTTGATGACATTTCCTTCCAGTAATAACAATTGACTACCCAAATAGATGGTATTTTCCCGCAGAAACATCCGTTTTCTATAAAAAATATGACATATTTTCCCAGGAACAACAGTTTTCTCCTCAAGAATACAACATCACCTCCCAGAAATGCCCGGTTTCTCCCAAAATATACGGCCGTTTCAAACAGATGGGCCCGTTTTCTCCCCAAGAATATGACGTTTCCTCCCAGAAATACAAGTATTCTGTCCAAAAATAGGACATTTTCTCCCAGAAATACCAGATTTCTCTCTCAAAAAATGACATCTTTTGCCAGAAATACCCGTTTTCTCGCGGAAATACGACATCGTCTCCCAGAAATTGCAGTTTTCTCCTCAAAAATTTGACGCTTTCTGCCAGAAATAGCAGTTTTCTACAAAAAATACGACATGTATTGCAAGAAATTGCAGTTCTATCCCGCAAAGTACAAATCTTTAACACAAGAACACCTCTTTTCTCTTCAGAAATACGATATTTTCTCTCAGAAATATGACATATTCTCCCAGAAATTGCAGTTTTGTCCCAAGTAGATGACATTTCCTCCCAGAAATAACAATTTACTACCCAAATTGATGCTATTTTCCCCCAGAAACATCCGTTTTCTATAAAAAATATGACATATTTTCCCAGGAACAACAGTTTTCTCCTCAAGAATACAACATCACCTCCCAGAAATGCCCGGTTTCTCCCAAAATATACGGCCGTTTCAAACAGATGGGCCCGTTATCTCCCCAAGAATATGACGTTTCCTCCCAGAAATACAAGTATTCTGTCCAAAAATAGGACATTTTCTCCCAGAAATACCAGATTTCTCTCTCAAAAAATGACATCTTCTGCCAGAAATACCCGTTGTCTCTCGGAAATATGACATCGTCTCCCAGAAATTGCAGTTTTCTTCTCAAAAATTTGACGCTTTCTGCCAGAAATAGCAGTTTTCTACAGAAAATACGACATGTATTGCAAGAAATTGCAGTTCTATCCCCCAAAATACAAAATTTTCACACAAGAACACCTCTTTTCTCTTCAGAAATACGATATTTTCTCCCAGAAATATGACATATTCTCCCAGAAATTGCAGTTTTGTCCCAAGTAGATGACATTTCCTCCCAGAAATAACAATTTACTATCCAAAAACATGATATTTTCCCCCAGAAACATCTGTTTTCTATACAAAATATGACATATTTTCCCAGGAACAACAGTTTTCTTCTCAAGAATACAACATCACCTCCCAGAAATGCCAGGTTTCTCCCAAAATATACGGCCGTTTCAAACAGATGGGCCCGTTATCTCCCCAAGAATATGACGTTTCCTCCCAGAAATACAAGTATTCTGTCCAAAAATAGGACATTTTCTCCCAGAAATACCAGATTTCTCTCTCAAAAAATGACATTTTCTGCCAGAAATACCCGTTTTCTCTCGGAAATATGACATCGTCTCCCAGAAATTGCAGTTTTCTCCTCAAAAATTTGACGCTTTCTGCCAGAAATAGCAGTTTTCTACAGAAAATACGACATGTATTGCAAGAAATTGCAGTTCTATCCCCCAAAATACAAAATTTTCACACAAGAACACCTCTTTTCTCTTCAGAAATACGATATTTTCTCCCAGAAATATGACATATTCTCCCAGAAATTGCAGTTTTGTCCCAAGTAGATGACATTTCCTCCCAGAAATAACAATTTACTACCCAAATTGATGCTATTTTCCCGCAGAAACATCCGTTTTCTATAAAAAAATATGACATATTTTCCCAGGAACAACAGTTTTCTCCTCAAGAATATGACATCACCTCCCAGAAATGCCCGTTTTCTCCCAAAATATACGGCCGTTTCAAACAGATGGGCCCGTTTTCTCCCCAAGAATATGACGTTTCCTCCCAGAAATACAAGTATTCTGTCCAAAAATAGGACATTTTCGCCCAGAAATACCAGATTTCTCTCTCAAAAAATGACATCTTCTGCCAGAAATACCCGTTTTCTCTCGGAAATATGACATCGTCTCCCAGAAATTGCAGTTTTCTTCTCAAAAATTTGACGCTTTCTGCCAGAAATAGCAGTTTTCTACAAAAAATACGACATGAATTGCAAGAAATTGCAGTTCTATCCCCCAAAATACAAAATTTTCACACAAGAACACCTCTTTTCTCTGCAGAAATACAATATTTTCTCCCAGAAATATGACATTTTCTCCCAGAAATTGCAGTTTTGTCCCAAGTAGATGACATTTCCTCCCAGAAATAACAATTTACTACCCAAAAACATGATATTTTCCCCCAGAAACATCCGTTTTCTATAAAAAATATGACATATTTTCCCAGGAACTACAGTTTTCTCCTCAAGAATATGACATCACCTCCCAGAAATGCCCGGTTTCTCCCAAAATATACGGCCGTTTCAAACAGATGGGCCCGTTATCTCCCCAAGAATATGACGTTTCCTCCCAGAAATACAAGTATTCTGTCCAAAAATAGGACATTTTCTCCCAGAAATACCAGATTTCTCTCTCAAAAAATGACATTTTCTGCCAGAAATACCCGTTTTCTCTCGGAAATATGACATCGTCTCCCAGAAATTGCAGTTTTCTCCTCAAAAATTTGACGCTTTCTGCCAGAAATAGCAGTTTTCTACAGAAAATACGACATGTATTGCAAGAAATTGCAGTTCTATCCCCCAAAATACAAAATTTTCACACAAGAACACCTCTTTTCTCTTCCGAAATACGATATTTTCTCCCAGAAATATGACATATTCTCTCAGAAATTGCAGTTTTGTCCCAAGTAGATGACATTTCCTCCCAGAAATAACAATTTACTACCCAAATTGATGCTATTTTCCTGCAGAAACATCCGTTTTCTATAAAAAATATGACATATTTTCCCAGGAACAACAGTTTTCTCCTCAAGAATATGACATCACCTCCCAGAAATGCCCGTTTTCTCCCAAAATATACGGCCGTTTCAAACAGATGGGCCCGTTTTCTCCCCAAGAATATGATGTTTCCTCCCAGAAATACAAGTATTCTGTCCAAAAATAGGACATTTTCGCCCAGAAATACCAGATTTCTCTCTCAAAAAATGACATTTTCTGCCAGAAATACCCGTTTTCTCTCGGAAATATGACATCGTCTCCCAGAAATTGCAGTTTTCTTCTCAAAAATTTGACGCTTTCTGCCAGAAATAGCAGTTTTCTACAAAAAATACGACATGAATTGCAAGAAATTGCAGTTCTATCCCCCAAAATACAAAATTTTCACACAAGAACACCTCTTTTCTCTGCAGAAATACAATATTTTCTCCCAGAAATATGACATTTTCTCCCAGAAATTGCAGTTTTGTCCCAAGTAGATGACATTTCCTCCCAGAAATAACAATTTACTACCCAAAAACATGATATTTTCCCCCAGAAACATCCGTTTTCTATAAAAAATATGACATATTTTCCCAGGAACTACAGTTTTCTCCTCAAGAATATGACATCACCTCCCAGAAATGCCCGTTTTCTCCCAAAATATACGGCCGTTTCAAACAGATGGGCCCGTTATCTCCCCAAGAATATGACGTTTCCTCCCAGAAATACAAGTATTCTGTCCAAAAATAGGACATTTTCTCCCAGAAATACCAGATTTCTCTCTCAAAAAATGACATTTTCTGCCAGAAATACCCGTTTTCTCTCGGAAATATGACATCGTCTCCCAGAAATTGCAGTTTTCTCCTCAAAAATTTGACGCTTTCTGCCAGAAATAGCAGTTTTCTACAAAAAATACAACATGTATTGCAAGAAATTGCAGTTCTATCCCGCAAAGTACAAATCTTTAACACAAGAACACCTCTTTTCTCTTCAGAAATACGATATTTTCTCCCAGAAATATGACATTTTCTCCCAGAAATTGCAGTTTTGTCCCAAGTAGATGACATTTCCTCCCAGAAATAACAATTTACTATCCAAAAACATGATATTTTCCCCCAGAAACATCCGTTTTCTATACAAAATATGACATATTTTCCCAGGAACAACAGTTTTCTTCTCAAGAATACAACATCACCTCCCAGAAATGCCCGGTTTCTCCCAAAATATACGGCCGTTTCAAACAGATGGGCCCGTTTTCTCCCCAAGAATATGACGTTTCCTCCCAGAAATACAAGTATTCTGTCCAAAAATAGGACATTTTCGCCCAGAAATACCAGATTTCTCTCTCAAAAAATGACATCTTCTGCCTGAAATACCCGTTGTCTCTCGGAAATATGACATCGTCTCCCAGAAATTGCAGTTTTCTCCTCAAAAATTTGACGCTTTCTGCCAGAAATAGCAGTTTTCTACAGAAAATACGACACGTATTGCAAGAAATTGCAGTTCTATCCCCCAAAATACAAAATTTTCACACAAGAACACCTCTTTTCTCTGCAGAAATACAATATTTTCTCCCAGAAATATGACATTTTCTCCCAGAAATTGCAGTTTTGTCCCAAGTAGATGACATTTCCTCCCAGAAATAACAATTTACTATCCAAAAACATGATATTTTCCCGCAGAAACATCCGTTTTCTATAAAAAATATGACATATTTTCCCAGGAACAACAGTTTTCTTCTCAAGAATACAACATCACCTCCCAGAAATGCCCGGTTTCTCCCAAAATATACGGCCGTTTCAAACAGATGGGCCCGTTTTCTCCCCAAGAATATGACGTTTCCTCTCAGAAATACAAGTATTCTGTCCAAAAATAGGACATTTTCTCCCAGAAATACCAGATTTCTCTCTCAAAAAATGACATTTTCTGCCAGAAATACCCGTTTTCTCTCGGAAATATGACATCGTCTCCCAGAAATTGCAGTTTTCTCCTCAAAAATTTGACGCTTTCTGCCAGAAATAGCAGTTTTCTACAAAAAATACGACATGTATTGCAAGAAATTGCAGTTCTATCCCCCAAAATACAAAATTTTCACACAAGAACACCTCTTTTCTCTGCAGAAATACAATATTTTCTCCCAGAAATATGACATTTTCTCCCAGAAATTGCAGTTTTGTCCCAAGTAGATGACATTTCCTCCCAGAAATAACAATTTACTACCCAAAAACATGATATTTTCCCCCAGAAACATCCGTTTTCTATAAAAAATATGACATATTTTCCCAGGAACTACAGTTTTCTCCTCAAGAATATGACATCACCTCCCAGAAATGCCCGTTTTCTCCCAAAATATACGGCCGTTTCAAACAGATGGGCCCGTTTTCTCCCCAAGAATATGACGTTTCCTCCCAGAAATACAAGTATTCTGTCCAAAAATAGGACATTTTCGCCCAGAAATACCAGATTTCTCTCTCAAAAAATGACATCTTCTGCCAGAAATACCCGTTGTCTCTCGGAAATATGACATCGTCTCCCAGAAATTGCAGTTTTCTCCTCAAAAATTTGACGCTTTCTGCCAGAAATAGCAGTTTTCTACAGAAAATACGACACGTATTGCAAGAAATTGCAGTTCTATCCCCCAAAATACAAAATTTTCACACAAGAACACCTCTTTTCTCTGCAGAAATACAATATTTTCTCCCAGAAATATGACATTTTCTCCCAGAAATTGCAGTTTTGTCCCAAGTAGATGACATTTCCTCCCAGAAATAACAATTTACTATCCAAAAACATGAATTTTCCCGCAGAAACATCCGTTTTCTATAAAAAATATGACATATTTTCCCAAGGAACAACAGTTTTCTCCTCAAGAATATGACATCACCTCCCAGAAATGCCCGTTTTCTCCCAAAATATACGGCCGTTTCAAACAGATGGGCCCGTTTTCTCCCCAAGAATATGACGTTTCCTCTCAGAAATACAAGTATTCTGTCCAAAAATAGGACATTTTCTCCCAGAAATACCAGATTTCTCTCTCAAAAAATGACATCTTCTGCCAGAAATACCCGTTGTCTCTCGGAAATATGACATCGTCTCCCAGAAATTGCAGTTTTCTCCTCAAAAATTTGACGCTTTCTGCCAGAAATAGCAGTTTTCTACAAAAAAATACGACATGTATTGCAAGAAATTGCAGTTCTATCCCCCAAAATACAAAATTTTCACACAAGAACACCTCTTTTCTCTGCAGAAATACAATATTTTCTCCCAGAAATATGACATTTTCTCCCAGAAATTGCAGTTTTGTCCCAAGCAGATGACATTTCCTCCCAGAAATAACCATTTACTATCCAAAAACATGATATTTTCCCCCAGAAACATCCGTTTTCTATACAAAATATGACATATTTTCCCAGGAACAACAGTTTTCTCCTCAAGAATATGACATCACCTCCCAGAAATGCCCGGTTTCTCCCAAAATATACAGCCGTTTCAAACAGATGGGCCCGTTTTCTCCCCAAGAATATGACGTTTCCTCTCAGAAATACAAGTATTCTGTCCAAAAATAGGACATTTTCTCCCAGAAATACCAGATTTCTCTCTCAGAAAATGACATCTTCTGCCAGAAATACCCATTTTCTCTCGGAAATATGACATCGTCTCCCAGAAATTGCAGTTTTCTTCTCAAAAATTTGACGCTTTCTGCCAGAAATAGCAGTTTTCTACAAAAAATACGACATTTATTGCAAGAAATTGCAGTTCTAACCCGCAAAGTACAAATCTTTAACACAAGAACACCTCTTTTCTCTGCAGAAATACAATATTTTCTCCCAGAAATATGACATTTTCTCCCAGAAATTGCAGTTTTGTCCCAAGTAGATGACATTTCCTCCCAGAAATAACAATTTACTATCCAAAAACATGATATTTTCCCCCAGAAACATCCGTTTTCTATACAAAATATGACATATTTTCCCAGGAACAACAGTTTTCTTCTCAAGAATACAACATCACCTCCCAGAAATGCCCAGTTTCTCCCAAAATATACGGCCGTTTCAAACAGATGGGCCCGTTTTCTCCCCAAGAATATGACGTTTCCTCTCAGAAATACAAGTATTCTGTCCAAAAATAGGACATTTTCTCCCAGAAATACCAGATTTCTCTCTCAGAAAATGACATCTTCTGCCAGAAATACCCGTTTTCTCTCGGAAATATGACATCGTCTCCCAGAAATTGCAGTTTTCTTCTCAAAAATTTGACGCTTTCTGCCAGAAATAGCAGTTTTCTACAAAAAATACGACATTTATTGCAAGAAATTGCAGTTCTAACCCGCAAAGTACAAATCTTTAACACAAGAACACCTCTTTTCTCTTCAGAAATACGATATTTTCTCCCAGAAATATGACATTTTCTCCCAGAAATTGCAGTTTTGTCCCAAGGAGATGACATTTCCTCCCAGAAATAACAATTTACTACCCAAATTGATGCTATTTTCCCCCAGAAACATCCGTTTTCTATAAAAAATATGACATATTTTCCCAGGAACAACAGTTTTCTCCTCAAGAATATGACATCACCTCCCAGAAATGCCCGTTTTCTCCCAAAATATACGGCCGTTTCAAACAGATGGGCCCGTTTTCTCCCCAAGAATATGACGTTTCCTCCCAGAAATACAAGTATTCTGTCCAAAAATAGGACATTTTCTCCCAGAAATACCAGATTTCTCTCTCAAAAAATGACATTTTCTGCCAGAAATACCCGTTGTCTCTCGGAAATATGACATCGTCTCCCAGAAATTGCAGTTTTCTCCTCAAAAATTTGACGCTTTCTGCCAGAAATAGCAGTTTTCTACAAAAAATACAACATGTATTGCAAGAAATTGCAGTTCTATCCCGCAAAGTACAAATCTTTAACACAAGAACACCTCTTTTCTCTTCAGAAATACGATATTTTCTCCCAGAAATATGACATTTTCTCCCAGAAATTGCAGTTTTGTCCCAAGTAGATGACATTTCCTCCCAGAAATAACAATTTACTATCCAAAAACATGATATTTTCCCCCAGAAACATCCGTTTTCTATACAAAATATGACATATTTTCCCAGGAACAACAGTTTTCTTCTCAAGAATACAACATCACCTCCCAGAAATGCCTGGTTTCTCCCAAAATATACGGCCGTTTCAAACAGATGGGCCCATTTTCTCCCCAAGAATATGACGTTTCCTCCCAGAAATACAAGTATTCTGTCCAAAAATAGGACATTTTCGCCCAGAAATACCAGATTTCTCTCTCAAAAAATGACATCTTCTGCCAGAAATACCCGTTGTCTCTCGGAAATATGACATCGTCTCCCAGAAATTGCAGTTTTCTCCTCAAAAATTTGACGCTTTCTGCCAGAAATAGCAGTTTTCTACAGAAAATACGACACGTATTGCAAGAAATTGCAGTTCTATCCCCCAAAATACAAAATTTTCACACAAGAACACCTCTTTTCTCTGCAGAAATACAATATTTTCTCCCAGAAATATGACATTTTCTCCCAGAAATTGCAGTTTTGTCCCAAGTAGATGACATTTCCTCCCAGAAATAACAATTTACTATCCAAAAACATGATATTTTCCCCCAGAAACATCCGTTTTCTATACAAAATATGACATATTTTCCCAGGAACAACAGTTTTCTCCTCAAGAATATGACATCACCTCCCAGAAATGCCCGGTTTCTCCCAAAATATACGGCCGTTTCAAACAGATGGGCCCGTTTTCTCCCCAAGAATATGACGTTTCCTCTCAGAAATACAAGTATTCTGTCCAAAAATAGGACATTTTCTCCCAGAAATACCAGATTTCTCTCTCAAAAAATGACATTTTCTGCCAGAAATACCCGTTTTCTCTCGGAAATATGACATCGTCTCCCAGAAATTGCAGTTTTCTCCTCAAAAATTTGACGCTTTCTGCCAGAAATAGCAGTTTTCTACAAAAAATACGACATTTATTGCAAGAAATTGCAGTTCTATCCCGCAAAGTACAAATCTTTAACACAAGAACACCTCTTTTCTCTTCAGAAATACGATATTTTCTCCCAGAAATATGACATATTCTCCCAGAAATTGCAGTTTTGTCCCAAGTAGATGACATTTCCTCCCAGAAATAACAATTTACTACCCAAATTGATGCTATTTTCCCGCAGAAACATCCGTTTTCTATAAAAAATATGACATATTTTCCCAAGGAACAACAGTTTTCTCCTCAAGAATATGACATCACCTCCCAGAAATGCCCGTTTTCTCCCAAAATATACGGCCGTTTCAAACAGATGGGCCCGTTTTCTCCCCAAGAATATGACGTTTCCTCCCAGAAATACAAGTATTCTGTCCAAAAATAGGACATTTTCGCCCAGAAATACCAGATTTCTCTCTCAAAAAATGACATCTTCTGCCAGAAATACCCGTTGTCTCTCGGAAATATGACATCGTCTCCCAGAAATTGCAGTTTTCTCCTCAAAAATTTGACGCTTTCTGCCAGAAATAGCAGTTTTCTACAGAAAATACGACACGTATTGCAAGAAATTGCAGTTCTATCCCCCAAAATACAAAATTTTCACACAAGAACACCTCTTTTCTCTGCAGAAATACAATATTTTCTCCCAGAAATATGACATTTTCTCCCAGAAATTGCAGTTTTGTCCCAAGTAGATGACATTTCCTCCCAGTAATAACAATTGACTACCCAAATTGATGGTATTTTCCCGCAGAAACATCCGTTTTCTATACAAAATATGACATATTTTCCCAGGAACTACAGTTTTCTCCTCAAGAATATGACATCACCTCCCAGAAATGCCCGGTTTCTCCCAAAATATACGGCCGTTTCAAACAGATGGGCCCGTTTTCTCCCCAAGAATATGACGTTTCCTCTCAGAAATACAAGTATTCTGTCCAAAAATAGGACATTTTCTCCCAGAAATACCAGATTTCTCTCTCAAAAAATGACATTTTCTGCCAGAAATACCCGTTTTCTCTCGGAAATATGACATCGTCTCCCAGAAATTGCAGTTTTCTCCTCAAAAATTTGACGCTTTCTGCCAGAAATAGCAGTTTTCTACAAAAAATACGACATGTATTGCAAGAAATTGCAGTTCTATCCCGCAAAGTACAAATCTTTAACACAAGAACACCTCTTTTCTCTTCAGAAATACGATATTTTCTCCCAGAAATATGACATATTCTCCCAGAAATTGCAGTTTTGTCCCAAGTAGATGACATTTCCTCCCAGAAATAACAATTTACTACCCAAATTGATGCTATTTTCCCGCAGAAACATCCGTTTTCTATAAAAAATATGACATATTTTCCCAAGGAACAACAGTTTTCTCCTCAAGAATATGACATCACCTCCCAGAAATGCCCGTTTTCTCCCAAAATATACGGCCGTTTCAAACAGATGGGCCCGTTTTCTCCCCAAGAATATGACGTTTCCTCCCAGAAATACAAGTATTCTGTCCAAAAATAGGACATTTTCTCCCAGAAATACCAGATTTCTCTCTCAAAAAATGACATCTTCTGCCAGAAATACCCGTTTTCTCTCGGAAATATGACATCGTCTCCCAGAAATTGCAGTTTTCTCCTCAAAAATTTGACGCTTTCTGCCAGAAATAGCAGTTTTCTACAAAAAATATGACATTTATTGCAAGAAATTGCAGTTCTATCCCGCAAAGTACAAATCTTTAACACAAGAACACCTCTTTTCTCTTCAGAAATACGATATTTTCTCCCAGAAATATGACATATTCTCCCAGAAATTGCAGTTTTGTCCCAAGTAGATGACATTTCCTCCCAGAAATAGCAATTTACTACCAAAATTGATGCTATTTTCCCGCAGAAACATCCGTTTTCTATAAAAAATATGACATATTTTCCCAGGAACAACAGTTTTCTCCTCAAGAATATGACATCACCTCCCAGAAATGCCAGGTTTCTCCCAAAATATACGGCCGTTTCAAACAGATGGGCCCGTTATCTCCCCAAGAATACGACGTTTCCACCCAGAAATACAAGTATTCTGTCCAAAAATAGGACATTTTCTCCCAGAAATACCAGATTTCTCTCTCAAAAAATGACATCTTCTGCCAGAAATACCCGTTTTCTCTCGGAAATATGACATCGTCTCCCAGAAATTGCAGTTTTCTCCTCAAAAATTTGACGCTTTCTGCCAGAAATAGCAGTTTTCTACAAAAAATACGACATGTATTGCAAGAAATTGCAGTTCTATCCCCCAAAATACAAAATTTTCACACAAGAACACCTCTTTTCTCTTCAGAAATACGATATTTTCTCTCAGAAATATGACATTTTCTCCCAGAAATTGCAGTTTTGTCCCAAGTAGATGACATTTCCTCCCAGAAATAACAATTTACTACCCAAATTGATGCTATTTTCCCGCAGAAACATCCGTTTTCTATAAAAAATATGACATATTTTCCCAGGAACAACAGTTTTCTCCTCAAGAATATGACATCACCTCCCAGAAATGCCCGTTTTCTCCCAAAATATACGGCCGTTTCAAACAGATGGGCCCATTTTCTCCCCAAGAATATGACGTTTCCTCCCAGAAATACAAGTATTCTGTCCAAAAATAGGACATTTTCTCCCAGAAATACCAGATTTCTCTCTCAAAAAATGACATTTTCTGCCAGAAATACCCGTTTTCTCTCGGAAATATGACATCGTCTCCCAGAAATTGCAGTTTTCTCCTCAAAAATTTGACGCTTTCTGCCAGAAATAGCAGTTTTCTACAAAAAATACGACATTTATTGCAAGAAATTGCAGTTCTATCCCGCAAAGTACAAATCTTTAACACAAGAACACCTCTTTTCTCTTCAGAAATACGATATTTTCTCCCAGAAATATGACATATTCTCCCAGAAATTGCAGTTTTGTCCCAAGTAGATGACATTTCCTCCCAGAAATAGCAATTTACTACCAAAATTGATGCTATTTTCCCGCAGAAACATCCGTTTTCTATAAAAAATATGACATATTTTCCCAGGAACAACAGTTTTCTCCTCAAGAATATGACATCACCTCCCAGAAATGCCCGTTTTCTCCCAAAATATACGGCCGTTTCAAACAGATGGGCCCGTTTTCTCCCCAAGAATATGACGTTTCCTCTCAGAAATACAAGTATTCTGTCCAAAAATAGGACATTTTCTCCCAGAAATACCAGATTTCTCTCTCAAAAAATGACATCTTCTGCCAGAAATACCCGTTTTCTCTCGGAAATATGACATCGTCTCCCAGAAATTGCAGTTTTCTTCTCAAAAATTTGACGCTTTCTGCCAGAAATAGCAGTTTTCTACAAAAAATACGACATTTATTGCAAGAAATTGCAGTTCTATCCCCCACAATACAAAATTTTCACACAAGAACACCTCTTTTCTCTTCAGAAATAGGATATTTTCTCCCAGAAATATGACATATTCTCCCAGAAATTGCAGTTTTGTCCCATGTAGATGACATTTCCTCCCAGAAATAGCAATTTACTACCAAAATTGATGCTATTTTCCCGCAGAAACATCCGTTTTCTATAAAAAATATGACATATTTTCCCAGGAACAACAGTTTTCTCCTCAAGAATATGACATCACCTCCCAGAAATGCCAGGTTTCTCCCAAAATATACGGCCGTTTCAAACAGTTGGGCCCGTTATCTCCCCAAGAATATGACGTTTCCTCCCAGAAATACAAGTATTCTGTCCAAAAATAGGACATTTTCTCCCAGAAATACCAGATTTCTCTCTCAAAAAATGACATTTTCTGCCAGAAATACCCGTTTTCTCTCGGAAATATGACATCGTCTCCCAGAAATTGCAGTTTTCTCCTCAAAAATTTGACGCTTTCTGCCAGAAATAGCAGTTTTCTACAAAAAATACGACATTTATTGCAAGAAATTGCAGTTCTATCCCGCAAAGTACAAATCTTTAACACAAGAACACCTCTTTTCTCTTCAGAAATACGATATTTTCTCCCAGAAATATGACATTTTCTCCCAGAAATTGCAGTTTTGTCCCATGTAGATGACATTTCCTCCCAGAAATAACAATTTACTACCCAAATTGATGCTATTTTCCCGCAGAAACATCCGTTTTCTATAAAAAATATGACATATTTTCCCAGGAACAACAGTTTTCTCCTCAAGAATATGACATCACCTCCCAGAAATGCCCGTTTTCTCCCAAAATATACGGCCGTTTCAAACAGATGGGCCCGTTATCTCCCCAAGAATATGACGTTTCCTCCCAGAAATACAAGTATTCTGTCCAAAAATAGGACATTTTCTCCCAGAAATACCAGATTTCTCTCTCAAAAAATGACATTTTCTGCCAGAAATACCCGTTTTCTCTCGGAAATATGACATCGTCTCCCAGAAATTGCAGTTTTCTCCTCAAAAATTTGACGCTTTCTGCCAGAAATAGCAGTTTTCTACAAAAAATACGACATTTATTGCAAGAAATTGCAGTTCTATCCCGCAAAGTACAAATCTTTAACACAAGAACACCTCTTTTCTCTTCAGAAATACCATATTTTCTCTCAGAAATATGACATTTTCTCCCAGAAATTGCAGTTTTGTCCCAAGTAGATGACATTTCCTCCCAGAAATAACAATTTACTACCCAAATTGATGCTATTTTCCCGCAGAAACATCCGTTTTCTATACAAAATATGACATATTTTCCCAGGAACAACAGTTTTCTCCTCAAGAATATGACATCACCTCCCAGAAATGCCCGTTTTCTCCCAAAATATACGGCCGTTTCAAACAGTTGGGCCCGTTATCTCCCCAAGAATATGACGTTTCCTCCCAGAAATACAAGTATTCTGTCCAAAAATAGGACATTTTCTCCCAGAAATACCAGATTTCTCTCTCAAAAAATGACATTTTCTGCCAGAAATACCCGTTTTCTCTCGGAAATATGACATCGTCTCCCAGAAATTGCAGTTTTCTCCTCAAAAATTTGACGCTTTCTGCCAGAAATAGCAGTTTTCTACAAAAAATACGACATTTATTGCAAGAAATTGCAGTTCTATCCCGCAAAGTACAAATCTTTAACACAAGAACACCTCTTTTCTCTTCAGAAATACGATATTTTCTCCCAGAAATATGACATTTTCTCCCAGAAATTGCAGTTTTGTCCCAAGTAGATGACATTTCCTCCCAGAAATAACAATTTACTACCCAAATTGATGCTATTTTCCCGCAGAAACATCCATTTTCTATAAAAAATATGACATATTTTCCCAGGAACAACAGTTTTCTCCTCAAGAATATGACATCACCTCCCAGAAATGCCCGTTTTCTCCCAAAATATACGGCCGTTTCAAACAGATGGGCCCGTTCTCTCCCCAAGAATATGACGTTTCCTCCCAGAAATACAAGTATTCTGTCCAAAAATAGGACATTTTCTCCCAGAAATACCAGATTTCTCTCTCAAAAAATGACATTTTCTGCCAGAAATACCCGTTTTCTCTCGGAAATATGACATCGTCTCCCAGAAATTGCAGTTTTCTCCTCAAAAATTTGACGCTTTCTGCCAGAAATAGCAGTTTTCTACAAAAAATACGACATTTATTGCAAGAAATTGCAGTTCTATCCCGCAAAGTACAAATCTTTAACACAAGAACACCTCTTTTCTCTTCAGAAATACGATATTTTCTCCCAGAAATATGACATTTTCTCCCAGAAATTGCAGTTTTGTCCCAAGTAGATGACATTTCCTCCCAGAAATAACAATTTACTACCCAAATTGATGCTATTTTCCCGCAGAAACATCCGTTTTCTATAAAAAATATGACATATTTTCCCAGGAACAACAGTTTTCTCCTCAAGAATATGACATCACCTCCCAGAAATGCCCGTTTTCTCCCAAAATATACGGCCGTTTCAAACAGATGGGCCCGTTCTCTCCCCAAGAATATGACGTTTCCTCCCAGAAATACAAGTATTCTGTCCAAAAATAGGACATTTTCTCCCAGAAATACCAGATTTCTCTCTCAAAAAATGACATTTTCTGCCAGAAATACCCGTTTTTCTCTCGGAAATACGACATCGTCTCCCAGAAATTGCAGTTTTCTCCTCAAAAATTTGACGCTTTCTGCCAGAAATAGCAGTTTTCTACAAAAAATACGACATTTATTGCAAGAAATTGCAGTTCTATCCCGCAAAGTACAAATCTTTAACACAAGAACACCTCTTTTCTCTTCAGAAATACGATATTTTCTCTCAGAAATATGACATTTTCTCCCAGAAATTGCAGTTTTGTCCCAAGGAGATGACATTTCCTCCCAGAAATAACAATTTACTACCAAAATTGATGCTATTTTCCCGCAGAAACATCCGTTTTCTATACAAAATATGACATATTTTCCCAGGAACAACAGTTTTCTCCTCAAGAATATGACATCACCTCCCAGAAATGCCAGGTTTCTCCCAAAATATACGGCCGTTTCAAACAGATGGGCCCGTTATCTCCCCAAGAATATGACGTTTCCACCCAGAAATACAAGTATTCTGTCCAAAAATAGGACATTTTCTCCCAGAAATACCAGATTTCTCTCTCAAAAAATGACATCTTCTGCCAGAAATACCCGTTTTCTCTCGGAAATATGACATCGTCTCCCAGAAATTGCAGTTTTCTCCTCAAAAATTTGACGCTTTCTGCCAGAAATAGCAGTTTTCTACAAAAAATACGACATGTATTGCAAGAAATTGCAGTTCTATCCCCCAAAATACAAAATTTTCACACAAGAACACCTCTTTTCTCTTCAGAAATACGATATTTTCTCTCAGAAATATGACATTTTCTCCCAGAAATTGCAGTTTTGTCCCAAGTAGATGACATTTCCTCCCAGAAATAACAATTTACTACCCAAATTGATGCTATTTTCCCGCAGAAACATCCGTTTTCTATAAAAAATATGACATATTTTCCCAGGAACAACAGTTTTCTCCTCAAGAATATGACATCACCTCCCAGAAATGCCCGTTTTCTCCCAAAATATACGGCCGTTTCAAACAGATGGGCCCGTTTTCTCCCCAAGAATATGACGTTTCCTCCCAGTAATACAAGTATTCTGTCCAAAAATAGGACATTTTCTCCCAGAAATACCAGATTTCTCTCTCAAAAAATGACATCTTCTGCCAGAAATACCCGTTTTCTCTCGGAAATATGACATCGTCTCCCAGAAATTGCAGTTTTCTCCTCAAAAATTTGACGCTTTCTGCCAGAAATAGCAGTTTTCTACAAAAAATATGACATTTATTGCAAGAAATTGCAGTTCTATCCCGCAAAGTACAGATCTTTAACACAAGAACACCTCTTTTCTCTTCAGAAATACGATATTTTCTCTCAGAAATATGACATTTTCTCCCAGAAATTGCAGTTTTGTCCCAAGTAGATGACATTTCCTCCCAGAAATAACAATTTACTACCTAAATTGATGCTATTTTCCCGCAGAAACATCCGTTTTCTATGCAAAATATGACATATTTTCCCAGGAACAACAGTTTTCTCCTCAAGAATATGACATCACCTCCCAGAAATGCCCGTTTTCTCCCAAAATATACGGCCGTTTCAAACAGATGGGCCCGTTTTCTCCCCAAGAATATGACGTTTCCTCCCAGAAATACAAGTATTCTGTCCAAAAATAGGACATTTTCTCCCAGAAATACCAGATTTCTCTCTCAAAAAATGACATCTTCTGCCAGAAATACCCGTTTTCTCTCGGAAATATGACATCGTCTCCCAGAAATTGCAGTTTTCTCCTCAAAAATTTGACGCTTTCTGCCAGAAATAGCAGTTTTGTACAAAAAATATGACATTTATTGCAAGAAATTGCAGTTCTATCCCGCAAAGTACAGATCTTTAACACAAGAACACCTCTTTTCTCTTCAGAAATACGATATTTTCTCCCAGAAATATGACATATTCTCCCAGAAATTGCAGTTTTGTCCCAAGTAGATGACATTTCCTCCCAGAAATAGCAATTTACTACCAAAATTGATGCTATTTTCCCGCAGAAACATCCGTTTTCTATAAAAAATATGACATATTTTCCCAGGAACAACAGTTTTCTCCTCAAGAATATGACATCACCTCCCAGAAATGCCAGGTTTCTCCCAAAATATACGGCCGTTTCAAACAGATGGGCCCGTTATCTCCCCAAGAATATGACGTTTCCTCTCAGAAATACAAGTATTCTGTCCAAAAATAGGACATTTTCTCCCAGAAATACCAGATTTCTCTCTCAAAAAATGACATCTTCTGCCAGAAATACCCGTTTTCTCTCGGAAATATGACATCGTCTCCCAGAAATTGCAGTTTTCTCCTCAAAAATTTGACGCTTTCTGCCAGAAATAGCAGTTTTCTACAAAAAATACGACATGTATTGCAAGAAATTGCAGTTCTATCCCCCAAAATACAAAATTTTCACACAAGAACACCTCTTTTCTCTACAGAAATACGATATTTTCTCTCAGAAATATGACATTTTCTCCCAGAAAATTGCAGTTTTGTCCCAAGTAGATGACATTTCCTCCCAGAAATAACAATTTACTACCCAAATTGATGCTATTTTCCCGCAGAAACATCCGTTTTCTATACAAAATATGACATATTTTCCCAGGAACAACAGTTTTCTCCTCAAGAATATGACATCACCTCCCAGAAATGCCCGTTTTCTCCCAAAATATACGGCCGTTTCAAACAGTTGGGCCCGTTATCTCCCCAAGAATATGACGTTTCCTCCCAGAAATACAAGTATTCTGTCCAAAAATAGGACATTTTCTCCCAGAAATACCAGATTTCTCTCTCAAAAAATGACATTTTCTGCCAGAAATACCCGTTTTCTCTCGGAAATATGACATCGTCTCCCAGAAATTGCAGTTTTCTCCTCAAAAATTTGACGCTTTCTGCCAGAAATAGCAGTTTTCTACAAAAAATACGACATTTATTGCAAGAAATTGCAGTTCTATCCCGCAAAGTACAAATCTTTAACACAAGAACACCTCTTTTCTCTTCAGAAATACGATATTTTCTCCCAGAAATATGACATTTTCTCCCAGAAATTGCAGTTTTGTCCCAAGTAGATGACATTTCCTCCCAGAAATAACAATTTACTACCAAAATTGATGCTATTTTCCCGCAGAAACATCCGTTTTCTATAAAAAATATGACATATTTTCCCAGGAACAACAGTTTTCTCCTCAAGAATATGACATCACCTCCCAGAAATGCCCGTTTTCTCCCAAAATATACGGCCGTTTCAAACAGATGGGCCCGTTATCTCCCCAAGAATATGACGTTTCCTCCCAGAAATACAAGTATTCTGTCCAAAAATAGGACATTTTCTCCCAGAAATACCAGATTTCTCTCTCAAAAAATGACATCTTCTGCCAGAAATACCCGTTTTCTCTCGGAAATATGACATCGTCTCCCAGAAATTGCAGTTTTCTCCTCAAAAATTTGACGCTTTCTGCCAGAAATAGCAGTTTTCTACAAAAAATACGACATTTATTGCAAGAAATTGCAGTTCTATCCCGCAAAGTACAAATCTTTAACACAAGAACACCTCTTTTCTCTTCAGAAATACGATATTTTCTCTCAGAAATATGACATTTTCTCCCAGAAATTGCAGTTTTGTCCCAAGTAGATGACATTTCCTCCCAGAAATAACAATTTACTACCCAAATTGATGCTATTTTCCCGCAGAAACATCCGTTTTCTATAAAAAATATGACATATTTTCCCAGGAACAACAGTTTTCTCCTCAAGAATATGACATCACCTCCCAGAAATGCCCGTTTTCTCCCAAAATATACGGCCGTTTCAAACAGTTGGGCCCGTTATCTCCCCAAGAATATGACGTTTCCTCCCAGAAATACAAGTATTCTGTCCAAAAATAGGACATTTTCTCCCAGAAATACCAGATTTCTCTCTCAAAAAATGACATTTTCTGCCAGAAATACCCGTTTTCTCTCGGAAATATGACATCGTCTCCCAGAAATTGCAGTTTTCTCCTCAAAAATTTGACGCTTTCTGCCAGAAATAGCAGTTTTCTACAAAAAATACGACATTTATTGCAAGAAATTGCAGTTCTATCCCGCAAAGTACAAATCTTTAACACAAGAACACCTCTTTTCTCTTCAGAAATACGATATTTTCTCCCAGAAATATGACATTTTCTCCCAGAAATTGCAGTTTTGTCCCAAGTAGATGACATTTCCTCCCAGAAATAACAATTTACTACCCAAATTGATGCTATTTTCCCGCAGAAACATCCATTTTCTATAAAAAATATGACATATTTTCCCAGGAACAACAGTTTTCTCCTCAAGAATATGACATCACCTCCCAGAAATGCCCGTTTTCTCCCAAAATATACGGCCGTTTCAAACAGATGGGCCCGTTCTCTCCCCAAGAATATGACGTTTCCTCCCAGAAATACAAGTATTCTGTCCAAAAATAGGACATTTTCTCCCAGAAATACCAGATTTCTCTCTCAAAAAATGACATTTTCTGCCAGAAATACCCGTTTTCTCTCGGAAATATGACATCGTCTCCCAGAAATTGCAGTTTTCTCCTCAAAAATTTGACGCTTTCTGCCAGAAATAGCAGTTTTCTACAAAAAATACGACATTTATTGCAAGAAATTGCAGTTCTATCCCGCAAAGTACAAATCTTTAACACAAGAACACCTCTTTTCTCTTCAGAAATACGATATTTTCTCCCAGAAATATGACATTTTCTCCCAGAAATTGCAGTTTTGTCCCAAGTAGATGACATTTCCTCCCAGAAATAACAATTTACTACCCAAATTGATGCTATTTTCCCGCAGAAACATCCGTTTTCTATAAAAAATATGACATATTTTCCCAGGAACAACAGTTTTCTCCTCAAGAATATGACATCACCTCCCAGAAATGCCCGTTTTCTCCCAAAATATACGGCCGTTTCAAACAGATGGGCCCGTTCTCTCCCCAAGAATATGACGTTTCCTCCCAGAAATACAAGTATTCTGTCCAAAAATAGGACATTTTCTCCCAGAAATACCAGATTTCTCTCTCAAAAAATGACATTTTCTGCCAGAAATACCCGTTTTCTCTCGGAAATACGACATCGTCTCCCAGAAATTGCAGTTTTCTCCTCAAAAATTTGACGCTTTCTGCCAGAAATAGCAGTTTTCTACAAAAAATACGACATTTATTGCAAGAAATTGCAGTTCTATCCCGCAAAGTACAAATCTTTAACACAAGAACACCTCTTTTCTCTTCAGAAATACGATATTTTCTCTCAGAAATATGACATTTTCTCCCAGAAATTGCAGTTTTGTCCCAAGGAGATGACATTTCCTCCCAGAAATAACAATTTACTACCAAAATTGATGCTATTTTCCCGCAGAAACATCCGTTTTCTATACAAAATATGACATATTTTCCCAGGAACAACAGTTTTCTCCTCAAGAATATGACATCACCTCCCAGAAATGCCAGGTTTCTCCCAAAATATACGGCCGTTTCAAACAGATGGGCCCGTTATCTCCCCAAGAATATGACGTTTCCACCCAGAAATACAAGTATTCTGTCCAAAAATAGGACATTTTCTCCCAGAAATACCAGATTTCTCTCTCAAAAAATGACATCTTCTGCCAGAAATACCCGTTTTCTCTCGGAAATATGACATCGTCTCCCAGAAATTGCAGTTTTCTCCTCAAAAATTTGACGCTTTCTGCCAGAAATAGCAGTTTTCTACAAAAAATACGACATGTATTGCAAGAAATTGCAGTTCTATCCCCCAAAATACAAAATTTTCACACAAGAACACCTCTTTTCTCTTCAGAAATACGATATTTTCTCTCAGAAATATGACATTTTCTCCCAGAAATTGCAGTTTTGTCCCAAGTAGATGACATTTCCTCCCAGAAATAACAATTTACTACCCAAATTGATGCTATTTTCCCGCAGAAACATCCGTTTTCTATAAAAAATATGACATATTTTCCCAGGACCAACAGTTTTCTCCTCAAGAATATGACATCACCTCCCAGAAATGCCCGGTTTCTCCCAAAATATACGGCCGTTTCAAACAGATGGGCCCGTTTTCTCCCCAAGAAAATGACGTTTCCTCTCAGAAATACAAGTATTCTGTCCAAAAATAGGACATTTTCTCCCAGAAATACCAGATTTCTCTCTCAAAAAATGACATTTTCTGCCAGAAATACCCGTTTTCTCTCGGAAATATGACATCGTCTCCCAGAAATTGCAGTTTTCTCCTCAAAAATTTGACGCTTTCTGCCAGAAATAGCAGTTTTCTACAAAAAATACGACATTTATTGCAAGAAATTGCAGTTCTATCCCGCAAAGTACAAATCTTTAACACAAGAACACCTCTTTTCTCTTCAGAAATACGATATTTTCTCCCAGAAATATGACATTTTCTCCCAGAAATTGCAGTTTTGTCCCAAGTAGATGACATTTCCTCCCAGAAATAACAATTTACTACCCAAATTGATGCTATTTTCCCGCAGAAACATCCGTTTTCTATAAAAAATATGACATATTTTCCCAGGAACAACAGTTTTCTCCTCAAGAATATGACATCACCTCCCAGAAATGCCCGTTTTCTCCCAAAATATACGGCCGTTTCAAACAGATGGGCCCGTTATCTCCCCAAGAATATGACGTTTCCTCCCAGAAATACAAGTATTCTGTCCAAAAATAGGACATTTTCTCCCAGAAATACCAGATTTCTCTCTCAAAAAATGACATTTTCTGCCAGAAATACCCGTTTTCTCTCGGAAATATGACATCGTCTCCCAGAAATTGCAGTTTTCTCCTCAAAAATTTGACGCTTTCTGCCAGAAATAGCAGTTTTCTACAAAAAATACGACATTTATTGCAAGAAATTGCAGTTCTATCCCGCAAAGTACAAATCTTTAACACAAGAACACCTCTTTTCTCTTCAGAAATACGATATTTTCTCTCAGAAATATGACATTTTCTCCCAGAAATTGCAGTTTTGTCCCAAGTAGGTGACATTTCCTCCCAGAAATAACAATTTACTACCCAAATTGATGCTATTTTCCCGCAGAAACATCCGTTTTCTATACAAAATATGACATATTTTCCCAGGAACAACAGTTTTCTCCTCAAGAATATGACATCACCTCCCAGAAATGCCCGTTTTCTCCCAAAATATACGGCCGTTTCAAACAGTTGGGCCCGTTATCTCCCCAAGAATATGACGTTTCCTCCCAGAAATACAAGTATTCTGTCCAAAAATAGGACATTTTCTCCCAGAAATACCAGATTTCTCTCTCAAAAAATGACATTTTCTGCCAGAAATACCCGTTTTCTCTCGGAAATATGACATCGTCTCCCAGAAATTGCAGTTTTCTCCTCAAAAATTTGACGCTTTCTGCCAGAAATAGCAGTTTTCTACAAAAAATACGACATTTATTGCAAGAAATTGCAGTTCTATCCCGCAAAGTACAAATCTTTAACACAAGAACACCTCTTTTCTCTTCAGAAATACGATATTTTCTCTCAGAAATATGACATTT
Source organism: Lagopus muta (assembly GCF_023343835.1). NCBI lineage: Eukaryota > Metazoa > Chordata > Aves > Galliformes > Phasianidae > Lagopus > Lagopus muta. Next base: position 2,135,153 of record NW_026040168.1, on the reverse strand, counting down.
TCTCCCAGAAATTGCAGTTTTGTCCCAAGTAGATGACATTTCCTCCCAGAAATAACAATTTACTACCCAAATTGATGCTATTTTCCCGCAGAAACATCCGTTTTCTATAAAAAATATGACATATTTTCCCAGGAACAACAGTTTTCTCCTCAAGAATATGACATCACCTCCCAGAAATGCCCGTTTTCTCCCAAAATATACGGCCGTTTCAAACAGATGGGGCCCGTTCTCTCCCCAAGAATATGACGTTTCCTCCCAGAAATACAAGTATTCTGTCCAAAAATAGGACATTTTCTCCCAGAAATACCAGATTTCTCTCTCAAAAAATGACATTTTCTGCCAGAAATACCCGTTTTCTCTCGGAAATATGACATCGTCTCCCAGAAATTGCAGTTTTCTCCTCAAAAATTTGACGCTTTCTGCCAGAAATAGCAGTTTTCTACAAAAAATACGACATTTATTGCAAGAAATTGCAGTTCTATCCCGCAAAGTACAAATCTTTAACACAAGAACACCTCTTTTCTCTTCAGAAATACGATATTTTCTCCCAGAAATATGACATTTTCTCCCAGAAATTGCAGTTTTGTCCCAAGTAGATGACATTTCCTCCCAGAAATAACAATTTACTACCCAAATTGATGCTATTTTCCCGCAGAAACATCCGTTTTCTATAAAAAATATGACATATTTTCCCAGGAACAACAGTTTTCTCCTCAAGAATATGACATCACCTCCCAGAAATGCCCGTTTTCTCCCAAAATATACGGCCGTTTCAAACAGATGGGCCCGTTCTCTCCCCAAGAATATGACGTTTCCTCCCAGAAATACAAGTATTCTGTCCAAAAATAGGACATTTTCTCCCAGAAATACCAGATTTCTCTCTCAAAAAATGACATTTTCTGCCAGAAATACCCGTTTTCTCTCGGAAATACGACATCGTCTCCCAGAAATTGCAGTTTTCTCCTCAAAAATTTGACGCTTTCTGCCAGAAATAGCAGTTTTCTACAAAAAATACGACATTTATTGCAAGAAATTGCAGTTCTATCCCGCAAAGTACAAATCTTTAACACAAGAACACCTCTTTTCTCTTCAGAAATACGATATTTTCTCCCAGAAATATGACATATTCTCCCAGAAATTGCAGTTTTGTCCCAAGTAGATGACATTTCCTCCCAGAAATAGCAATTTACTACCAAAATTGATGCTATTTTCCCGCAGAAACATCCGTTTTCTATACAAAATATGACATATTTTCCCAGGAACAACAGTTTTCTCCTCAAGAATATGACATCACCTCCCAGAAATGCCCGGTTTCTCCCAAAATATACGGCCGTTTCAAACAGATGGGCCCGTTTTCTCCCCAAGAAAATGACGTTTCCTCTCAGAAATACAAGTATTCTGTCCAAAAATAGGACATTTTCTCCCAGAAATACCAGATTTCTCTCTCAAAAAATGACATTTTCTGCCAGAAATACCCGTTTTCTCTCGGAAATATGACATCGTCTCCCAGAAATTGCAGTTTTCTCCTCAAAAATTTGACGCTTTCTGCCAGAAATAGCAGTTTTCTACAAAAAATACGACATTTATTGCAAGAAATTGCAGTTCTATCCCGCAAAGTACAAATCTTTAACACAAGAACACCTCTTTTCTCTTCAGAAATACGATATTTTCTCCCAGAAATATGACATTTTCTCCCAGAAATTGCAGTTTTGTCCCAAGTAGATGACATTTCCTCCCAGAAATAACAATTTACTACCCAAATTGATGCTATTTTCCCGCAGAAACATCCGTTTTCTATAAAAAATATGACATATTTTCCCAGGAACAACAGTTTTCTCCTCAAGAATATGACATCACCTCCCAGAAATGCCCGTTTTCTCCCAAAATATACGGCCGTTTCAAACAGATGGGCCCGTTATCTCCCCAAGAATATGACGTTTCCTCCCAGAAATACAAGTATTCTGTCCAAAAATAGGACATTTTCTCCCAGAAATACCAGATTTCTCTCTCAAAAAATGACATTTTCTGCCAGAAATACCCGTTTTCTCTCGGAAATATGACATCGTCTCCCAGAAATTGCAGTTTTCTCCTCAAAAATTTGACGCTTTCTGCCAGAAATAGCAGTTTTCTACAAAAAATACGACATTTATTGCAAGAAATTGCAGTTCTATCCCGCAAAGTACAAATCTTTAACACAAGAACACCTCTTTTCTCTTCAGAAATACGATATTTTCTCTCAGAAATATGACATTTTCTCCCAGAAATTGCAGTTTTGTCCCAAGTAGATGACATTTCCTCCCAGAAATAACAATTTACTACCCAAATTGATGCTATTTTCCCGCAGAAACATCCGTTTTCTATAAAAAATATGACATATTTTCCCAGGAACAACAGTTTTCTCCTCAAGAATATGACATCACCTCCCAGAAATGCCCGTTTTCTCCCAAAATATACGGCCGTTTCAAACAGATGGGCCCGTTCTCTCCCCAAGAATATGACGTTTCCTCCCAGAAATACAAGTATTCTGTCCAAAAATAGGACATTTTCTCCCAGAAATACCAGATTTCTCTCTCAAAAAATGACATTTTCTGCCAGAAATACCCGTTTTCTCTCGGAAATATGACATCGTCTCCCAGAAATTGCAGTTTTCTCCTCAAAAATTTGACGCTTTCTGCCAGAAATAGCAGTTTTCTACAAAAAATACGACATTTATTGCAAGAAATTGCAGTTCTATCCCGCAAAGTACAAATCTTTAACACAAGAACACCTCTTTTCTCTTCAGAAATACGATATTTTCTCCCAGAAATATGACATATTCTCCCAGAAATTGCAGTTTTGTCCCAAGTAGATGACATTTCCTCCCAGAAATAGCAATTTACTACCAAAATTGATGCTATTTTCCCGCAGAAACATCCGTTTTCTATAAAAAATATGACATATTTTCCCAGGAACAACAGTTTTCTCCTCAAGAATATGACATCACCTCCCAGAAATGCCCGTTTTCTCCCAAAATATACGGCCGTTTCAAACAGATGGGCCCGTTCTCTCCCCAAGAATATGACGTTTCCTCCCAGAAATACAAGTATTCTGTCCAAAAATAGGACATTTTCTCCCAGAAATACCAGATTTCTCTCTCAAAAAATGACATTTTCTGCCAGAAATACCCGTTTTCTCTCGGAAATATGACATCGTCTCCCAGAAATTGCAGTTTTCTCCTCAAAAATTTGACGCTTTCTGCCAGAAATAGCAGTTTTCTACAAAAAATACGACATTTATTGCAAGAAATTGCAGTTCTATCCCGCAAAGTACAAATCTTTAACACAAGAACACCTCTTTTCTCTTCAGAAATACGATATTTTCTCCCAGAAATATGACATATTCTCCCAGAAATTGCAGTTTTGTCCCAAGTAGATGACATTTCCTCCCAGAAATAGCAATTTACTACCAAAATTGATGCTATTTTCCCGCAGAAACATCCGTTTTCTATACAAAATATGACATATTTTCCCAGGAACAACAGTTTTCTCCTCAAGAATATGACATCACCTCCCAGAAATGCCCGGTTTCTCCCAAAATATACGGCCGTTTCAAACAGATGGGCCCGTTTTCTCCCCAAGAAAATGACGTTTCCTCTCAGAAATACAAGTATTCTGTCCAAAAATAGGACATTTTCTCCCAGAAATACCAGATTTCTCTCTCAAAAAATGACATTTTCTGCCAGAAATACCCGTTTTCTCTCGGAAATATGACATCGTCTCCCAGAAATTGCAGTTTTCTCCTCAAAAATTTGACGCTTTCTGCCAGAAATAGCAGTTTTCTACAAAAAATACGACATTTATTGCAAGAAATTGCAGTTCTATCCCGCAAAGTACAAATCTTTAACACAAGAACACCTCTTTTCTCTTCAGAAATACGATATTTTCTCCCAGAAATATGACATTTTCTCCCAGAAATTGCAGTTTTGTCCCAAGTAGATGACATTTCCTCCCAGAAATAACAATTTACTACCCAAATTGATGCTATTTTCCCGCAGAAACATCCGTTTTCTATAAAAAATATGACATATTTTCCCAGGAACAACAGTTTTCTCCTCAAGAATATGACATCACCTCCCAGAAATGCCCGTTTTCTCCCAAAATATACGGCCGTTTCAAACAGATGGGCCCGTTCTCTCCCCAAGAATATGACGTTTCCTCCCAGAAATACAAGTATTCTGTCCAAAAATAGGACATTTTCTCCCAGAAATACCAGATTTCTCTCTCAAAAAATGACATTTTCTGCCAGAAATACCCGTTTTCTCTCGGAAATACGACATCGTCTCCCAGAAATTGCAGTTTTCTCCTCAAAAATTTGACGCTTTCTGCCAGAAATAGCAGTTTTCTACAAAAAATACGACATTTATTGCAAGAAATTGCAGTTCTATCCCGCAAAGTACAAATCTTTAACACAAGAACACCTCTTTTCTCTTCAGAAATACGATATTTTCTCCCAGAAATATGACATATTCTCCCAGAAATTGCAGTTTTGTCCCAAGTAGATGACATTTCCTCCCAGAAATAGCAATTTACTACCAAAATTGATGCTATTTTCCCGCAGAAACATCCGTTTTCTATACAAAATATGACATATTTTCCCAGGAACAACAGTTTTCTCCTCAAGAATATGACATCACCTCCCAGAAATGCCCGGTTTCTCCCAAAATATACGGCCGTTTCAAACAGATGGGCCCGTTCTCTCCCCAAGAATATGACGTTTCCTCCCAGAAATACAAGTATTCTGTCCAAAAATAGGACATTTTCTCCCAGAAATACCAGATTTCTCTCTCAAAAAATGACATTTTCTGCCAGAAATACCCGTTTTCTCTCGGAAATATGACATCGTCTCCCAGAAATTGCAGTTTTCTCCTCAAAAATTTGACGCTTTCTGCCAGAAATAGCAGTTTTCTACAAAAAATACGACATTTATTGCAAGAAATTGCAGTTCTATCCCGCAAAGTACAAATCTTTAACACAAGAACACCTCTTTTCTCTTCAGAAATACGATATTTTCTCCCAGAAATATGACATTTTCTCCCAGAAATTGCAGTTTTGTCCCAAGTAGATGACATTTCCTCCCAGAAATAACAATTTACTACCCAAATTGATGCTATTTTCCCGCAGAAACATCCGTTTTCTATACAAAATATGACATATTTTCCCAGGAACAACAGTTTTCTCCTCAAGAATATGACATCACCTCCCAGAAATGCCCGTTTTCTCCCAAAATATACGGCCGTTTCAAACAGATGGGCCCGTTATCTCCCCAAGAATATGACGTTTCCTCCCAGAAATACAAGTATTCTGTCCAAAAATAGGACATTTTCTCCCAGAAATACCAGATTTCTCTCTCAAAAAATGACATTTTCTGCCAGAAATACCCGTTTTCTCTCGGAAATATGACATCGTCTCCCAGAAATTGCAGTTTTCTCCTCAAAAATTTGACGCTTTCTGCCAGAAATAGCAGTTTTCTACAAAAAATACGACATTTATTGCAAGAAATTGCAGTTCTATCCCGCAAAGTACAAATCTTTAACACAAGAACACCTCTTTTCTCTTCAGAAATACGATATTTTCTCTCAGAAATATGACATTTTCTCCCAGAAATTGCAGTTTTGTCCCAAGTAGATGACATTTCCTCCCAGAAATAACAATTTACTACCCAAATTGATGCTATTTTCCCGCAGAAACATCCGTTTTCTATACAAAATATGACATATTTTCCCAGGGACAACAGTTTTCTCCTCAAGAATATGACATCACCTCCCAGAAATGCCCGTTTTCTCCCAAAATATACGGCCGTTTCAAACAGATGGGCCCGTTCTCTCCCCAAGAATATGACGTTTCCTCCCAGAAATACAAGTATTCTGTCCAAAAATAGGACATTTTCGCCCAGAAATACCAGATTTCTCTCTCAAAAAATGACATCTTCTGCCAGAAATACCCGTTGTCTCTCGGAAATATGACATCGTCTCCCAGAAATTGCAGTTTTCTCCTCAAAAATTTGACGCTTTCTGCCAGAAATAGCAGTTTTCTACAAAAAATACGACATTTATTGCAAGAAATTGCAGTTCTATCCCGCAAAGTACAAATCTTTAACACAAGAACACCTCTTTTCTCTTCAGAAATACGATATTTTCTCCCAGAAATATGACATATTCTCCCAGAAATTGCAGTTTTGTCCCAAGTAGATGACATTTCCTCCCAGAAATAGCAATTTACTACCAAAATTGATGCTATTTTCCCGCAGAAACATCCGTTTTCTATAAAAAATATGACATATTTTCCCAGGAACAACAGTTTTCTCCTCAAGAATATGACATCACCTCCCAGAAATGCCCGTTTTCTCCCAAAATATACGGCCGTTTCAAACAGATGGGCCCGTTCTCTCCCCAAGAATATGACGTTTCCTCCCAGAAATACAAGTATTCTGTCCAAAAATAGGACATTTTCTCCCAGAAATACCAGATTTCTCTCTCAAAAAATGACATTTTCTGCCAGAAATACCCGTTTTCTCTCGGAAATATGACATCGTCTCCCAGAAATTGCAGTTTTCTCCTCAAAAATTTGACGCTTTCTGCCAGAAATAGCAGTTTTCTACAAAAAATACGACATTTATTGCAAGAAATTGCAGTTCTATCCCGCAAAGTACAAATCTTTAACACAAGAACACCTCTTTTCTCTTCAGAAATACGATATTTTCTCCCAGAAATATGACATATTCTCCCAGAAATTGCAGTTTTGTCCCAAGTAGATGACATTTCCTCCCAGAAATAGCAATTTACTACCAAAATTGATGCTATTTTCCCGCAGAAACATCCGTTTTCTATACAAAATATGACATATTTTCCCAGGAACAACAGTTTTCTCCTCAAGAATATGACATCACCTCCCAGAAATGCCCGGTTTCTCCCAAAATATACGGCCGTTTCAAACAGATGGGCCCGTTTTCTCCCCAAGAAAATGACGTTTCCTCTCAGAAATACAAGTATTCTGTCCAAAAATAGGACATTTTCTCCCAGAAATACCAGATTTCTCTCTCAAAAAATGACATCTTCTGCCAGAAATACCCGTTGTCTCTCGGAAATATGACATCGTCTCCCAGAAATTGCAGTTTTCTTCTCAAAAATTTGACGCTTTCTGCCAGAAATAGCAGTTTTCTGCAAAAAATGCGACACGTATTGCAAGAAATTGCAGTTCTATCCCCCAAAATACAAAATTTTCACACAAGAACACCTCTTTTCTCTGCAGAAATACAATATTTTCTCCCAGAAATATGACATTTTCTCCCAGAAATTGCAGTTTTGTCCCAAGTAGATGACATTTCCTCCCAGAAATAACAATTTACTATCCAAAAACATGATATTTTCCCCCAGAAACATCCGTTTTCTATACAAAATATGACATATTTTCCCAGGGACAACAGTTTTCTCCTCAAGAATATGACATCACCTCCCAGAAATGCCCGTTTTCTCCCAAAATATACGGCCGTTTCAAACAGATGGGCCCGTTCTCTCCCCAAGAATATGACGTTTCCTCCCAGAAATACAAGTATTCTGTCCAAAAATAGGACATTTTCGCCCAGAAATACCAGATTTCTCTCTCAAAAAATGACATCTTCTGCCAGAAATACCCGTTGTCTCTCGGAAATATGACATCGTCTCCCAGAAATTGCAGTTTTCTCCTCAAAAATTTGACGCTTTCTGCCAGAAATAGCAGTTTTCTACAAAAAATACGACATTTATTGCAAGAAATTGCAGTTCTATCCCGCAAAGTACAAATCTTTAACACAAGAACACCTCTTTTCTCTTCAGAAATACGATATTTTCTCCCAGAAATATGACATTTTCTCCCAGAAATTGCAGTTTTGTCCCAAGTAGATGACATTTCCTCCCAGAAATAACAATTTACTACCCAAATTGATGCTATTTTCCCGCAGAAACATCCGTTTTCTATAAAAAATATGACATATTTTCCCAGGAACAACAGTTTTCTCCTCAAGAATATGACATCACCTCCCAGAAATGCCCGTTTTCTCCCAAAATATACGGCCGTTTCAAACAGATGGGCCCGTTATCTCCCCAAGAATATGACGTTTCCTCCCAGAAATACAAGTATTCTGTCCAAAAATAGGACATTTTCTCCCAGAAATACCAGATTTCTCTCTCAAAAAATGACATCTTCTGCCAGAAATACCCGTTGTCTCTCGGAAATATGACATCGTCTCCCAGAAATTGCAGTTTTCTTCTCAAAAATTTGACGCTTTCTGCCAGAAATAGCAGTTTTCTGCAAAAAATGCGACACGTATTGCAAGAAATTGCAGTTCTATCCCCCAAAATACAAAATTTTCACACAAGAACACCTCTTTTCTCTGCAGAAATACAATATTTTCTCCCAGAAATATGACATTTTCTCCCAGAAATTGCAGTTTTGTCCCAAGTAGATGACATTTCCTCCCAGAAATAACAATTTACTACCCAAATTGATGCTATTTTCCCGCAGAAACATCCGTTTTCTATAAAAAATATGACATATTTTCCCAGGAACAACAGTTTTCTCCTCAAGAATATGACATCACCTCCCAGAAATGCCCGTTTTCTCCCAAAATATACGGCCGTTTCAAACAGATGGGCCCGTTCTCTCCCCAAGAATATGACGTTTCCTCCCAGAAATACAAGTATTCTGTCCAAAAATAGGACATTTTCGCCCAGAAATACCAGATTTCTCTCTCAAAAAATGACATCTTCTGCCAGAAATACCCGTTGTCTCTCGGAAATATGACATCGTCTCCCAGAAATTGCAGTTTTCTCCTCAAAAATTTGACGCTTTCTGCCAGAAATAGCAGTTTTCTACAAAAAATACATTTATTGCAAGAAATTGCAGTTCTATCCCGCAAAGTACAAATCTTTAACACAAGAACACCTCTTTTCTCTTCAGAAATACGATATTTTCTCCCAGAAATATGACATTTTCTCCCAGAAATTGCAGTTTTGTCCCAAGTAGATGACATTTCCTCCCAGAAATAACAATTTACTATCCAAAAACATGATATTTTCCCCCAGAAACATCCGTTTTCTATACAAAATATGACATATTTTCCCAGGAACAACAGTTTTCTTCTCAAGAATACAACATCACCTCCCAGAAATGCCAGGTTTCTCCCAAAATATACGGCCGTTTCAAACAGATGGGCCCGTTATCTCCCCAAGAATATGACGTTTCCACCCAGAAATACAAGTATTCTGTCCAAAAATAGGACATTTTCTCCCAGAAATACCAGATTTCTCTCTCAAAAAATGACATTTTCTGCCAGAAATACCCGTTTTCTCTCGGAAATATGACATCGTCTCCCAGAAATTGCAGTTTTCTCCTCAAAAATTTGACGCTTTCTGCCAGAAATAGCAGTTTTCTACAAAAAATACGACATTTATTGCAAGAAATTGCAGTTCTATCCCGCAAAGTACAAATCTTTAACACAAGAACACCTCTTTTCTCTTCAGAAATACGATATTTTCTCTCAGAAATATGACTTTTTCTCCCAGAAATTGCAGTTTTGTCCCAAGTAGATGACATTTCCTCCCAGAAATACCAATTTACTATCCAAAAACATGATATTTTCCCCCAGAAACATCCGTTTTCTATACAAAATATGACATATTTTCCCCAGGAACAACAGTTTTCTCCTCAAGAATATGACATCACCTCCCAGAAATGCCAGGTTTCTCCCAAAATATACGGCCGTTTCAAACAGATGGGCCCGTTATCTCCCCAAGAATATGACGTTTCCACCCAGAAATACAAGTATTCTGTCCAAAAATAGGACATTTTCTCCCAGAAATACCAGATTTCTCTCTCAAAAAATGACATCTTCTGCCAGAAATACCCGTTTTCTCTCGGAAATATGACATCGTCTCCCAGAAATTGCAGTTTTCTCCTCAAAAATTTGACGCTTTCTGCCAGAAATAGCAGTTTTCTACAAAAAATGCGACACGTATTGCAAGAAATTGCAGTTCTATCCCCCAAAATACAAAATTTTCACACAAGAACACCGCTTTTCTCTTCAGAAATACGATATTTTCTCCCAGAAATATGACATTTTCTCCCAGAAATTGCAGTTTTGTCCCAAGTAGATGACATTTCCTCCCAGAAATAACAATTTACTACCCAAATTGATGCTATTTTCCCGCAGAAACATCCGTTTTCTATACAAAATATGACATATTTTCCCAGGAACAACAGTTTTCTCCTCAAGAATATGACATCACCTCCCAGAAATGCCCGTTTTCTCCCAAAATATACGGCCGTTTCAAACAGATGGGCCCGTTTTCTCCCCAAGAATATGACGTTTCCTCCCAGAAATACAAGTATTCTGTCCAAAAATAGGACATTTTCTCCCAGAAATACCAGATTTCTCTCTCAAAAAATGACATTTTCTGCCAGAAATACCCGTTGTCTCTCGGAAATATGACATCGTCTCCCAGAAATTGCAGTTTTCTTCTCAAAAATTTGACGCTTTCTGCCAGAAATAGCAGTTTTCTACAAAAAAATACATTTATTGCAAGAAATTGCAGTTCTATCCCGCAAAGTACAAATCTTTAACACAAGAACACCTCTTTTCTCTTCAGAAATACGATATTTTCTCCCAGAAATATGACATTTTCTCCCAGAAATTGCAGTTTTGTCCCATGTTGATGACATTTCCTCCCAGAAATAGCAATTTACTACCTAAATTGATGCTATTTTCCCGCAGAAACATCCGTTTTCTATAAAAAATATGACATATTTTCCCAGGAACAACAGTTTTCTCCTCAAGAATATGACATCACCTCCCAGAAATGCCAGGTTTCTCCCAAAATATACGGCCGTTTCAAACAGATGGGCCCGTTATCTCCCCAAGAATATGACGTTTCCACCCAGAAATACAAGTATTCTGTCCAAAAATAGGACATTTTCTCCCAGAAATACCAGATTTCTCTCTCAGAAAATGACATCTTCTGCCAGAAATACCCGTTTTCTCTCGGAAATATGACATCGTCTCCCAGAAATTGCAGTTTTCTTCTCAAAAATTTGACGCTTTCTGCCAGAAATAGCAGTTTTCTACAAAAAATACGACATGAATTGCAAGAAATTGCAGTTCTATCCCCCAAAATACAAAATTTTCACACAAGAACACCTCTTTTCTCTGCGGAAATACAATATTTTCTCCCAGAAATATGACATTTTCTCCCAGAAATTGCAGTTTTGTCCCAAGTAGATGACATTTCCTCCCAGAAATAACAATTTACTATCCAAAAACATGATATTTTCCCCCAGAAACATCCGTTTTCTATAAAAAATATGACATATTTTCCCAGGAACAACAGTTTTCTCCTCAAGAATATGACATCACCTCCCAGAAATGCCCGGTTTCTCCCAAAATATACGGCCGTTTCAAACAGATGGGCCCCTTTTCTCCCCAAGAATATGACGTTTCCTCTCAGAAATACAAGTATTCTGTCCAAAAATAGGACATTTTCTCCCAGAAATACCAGATTTCTCTCTCAAAAAATGACATCTTCTGCCAGAAATACCCGTTTTCTCTCGGAAATATGACATCGTCTCCCAGAAATTGCAGTTTTCTCCTCAAAAATTTGACGCTTTCTGCCAGAAATAGCAGTTTTCTGCAAAAAATACGACATTTATTGCAAGAAATTGCAGTTCTATCCCGCAAAGTACAAATCTTTAACACAAGAACACCTCTTTTCTCTTCAGAAATACGATATTTTCTCCCAGAAATATGACATTTTCTCCCAGAAATTGCAGTTTTGTCCCAAGTAGATGACATTTCCTCCCAGAAATAGCAATTTACTACCCAAATTGATGCTATTTTCCCGCAGAAACATCCGTTTTCTATAAAAAATATGACATATTTTCCCAGGAACAACAGTTTTCTCCTCAAGAATATGACATCACCTCCCAGAAATGCCCGGTTTCTCCCAAAATATACGGCCGTTTCAAACAGATGGGCCCGTTTTCTCCCCAAGAATATGACGTTTCCTCTCAGAAATACAAGTATTCTGTCCAAAAATAGGACATTTTCTCCCAGAAATACCAGATTTCTCTCTCAAAAAATGACATCTTCTGCCAGAAATACCCGTTTTCTCTCGGAAATATGACATCGTCTCCCAGAAATTGCAGTTTTCTCCTCAAAAATTTGACGCTTTCTGCCAGAAATAGCAGTTTTCTACAGAAAATACGACACGTATTGCAAGAAATTGCAGTTCTATCCCCCAAAATACAAAATTTTCACACAAGAACACCTCTTTTCTCTGCAGAAATACAATATTTTCTCCCAGAAATATGACATTTTCTCCCAGAAATTGCAGTTTTGTCCCAAGTAGATGACATTTCCTCCCAGAAATAACAATTTACTATCCAAAAACATGATATTTTCCCCCAGAAACATCCGTTTTCTATACAAAATATGACATATTTTCCCAGGAACAACAGTTTTCTCCTCAAGAATATGACATCACCTCCCAGAAATGCCCGGTTTCTCCCAAAATATACGGCCGTTTCAAACAGATGGGCCCGTTTTCTCCCCAAGAATATGACGTTTCCTCCCAGAAATACAAGTATTCTGTCCAAAAATAGGACATTTTCTCCCAGAAATACCAGATTTCTCTCTCAGAAAATGACATTTTCTGCCAGAAATACCCGTTTTCTCTCGGAAATATGACATCGTCTCCCAGAAATTGCAGTTTTCTCCTCAAAAATTTGACGCTTTCTGCCAGAAATAGCAGTTTTCTGCAAAAAATACGACATTTATTGCAAGAAATTGCAGTTCTATCCCGCAAAGTACAAATCTTTAACACAAGAACACCTCTTTTCTCTTCAGAAATACGATATTTTCTCCCAGAAATATGACATATTCTCCCAGAAATTGCAGTTTTGTCCCAAGTAGATGACATTTCCTCCCAGAAATAACAATTTACTACCCAAATTGATGCTATTTTCCCGCAGAAACATCCGTTTTCTATAAAAAATATGACATATTTTCCCAGGAACAACAGTTTTCTCCTCAAGAATATGACATCACCTCCCAGAAATGCCCGTTTTCTCCCAAAATATACGGCCGTTTCAAACAGATGGGCCCGTTCTCTCCCCAAGAATATGACGTTTCCTCCCAGAAATACAAGTATTCTGTCCAAAAATAGGACATTTTCGCCCAGAAATACCAGATTTCTCTCTCAAAAAATGACATCTTCTGCCAGAAATACCCGTTGTCTCTCGGAAATATGACATCGTCTCCCAGAAATTGCAGTTTTCTCCTCAAAAATTTGACGCTTTCTGCCAGAAATAGCAGTTTTTCTACAGAAAATACGACACGTATTGCAAGAAATTGCAGTTCTATCCCCCAAAATACAAAATTTTCACACAAGAACACCTCTTTTCTCTGCAGAAATACAATATTTTCTCCCAGAAATATGACATTTTCTCCCAGAAATTGCAGTTTTGTCCCAAGTAGATGACATTTCCTCCCAGAAATAACCATTTACTATCCAAAAACATGATATTTTCCCCCAGAAACATCCGTTTTCTATACAAAATATGACATATTTTCCCAGGAACAACAGTTTTCTCCTCAAGAATATGACATCACCTCCCAGAAATGCCCGTTTTCCTCCCAAAATATACGGCCGTTTCAAACAGATGGGCCCGTTTTCTCCCCAAGAATATGACGTTTCCTCCCAGAAATACAAGTATTCTGTCCAAAAAATAGGACATTTTCGCCCAGAAATACCAGATTTCTCTCTCAAAAAATGACATTTTCTGCCAGAAATACCCGTTGTCTCTCGGAAATATGACATCGTCTCCCAGAAATTGCAGTTTTCTCCTCAAAAATTTGACGCTTTCTGCCAGAAATAGCAGTTTTCTACAGAAAATACGACACGTATTGCAAGAAATTGCAGTTCTATCCCCCAAAATACAAAATTTTCACACAAGAACACCTCTTTTCTCTGCAGAAATACAATATTTTCTCCCAGAAATATGACATTTTCTCCCAGAAATTGCAGTTTTGTCCCAAGTAGATGACATTTTCCTCCCAGAAATAACAATTTACTATCCAAAAACATGATGTTTTTCCCCCAGAAACATCCGTTTTCTATACAAAATATGACATATTTTCCCAGGAACAACAGTTTTCTTCTCAAGAATACAACATCACCTCCCAGAAATGCCCGGTTTCTCCCAAAATATACGGCCGTTTCAAACAGATGGGCCCGTTTTCTCCCCAAGAATATGACGTTTCCTCTCAGAAATACAAGTATTCTGTCCAAAAATAGGACATTTTCTCCCAGAAATACCAGATTTCTCTCTCAAAAAATGACATCTTCTGCCAGAAATACCCGTTGTCTCTCGGAAATATGACATCGTCTCCCAGAAATTGCAGTTTTCTCCTCAAAAATTTGACGCTTTCTGCCAGAAATAGCAGTTTTCTACAAAAAATACGACATGTATTGCAAGAAATTGCAGTTCTATCCCGCAAAGTACAAATCTTTAACACAAGAACACCTCTTTTCTCTTCAGAAATACGATATTTTCTCCCAGAAATATGACATATTCTCCCAGAAATTGCAGTTTTGTCCCAAGTAGATGACATTTCCTCCCAGAAATAGCAATTTACTACCAAAATTGATGCTATTTTTCCCCAGAAACATCCGTTTTCTATACAAAATATGACATATTTTCCCAGGAACAACAGTTTTCTCCTCAAGAATATGACATCACCTCCCAGAAATGCCAGGTTTCTCCCAAAATATACGGCCGTTTCAAACAGATGGGCCCGTTATCTCCCCAAGAATATGACGTTTCCACCCAGAAATACAAGTATTCTGTCCAAAAATAGGACATTTTCTCCCAGAAATACCAGATTTCTCTCTCAAAAAATGACATCTTCTGCCAGAAATACCCGTTTTCTCTCGGAAATATGACATCGGTCTCCCAGAAATTGCAGTTTTCTCCTCAAAAATTTGACGCTTTCTGCCAGAAATAGCAGTTTTCTACAAAAAATGCGACACGTATTGCAAGAAATTGCAGTTCTATCCCCCAAAATACAAAATTTTCACACAAGAACACCGCTTTTTCTCTTCAGAAAAACGATATTTTCTCCCAGAAATATGACATTTTCTCCCAGAAATTGCAGTTTTGTCCCAAGTAGATGACATTTCCTCCCAGAAATAACAATTTACTATCCAAAAACATGATATTTTCCCCAGAAACATCCGTTTCTATAAAAAATATGACATATTTTCCCAGGAACAACAGTTTTCTCTCAAGAATATGACATCACCTCCCAGAAATGCCCGGTTTCTCCCAAAATATACGGCCGTTTCAAACAGATGGGCCCGTTTTCTCCCCAAGAATATGACGTTTCCTCTCAGAAATACAAGTATTCTGTCCAAAAATAGGACATTTTCTCCCAGAAATACCAGATTTCTCTCTCAAAAATGACATCTTCTGCCAGAAATACCCGTTTTCTCTCGGAAATATGACATCGTCTCCCAGAAATTGCAGCATGTTTTTCTCCTCAAAAATTTGACGCTTTCTGCCAGAAATAGCAGTTTTCTGCAAAAAATACGACATTTATTGCAAGAAATTGCAGTTCTATCCCGCAAAGTACAAATCTTTAACACAAGAACACCTCTTTTCTCTTCAGAAATACGATATTTTCTCCCAGAAATATGACATTTTCTCCCAGAAATTGCAGTTTTGTCCCAAGTAGATGACATTTCCTCCCAGAAATAGCAATTTACTACCCAAATTGATGCTATTTTCCCGCAGAAACATCCGTTTTCTATAAAAAAATATGACATATTTTCCCAGGAACAACAGTTTTCTCCTCAAGAATATGACATCACCTCCCAGAAATGCCCGGTTTCTCCCAAAATATACGGGCCGTTTCAAACAGATGGGCCCGTTTTCTCCCCAAGAATATGACGTTTCCTCTCAGAAATACAAGTATTCTGTCCAAAAATAGGACATTTTCTCCCAGAAATACCAGATTTCTCTCTCAAAAAATGACATCTTCTGCCAGAAATACCCGTTTTCTCTCGGAAATATGACATCGTCTCCCAGAAATTGCAGTTTTCTCCTCAAAAATTTGACGCTTTCTGCCAGAAATAGCAGTTTTCTACAGAAAATACGACACGTATTGCAAGAAATTGCAGTTCTATCCCCCAAAATACAAAATTTTCACACAAGAACACCTCTTTTCTCTGCAGAAATACAATATTTTCTCCCAGAAATATGACATTTTCTCCCAGAAATTGCAGTTTTGTCCCAAGTAGATGACATTTCCTCCCAGAAATAACAATTTACTATCCCAAAAACATGATATTTTCCCCAGAAACATCCGTTTTCTATACAAAATATGACATATTTTCCCAGAACAACAGTTTTCTCCTCAAGAATATGACATCACCTCCCAGAAATGCCCGGTTTCTCCCAAAATATACGGCCGTTTCAAACAGATGGGCCCGTTTTCTCCCCAAGAATATGACGTTTCCTCCCAGAAATACAAGTATTCTGTCCAAAAATAGGACATTTTCTCCCAGAAATACCAGATTTCTCTCTCAGAAAATGACATTTTCTGCCAGAAATACCCGTTTTCTCTCGGAAATATGACATCGTCTCCCAGAAATTGCAGTTTTCTCCTCAAAAATTTGACGCTTTCTGCCAGAAATAGCAGTTTTTCTGCAAAAAAATACGACATTTATTGCAAGAAATTGCAGTTCTATCCCGCAAAGTACAAATCTTTAACACAAGAACACCTCTTTTCTCTCAGAAATACGATATTTTCTCCCAGAAATATGACATATTTCTCCAGAAATTGCAGTTTTGTCCCAAGTAGATGACATTTCCTCCCAGAAATAACAATTTACTACCCAAATTGATGCTATTTTCCCCGCAGAAAACATCCGTTTTCTATAAAAAATATGACATATTTTCCCAGGAACAACAGTTTTCTCCTCAAGAATATGACATCACCTCCCAGAAATGCCCGTTTTCTCCCAAAATATACGGCCGTTTCAAACAGATGGGCCCGTTCTCTCCCCAAGAATATGACGTTTCCTCCCAGAAATACAAGTATTCTGTCCAAAAATAGGACATTTTCGCCCAGAAATACCAGATTTCTCTCTCAAAAAATGACATCTTCTGCCAAAATACCCGTTGTCTCTCGGAAATATGACATCGTCTCCCAGAAATTGCAGTTTTTCTCCTCAAAAATTTGACGCTTTCTGCCAGAAATAGCAGTTTTCTACAGAAAATACGACACGTATTGCAAGAAATTGCAGTTCTATCCCCCAAAATACAAAATTTTCACACAAGAACACCTCTTTTCTCTGCAGAAATACAATATTTTCTCCCAGAAATATGACATTTTCTCCCAGAAATTGCAGTTTTGTCCCAAGTAGATGACATTTCCTCCCAGAAATAACCATTTACTATCCAAAAACATGATATTTTCCCCCAGAAACATCCGTTTTCTATACAAAATATGACATATTTTCCCAGGAACAACAGTTTTCTCCTCAAGAATATGACATCACCTCCCAGAAATGCCCGTTTTCTCCCAAAATATACGGCCGTTTCAAACAGATGGGCCCGTTTTCTCCCCAAGAATATGACGTTTCCTCCCAGAAATACAAGTATTCTGTCCAAAAATAGGACATTTTCGCCCAGAAATACCAGATTTCTCTCTCAAAAAATGACATCTTCTGCCAGAAATACCCGTTGTCTCTCGGAAATATGACATCGTCTCCCAGAAATTGCAGTTTTCTCCTCAAAAATTTGACGCTTTCTGCCAGAAATAGCAGTTTTCTACCGAAAATACGACACGTATTGCAAGAAATTGCAGTTCTATCCCCCAAAATACAAAATTTTCACACAAGAACACCTCTTTTCTCTGCAGAAATACAATATTTTCTCCCAGAAATATGACATTTTCTCCCAGAAATTGCAGTTTTGTCCCAAGTAGATGACATTTCCTCCCAGAAATAACCATTTACTATCCAAAAACATGATATTTTCCCCCAGAAACATCCGTTTTCTATACAAAATATGACATATTTTCCCAGGAACAACAGTTTTCTCCTCAAGAATATGACATCACCTCCCAGAAATGCCAGGTTTCTCCCAAAATATACGGCCGTTTCAAACAGATGGGCCCGTTATCTCCCCAAGAATATGACGTTTCCACCCAGAAATACAAGTATTCTGTCCAAAAATAGGACATTTTCTCCCAGAAATACCAGATTTCTCTCTCAAAAAATGACATCTTCTGCCAGAAATACCCGTTTTCTCTCGGAAATATGACATCGTCTCCCAGAAATTGCAGTTTTCTCCTCAAAAATTTGACGCTTTCTGCCAGAAATAGCAGTTTTCTACAAAAAATACGACATGTATTGCAAGAAATTGCAGTTCTATCCCCCAAAATACAAAATTTTCACACAAGAACACCTCTTTTCTCTTCAGAAATACGATATTTTCTCCCAGAAATATGACATTTTCTCCCAGAAATTGCAGTTTTGTCCCAAGTAGATGACATTTCCTCCCAGAAATAACAATTTACTACCCAAATTGATGCTATTTTCCCCCAGAAACATCCGTTTTCTATAAAAAATATGACATATTTTCCCAGGAACAACAGTTTTCTCCTCAAGAATATGACATCACCTCCCAGAAATGCCCGTTTTCTCCCAAAATATACGGCCGTTTCAAACAGATGGGCCCGTTTTCTCCCCAAGAATATGACGTTTCCTCCCAGAAATACAAGTATTCTGTCCAAAAATAGGACATTTTCTCCCAGAAATACCAGATTTCTCTCTCAAAAAATGACATCTTCTGCCAGAAATACCCGTTTTCTCTCGGAAATATGACATCGTCTCCCAGAAATTGCAGTTTTCTCCTCAAAAATTTGACGCTTTCTGCCAGAAATAGCAGTTTTCTACAAAAAATACGACATGTATTGCAAGAAATTGCAGTTCTATCCCGCAAAATACAAATCTTTAACACAAGAACACCTCTTTTCTCTTCAGAAATACGATATTTTCTCCCAGAAATATGATATATTCTCCCAGAAATTGCAGTTTTGTCCCAAGTAGATGACATTTCCTCCCAGAAATAGCAATTTACTACCGAAATTGATGCTATTTTCCCGCAGAAACATCCGTTTTCTATACAAAATATGACATATTTTCCCAGGAACAACAGTTTTCTCCTCAAGAATATGACATCACCTCCCAGAAATGCCAGGTTTCTCCCAAAATATACGGCCGTTTCAAACAGATGGGCCCGTTATCTCCCCAAGAATATGACGTTTCCACCCAGAAATACAAGTATTCTGTCCAAAAATAGGACATTTTCTCCCAGAAATACCAGATTTCTCTCTCAAAAAATGACATCTTCTGCCAGAAATACCCGTTTTCTCTCGGAAATATGACATCGTCTCCCAGAAATTGCAGTTTTCTTCTCAAAAATTTGACGCTTTCTGCCAGAAATAGCAGTTTTCTACAAAAAATACGACACGTATTGCAAGAAATTGCAGTTCTATCCCCCAAAATACAAAATTTTCACACAAGAACACCTCTTTTCTCTTCAGAAATACGATATTTTCTCTCAGAAATATGACATTTTCTCCCAGAAATTGCAGTTTTGTCCCAAGTAGATGACATTTCCTCCCAGAAATAACAATTTACTATCCAAAAACATGATATTTTCCCCCAGAAACATCCGTTTTCTATACAAAATATGACATATTTTCCCAGGAACAACAGTTTTCTCCTCAAGAATATGACATCACCTCCCAGAAATGCCCGGTTTCTCCCAAAATATACGGCCGTTTCAAACAGATGGGCCCGTTTTCTCCCCAAGAATATGACGTTTCCTCCCAGAAATACAAGTATTCTGTCCAAAAATAGGACATTTTCGCCCAGAAATACCAGATTTCTCTCTCAAAAAATGACATCTTCTGCCAGAAATACCCGTTTTCTCTCGGAAATATGACATCGTCTCCCAGAAATTGCAGTTTTCTTCTCAAAAATTTGACGCTTTCTGCCAGAAATAGCAGATTTCTACAAAAAATACGACACGTATTGCAAGAAATTGCAGTTCTATCCCCCAAAATACAAATTTTTAACACAAGAACACCTCTTTTCTCTGCAGAAATACAATATTTTCTCCCAGAAATATGACATTTTCTCCCAGAAATTGCAGTTTTGTCCCAAGTAGATGACATTTCCTCCCAGAAATAACAATTTACTATCCAAAAACATGATATTTTCCCCCAGAAACATCCGTTTTCTATACAAAATATGACATATTTTCCCAGGAACAACAGTTTTCTCCTCAAGAATATGACATCACCTCCCAGAAATGCCCGTTTTCTCCCAAAATATACGGCCGTTTCAAACAGATGGGCCCGTTTTCTCCCCAAGAATATGACGTTTCCTCCCAGAAATACAAGTATTCTGTCCAAAAATAGGACATTTTCGCCCAGAAATACCAGATTTCTCTCTCAAAAAATGACATCTTCTGCCAGAAATACCCGTTGTCTCTCGGAAATATGACATCGTCTCCCAGAAATTGCAGTTTTCTCCTCAAAAATTTGACGCTTTCTGCCAGAAATAGCAGTTTTCTACAAAAAATACGACATGAATTGCAAGAAATTGCAGTTCTATCCCCCAAAATACAAAATTTTCACACAAGAACACCTCTTTTCTCTGCAGAAATACAATATTTTCTCCCAGAAATATGACATTTTCTCCCAGAAATTGCAGTTTTGTCCCAAGTAGATGACATTTCCTCCCAGAAATAACCATTTACTATCCAAAAACATGATATTTTCCCCCAGAAACATCCGTTTTCTATACAAAATATGACATATTTTCCCAGGAACTACAGTTTTCTCCTCAAGAATATGACATCACCTCCCAGAAATGCCCGTTTTCTCCCAAAATATACGGCCGTTTCAAACAGATGGGCCCGTTTTCTCCCCAAGAATATGACGTTTCCTCCCAGAAATACAAGTATTCTGTCCAAAAATAGGACATTTTCGCCCAGAAATACCAGATTTCTCTCTCAAAAAATGACATCTTCTGCCAGAAATACCCGTTGTCTCTCGGAAATATGACATCGTCTCCCAGAAATTGCAGTTTTCTCCTCAAAAATTTGACGCTTTCTGCCAGAAATAGCAGTTTTCTACCGAAAATACGACACGTATTGCAAGAAATTGCAGTTCTATCCCCCAAAATACAAAATTTTCACACAAGAACACCTCTTTTCTCTGCAGAAATACAATATTTTCTCCCAGAAATATGACATTTTCTCCCAGAAATTGCAGTTTTGTCCCAAGTAGATGACATTTCCTCCCAGAAATAACCATTTACTATCCAAAAACATGATATTTTCCCCCAGAAACATCCGTTTTCTATACAAAATATGACATATTTTCCCAGGAACAACAGTTTTCTCCTCAAGAATATGACATCACCTCCCAGAAATGCCAGGTTTCTCCCAAAATATACGGCCGTTTCAAACAGATGGGCCCGTTATCTCCCCAAGAATATGACGTTTCCACCCAGAAATACAAGTATTCTGTCCAAAAATAGGACATTTTCTCCCAGAAATACCAGATTTCTCTCTCAAAAAATGACATCTTCTGCCAGAAATACCCGTTTTCTCTCGGAAATATGACATCGTCTCCCAGAAATTGCAGTTTTCTCCTCAAAAATTTGACGCTTTCTGCCAGAAATAGCAGTTTTCTACAAAAAATACGACATGTATTGCAAGAAATTGCAGTTCTATCCCCCAAAATACAAAATTTTCACACAAGAACACCTCTTTTCTCTTCAGAAATACGATATTTTCTCCCAGAAATATGACATTTTCTCCCAGAAATTGCAGTTTTGTCCCAAGTAGATGACATTTCCTCCCAGAAATAACAATTTACTACCCAAATTGATGCTATTTTCCCCCAGAAACATCCGTTTTCTATAAAAAATATGACATATTTTCCCAGGAACAACAGTTTTCTCCTCAAGAATATGACATCACCTCCCAGAAATGCCCGTTTTCTCCCAAAATATACGGCCGTTTCAAACAGATGGGCCCGTTTTCTCCCCAAGAATATGACGTTTCCTCCCAGAAATACAAGTATTCTGTCCAAAAATAGGACATTTTCTCCCAGAAATACCAGATTTCTCTCTCAAAAAATGACATCTTCTGCCAGAAATACCCGTTTTCTCTCGGAAATATGACATCGTCTCCCAGAAATTGCAGTTTTCTCCTCAAAAATTTGACGCTTTCTGCCAGAAATAGCAGTTTTCTACAAAAAATACGACATGTATTGCAAGAAATTGCAGTTCTATCCCGCAAAATACAAATCTTTAACACAAGAACACCTCTTTTCTCTTCAGAAATACGATATTTTCTCCCAGAAATATGATATATTCTCCCAGAAATTGCAGTTTTGTCCCAAGTAGATGACATTTCCTCCCAGAAATAGCAATTTACTACCGAAATTGATGCTATTTTCCCGCAGAAACATCCGTTTTCTATACAAAATATGACATATTTTCCCAGGAACAACAGTTTTCTCCTCAAGAATATGACATCACCTCCCAGAAATGCCAGGTTTCTCCCAAAATATACGGCCGTTTCAAACAGATGGGCCCGTTATCTCCCCAAGAATATGACGTTTCCACCCAGAAATACAAGTATTCTGTCCAAAAATAGGACATTTTCTCCCAGAAATACCAGATTTCTCTCTCAAAAAATGACATCTTCTGCCAGAAATACCCGTTTTCTCTCGGAAATATGACATCGTCTCCCAGAAATTGCAGTTTTCTTCTCAAAAATTTGACGCTTTCTGCCAGAAATAGCAGTTTTCTACAAAAAATACGACACGTATTGCAAGAAATTGCAGTTCTATCCCCCAAAATACAAAATTTTCACACAAGAACACCTCTTTTCTCTTCAGAAATACGATATTTTCTCTCAGAAATATGACATTTTCTCCCAGAAATTGCAGTTTTGTCCCAAGTAGATGACATTTCCTCCCAGAAATAACAATTTACTATCCAAAAACATGATATTTTCCCCCAGAAACATCCGTTTTCTATACAAAATATGACATATTTTCCCAGGAACAACAGTTTTCTCCTCAAGAATATGACATCACCTCCCAGAAATGCCCGGTTTCTCCCAAAATATACGGCCGTTTCAAACAGATGGGCCCGTTTTCTCCCCAAGAATATGACGTTTCCTCCCAGAAATACAAGTATTCTGTCCAAAAATAGGACATTTTCGCCCAGAAATACCAGATTTCTCTCTCAAAAAATGACATCTTCTGCCAGAAATACCCGTTTTCTCTCGGAAATATGACATCGTCTCCCAGAAATTGCAGTTTTCTTCTCAAAAATTTGACGCTTTCTGCCAGAAATAGCAGATTTCTACAAAAAATACGACACGTATTGCAAGAAATTGCAGTTCTATCCCCCAAAATACAAATTTTTAACACAAGAACACCTCTTTTCTCTGCAGAAATACAATATTTTCTCCCAGAAATATGACATTTTCTCCCAGAAATTGCAGTTTTGTCCCAAGTAGATGACATTTCCTCCCAGAAATAACAATTTACTATCCAAAAACATGATATTTTCCCCCAGAAACATCCGTTTTCTATACAAAATATGACATATTTTCCCAGGAACAACAGTTTTCTCCTCAAGAATATGACATCACCTCCCAGAAATGCCCGTTTTCTCCCAAAATATACGGCCGTTTCAAACAGATGGGCCCGTTTTCTCCCCAAGAATATGACGTTTCCTCCCAGAAATACAAGTATTCTGTCCAAAAATAGGACATTTTCGCCCAGAAATACCAGATTTCTCTCTCAAAAAATGACATCTTCTGCCAGAAATACCCGTTGTCTCTCGGAAATATGACATCGTCTCCCAGAAATTGCAGTTTTCTCCTCAAAAATTTGACGCTTTCTGCCAGAAATAGCAGTTTTCTACAAAAAATACGACATGAATTGCAAGAAATTGCAGTTCTATCCCCCAAAATACAAAATTTTCACACAAGAACACCTCTTTTCTCTGCAGAAATACAATATTTTCTCCCAGAAATATGACATTTTCTCCCAGAAATTGCAGTTTTGTCCCAAGTAGATGACATTTCCTCCCAGAAATAACCATTTACTATCCAAAAACATGATATTTTCCCCCAGAAACATCCGTTTTCTATACAAAATATGACATATTTTCCCAGGAACTACAGTTTTCTCCTCAAGAATATGACATCACCTCCCAGAAATGCCCGTTTTCTCCCAAAATATACGGCCGTTTCAAACAGATGGGCCCGTTTTCTCCCCAAGAATATGACGTTTCCTCCCAGAAATACAAGTATTCTGTCCAAAAATAGGACATTTTCGCCCAGAAATACCAGATTTCTCTCTCAAAAAATGACATCTTCTGCCAGAAATACCCGTTGTCTCTCGGAAATATGACATCGTCTCCCAGAAATTGCAGTTTTCTCCTCAAAAATTTGACGCTTTCTGCCAGAAATAGCAGTTTTCTACAAAAAATACGACATTTATTGCAAGAAATTGCAGTTCTATCCCGCAAAGTACAAATCTTTAACACAAGAACACCTCTTTTCTCTTCAGAAATACGATATTTTCTCCCAGAAATATGACATATTCTCCCAGAAATTGCAGTTTTGTCCCAAGTAGATGACATTTCCTCCCAGAAATAACAGTTTACTACCCAAATTGATGCTATTTTCCCGCAGAAACATCCGTTTTCTATAAAAAATATGACATATTTTCCCAGGACCAACAGTTTTCTCCTCAAGAATATGACATCACCTCCCAGAAATGCCCGTTTTCTCCCAAAATATACGGCCGTTTCAAACAGATGGGCCCGTTTTCTCCCCAAGAATATGACGTTTCCTCCCAGAAATACAAGTATTCTGTCCAAAAATAGGACATTTTCGCCCAGAAATACCAGATTTCTCTCTCAAAAAATGACATCTTCTGCCAGAAATACCCGTTGTCTCTCGGAAATATGACATCGTCTCCCAGAAATTGCAGTTTTCTCCTCAAAAATTTGACGCTTTCTGCCAGAAATAGCAGTTTTCTACAAAAAATACGACATGAATTGCAAGAAATTGCAGTTCTATCCCCCAAAATACAAAATTTTCACACAAGAACACCTCTTTTCTCTGCAGAAATACAATATTTTCTCCCAGAAATATGACATTTTCTCCCAGAAATTGCAGTTTTGTCCCAAGTAGATGACATTTCCTCCCAGAAATAACCATTTACTATCCAAAAACATGATATTTTCCCCCAGAAACATCCGTTTTCTATACAAAATATGACATATTTTCCCAGGAACTACAGTTTTCTCCTCAAGAATATGACATCACCTCCCAGAAATGCCCGTTTTCTCCCAAAATATACGGCCGTTTCAAACAGATGGGCCCGTTTTCTCCCCAAGAATATGACGTTTCCTCCCAGAAATACAAGTATTCTGTCCAAAAATAGGACATTTTCGCCCAGAAATACCAGATTTCTCTCTCAAAAAATGACATCTTCTGCCAGAAATACCCGTTGTCTCTCGGAAATATGACATCGTCTCCCAGAAATTGCAGTTTTCTCCTCAAAAATTTGACGCTTTCTGCCAGAAATAGCAGTTTTCTACAAAAAATACGACATTTATTGCAAGAAATTGCAGTTCTATCCCGCAAAGTACAAATCTTTAACACAAGAACACCTCTTTTCTCTTCAGAAATACGATATTTTCTCCCAGAAATATGACATATTCTCCCAGAAATTGCAGTTTTGTCCCAAGTAGATGACATTTCCTCCCAGAAATAACAGTTTACTACCCAAATTGATGGTATTTTCCCGCAGAAACATCCGTTTTCTAAACAAAATATGACATATTTTCCCAGGAACAACAGTTTTCTCCTCAAGAATACAACATCACTTCCCAGAAATGCCCGGTTTCTCCCAAAATATACGGCCGTTTCAAACAGGTGGGCCCGTTTTCTCCCCAAGAATATGACGTTTCCTCCCAGAAATACAAGTATTCTGTCCAAAAATAGGACATTTTCTCCCAGAAATACCAGATTTCTCTCTCAAAAAATGACATTTTCTGCCAGAAATACCCGTTTTCTCTCGGAAATATGACATCGTCTCCCAGAAATTGCAGTTTTCTCCTCAAAAATTTGACGCTTTCTGCCAGAAATAGCAGTTTTCTACAAAAAATACGACATGTATTGCAAGAAATTGCAGTTCTATCCCCCAAAATACAAAATTTTCACACAAGAACACCTCTTTTCTCTTCAGAAATACGATATTTTCTCTCAGAAATATGACATTTTCTCCCAGAAATTGCAGTTTTGTCCCAAGTAGATGACATTTCCTCCCAGAAATAACAATTTACTATCCAAAAACATGATATTTTCCCCCAGAAACATCCGTTTTCTATACAAAATATGACATATTTTCCCAGGAACAACAGTTTTCTCCTCAAGAATATGACATCACCTCCCAGAAATGCCCAGTTTCTCCCAAAATATACGGCCGTTTCAAACAGATGAGCCCGTTTTCTCCCCAAGAATATGACGTTTCCTCCCAGAAATACAAGTATTCTGTCCAAAAATAGGACATTTTCGCCCAGAAATACCAGATTTCTCTCTCAAAAAATGACATCTTCTGCCAGAAATACCCGTTGTCTCTCGGAAATATGACATCGTCTCCCAGAAATTGCAGTTTTCTCCTCAAAAATTTGACGCTTTCTGCCAGAAATAGCAGTTTTCTACAAAAAATACGACATGTATTGCAAGAAATTGCAGTTCTATCCCCCAAAATACAAAATTTTCACACAAGAACACCTCTTTTCTCTTCAGAAATACGATATTTTCTCCCAGAAATATGACATTTTCTCCCAGAAATTGCAGTTTTGTCCCAAGTAGATGACATTTCCTCCCAGAAATAACAATTTACTACCCAAAAACATGATATTTTCCCCCAGAAACATCCGTTTTCTATAAAAAATATGACATATTTTCCCAGGAACTACAGTTTTCTCCTCAAGAATATGACATCACCTCCCAGAAATGCCCGGTTTCTCCCAAAATATACGGCCGTTTCAAACAGATGGGCCCGTTTTCTCCCCAAGAATATGACGTTTCCTCCCAGAAATACAAGTATTCTGTCCAAAAATAGGACATTTTCTCCCAGAAATACCAGATTTCTCTCTCAAAAAATGACATTTTCTGCCAGAAATACCCGTTTTCTCTCGGAAATATGACATCGTCTCCCAGAAATTGCAGTTTTCTCCTCAAAAATTTGACGCTTTCTGCCAGAAATAGCAGTTTTCTACAAAAAATACGACATTTATTGCAAGAAATTGCAGTTCTATCCCGCAAAGTACAAATCTTTAACACAAGAACACCTCTTTTCTCTTCAGAAATACGATATTTTCTCCCAGAAATATGACATATTCTCCCAGAAATTGCAGTTTTGTCCCAAGTAGATGACATTTCCTCCCAGAAATAACAATTTACTACCCAAATTGATGCTATTTTCCCGCAGAAACATCCGTTTTCTATAAAAAATATGACATATTTTCCCAGGAACAACAGTTTTCTCCTCAAGAATATGACATCACCTCCCAGAAATGCCCAGTTTCTCCCAAAATATACGGCCGTTTCAAACAGATGAGCCCGTTTTCTCCCCAAGAATATGACGTTTCCTCCCAGAAATACAAGTATTCTGTCCAAAAATAGGACATTTTCGCCCAGAAATACCAGATTTCTCTCTCAAAAAATGACATCTTCTGCCAGAAATACCCGTTGTCTCTCGGAAATATGACATCGTCTCCCAGAAATTGCAGTTTTCTCCTCAAAAATTTGACGCTTTCTGCCAGAAATAGCAGTTTTCTACAAAAAATACGACATGTATTGCAAGAAATTGCAGTTCTATCCCCCAAAATACAAAATTTTCACACAAGAACACCTCTTTTCTCTTCAGAAATACGATATTTTCTCCCAGAAATATGACATTTTCTCCCAGAAATTGCAGTTTTGTCCCAAGTAGATGACATTTCCTCCCAGAAATAACAATTTACTACCCAAAAACATGATATTTTCCCCCAGAAACATCCGTTTTCTATAAAAAATATGACATATTTTCCCAGGAACTACAGTTTTCTCCTCAAGAATATGACATCACCTCCCAGAAATGCCCGGTTTCTCCCAAAATATACGGCCGTTTCAAACAGATGGGCCCGTTTTCTCCCCAAGAATATGACGTTTCCTCCCAGAAATACAAGTATTCTGTCCAAAAATAGGACATTTTCGCCCAGAAATACCAGATTTCTCTCTCAAAAAATGACATTTTCTGCCAGAAATACCCGTTTTCTCTCGGAAATATGACATCGTCTCCCAGAAATTGCAGTTTTCTCCTCAAAAATTTGACGCTTTCTGCCAGAAATAGCAGTTTTCTACAGAAAATACGACATGTATTGCAAGAAATTGCAGTTCTATCCCCCAAAATACAAAATTTTCACACAAGAACACCTCTTTTCTCTTCAGAAATACGATATTTTCTCTCAGAAATATGACATTTTCTCCCAGAAATTGCAGTTTTGTCCCAAGTAGATGACATTTCCTCCCAGAAATAACAATTTACTATCCAAAAACATGATATTTTCCCCCAGAAACATCCGTTTTCTATACAAAATATGACATATTTTCCCAGGAACAACAGTTTTCTCCTCAAGAATATGACATCACCTCCCAGAAATGCCCAGTTTCTCCCAAAATATACGGCCGTTTCAAACAGATGAGCCCGTTTTCTCCCCAAGAATATGACGTTTCCTCTCAGAAATACAAGTATTCTGTCCAAAAATAGGACATTTTCTCCCAGAAATACCAGATTTCTCTCTCAGAAAATGACATCTTCTGCCAGAAATACCCGTTTTCTCTCGGAAATATGACATCGTCTCCCAGAAATTGCAGTTTTCTTCTCAAAAATTTGACGCTTTCTGCCAGAAATAGCAGTTTTCTACAAAAAATACGACATGAATTGCAAGAAATTGCAGTTCTATCCCCCAAAATACAAAATTTTCACACAAGAACACCTCTTTTCTCTGCAGAAATACAATATTTTCTCCCAGAAATATGACATTTTCTCCCAGAAATTGCAGTTTTGTCCCAAGTAGATGACATTTCCTCCCAGAAATAACAATTTACTACCCAAAAACATGATATTTTCCCCCAGAAACATCCGTTTTCTATACAAAATATGACATATTTTCCCAGGAACTACAGTTTTCTCCTCAAGAATATGACATCACCTCCCAGAAATGCCCGTTTTCCCCCAAAATATACGGCCGTTTCAAACAGATGGGCCCGTTATCTCCCCAAGAATATGACGTTTCCTCCCAGAAATACAAGTATTCTGTCCAAAAATAGGACATTTTCGCCCAGAAATACCAGATTTCTCTCTCAAAAAATGACATTTTCTGCCAGAAATACCCGTTTTCTCTCGGAAATATGACATCGTCTCCCAGAAATTGCAGTTTTCTCCTCAAAAATTTGACGCTTTCTGCCAGAAATAGCAGTTTTCTACAAAAAATACGACATTTATTGCAAGAAATTGCAGTTCTATCCCGCAAAGTACAAATCTTTAACACAAGAACACCTCTTTTCTGAGCTGGGCTGGAGCC
The DNA here is from genome assembly GCF_023343835.1 of Lagopus muta. Lineage (NCBI taxonomy): Eukaryota > Metazoa > Chordata > Aves > Galliformes > Phasianidae > Lagopus > Lagopus muta. The sequence continues at coordinate 2,105,329 of NW_026040168.1, read as the reverse complement.
AATGGAATGAGTTTCAACAAGGCCAAATGCCGGGTCCTGCACTTCGGCCACAACAACCCCAGGCGACGCTACAGGCTTGGGGCGGTGTGGCTGGAGGACTGCGTAGAGGAAATGGACCTGGGGGGTATTGATTGATGCTCGGCTGAACATGAGCCGACAGTGTGCCCAGGTGGCCAAGAAGGCCAATGGCATCCTGGCTTGCATCAGAAACAGTGTTGCAAGCAGGAGCAGAGAGGTGATTGTTCCCCTATATTCAGCACTCGTGAGGCCGCACCTCGAGTACTGTGTCCAGTTTTGGGCCCCTCACTGCAAGAAAGATATTGAGGCCCTGGAACGTGTTCAAAGAAGGGCAACGAAGCTGGTGAGGGGTCTGGAACACAGGCCATATGAGGAGAGGCTGAAGGAGCTGGGAATGTTCAGCCTGGAGAAGAGGAGGCTCAGGGGAGACCTTATTGCTCTCTATAACTTCCTGAAGGGAGGTTGTAGTGAGCTGGGGGTCAGCCTCTTCTCTCGTGTCATTAGGGATAGGACCAGGGGGAATGGTTTCAAGCTACGCCAGGGGAAATTCAGGCTGGACATGAGGAAGTATTACTTTTCAGAAAGGGTGGTCAGGCACTGGAATGGACTGCCCAGGGAGGTGGTGGAATCACCGAGCCTGGGGGTGTTCAAGGAAAGACTGGATGTTGCGTTGAGGGACATGGTTTAGTAGGAGCTATTGGGAATAGGTGAACGGTTGGACTGGGTGATCTTTTAGGTCTTTTCCAACCTTAGTGATTCTATGATTCTATGATTCTTTTCTCTTCAGAAATACGATATTTTCTCCCGGAAATATGACATATTCTCCCAGAAATTGCAGTTTTGTCCCAAGTAGATGACATTTCCTCCCAGTAATAACAATTGACTACCCAAATTGATGGTATTTTCCCGCAGAAACATCCGTTTTCTATACAAAATATGACATATTTTCCCAGGAACTACAGTTTTCTCCTCAAGAATATGACATCACCTCCCAGAAATGCCCGGTTTCTCCCAAAATATACGGCCGTTTCAAACAGATGGGCCCGTTTTCTCCCCAAGAATATGACGTTTCCTCCCAGAAATACAAGTATTCTGTCCAAAAATAGGACATTTTCGCCCAGAAATACCAGATTTCTCTCTCAAAAAATGACATTTTCTGCCAGAAATACCCGTTGTCTCTCGGAAATATGACATCGTCTCCCAGAAATTGCAGTTTTCTCCTCAAAAATTTGACGCTTTCTGCCAGAAATAGCAGTTTTCTACAGAAAATACGACACGTATTGCAAGAAATTGCAGTTCTATCCCCCAAAATACAAAATTTTCACACAAGAACACCTCTTTTCTCTGCAGAAATACAATATTTTCTCTCAGAAATATGACATTTTCTCCCAGAAATTGCAGTTTTGTCCCAAGTAGATGACATTTCCTCCCAGAAATAACAATTTACTATCCAAAAACATGATATTTTCCCCCAGAAACATCCGTTTTCTATACAAAATATGACATATTTTCCCAGGAACAACAGTTTTCTCCTCAAGAATATGACATCACCTCCCAGAAATGCCCAGTTTCTCCCAAAATATACGGCCGTTTCAAACAGATGAGCCCGTTTTCTCCCCAAGAATATGACGTTTCCTCTCAGAAATACAAGTATTCTGTCCAAAAATAGGACATTTTCGCCCAGAAATACCAGATTTCTCTCTCAAAAAATGACATCTTCTGCCAGAAATACCCGTTGTCTCTCGGAAATATGACATCGTCTCCCAGAAATTGCAGTTTTCTTCTCAAAAATTTGACGCTTTCTGCCAGAAATAGCAGTTTTCTACAAAAAATACGACATGAATTGCAAGAAATTGCAGTTCTATCCCCCAAAATACAAAATTTTCACACAAGAACACCTCTTTTCTCTTCAGAAATACGATATTTTCTCCCAGAAATATGACATTTTCTCCCAGAAATTGCAGTTTTGTCCCAAGTAGATGACATTTCCTCCCAGAAATAACAATTTACTACCCAAAAACATGATATTTTCCCCCAGAAACATCCGTTTTCTATAAAAAATATGACATATTTTCCCAGGAACTACAGTTTTCTCCTCAAGAATATGACATCACCTCCCAGAAATGCCCGGTTTCTCCCAAAATATACGGCCGTTTCAAACAGATGGGCCCGTTTTCTCCCCAAGAATATGACGTTTCCTCCCAGAAATACAAGTATTCTGTCCAAAAATAGGACATTTTCTCCCAGAAATACCAGATTTCTCTCTCAAAAAATGACATTTTCTGCCAGAAATACCCGTTTTCTCTCGGAAATATGACATCGTCTCCCAGAAATTGCAGTTTTCTCCTCAAAAATTTGACGCTTTCTGCCAGAAATAGCAGTTTTCTACAAAAAATACGACATTTATTGCAAGAAATTGCAGTTCTATCCCGCAAAGTACAAATCTTTAACACAAGAACACCTCTTTTCTCTTCAGAAATACGATATTTTCTCCCAGAAATATGACATTTTCTCCCAGAAATTGCAGTTTTGTCCCAAGTAGATGACATTTCCTCCCAGAAATAACAATTTACTACCCAAATTGATGCTATTTTCCCGCAGAAACATCCGTTTTCTATAAAAAATATGACATATTTTCCCAGGAACAACAGTTTTCTCCTCAAGAATATGACATCACCTCCCAGAAATGCCCGGTTTCTCCCAAAATATACGGCCGTTTCAAACAGATGGGCCCGTTTTCTCCCCAAGAATATGACGTTTCCTCCCAGAAATACAAGTATTCTGTCCAAAAATAGGACATTTTCGCCCAGAAATACCAGATTTCTCTCTCAAAAAATGACATCTTCTGCCAGAAATACCCGTTGTCTCTCGGAAATATGACATCGTCTCCCAGAAATTGCAGTTTTCTCCTCAAAAATTTGACGCTTTCTGCCAGAAATAGCAGTTTTCTACAAAAAATACGACATGTATTGCAAGAAATTGCAGTTCTATCCCCCAAAATACAAAATTTTCACACAAGAACACCTCTTTTCTCTTCAGAAATAAGATATTTTCTCTCAGAAATATGACATTTTCTCCCAGAAATTGCAGTTTTGTCCCAAGTAGATGACATTTCCTCCCAGAAATAACAATTTACTATCCAAAAACATGATATTTTCCCCCAGAAACATCCGTTTTCTATACAAAATATGACATATTTTCCCAGGAACAACAGTTTTCTCCTCAAGAATATGACATCACCTCCCAGAAATGCCCAGTTTCTCCCAAAATATACGGCCGTTTCAAACAGATGAGCCCGTTTTCTCCCCAAGAATATGACGTTTCCTCTCAGAAATACAAGTATTCTGTCCAAAAATAGGACATTTTCTCCCAGAAATACCAGATTTCTCTCTCAGAAAATGACATCTTCTGCCAGAAATACCCGTTTTCTCTCGGAAATATGACATCGTCTCCCAGAAATTGCAGTTTTCTTCTCAAAAATTTGACGCTTTCTGCCAGAAATAGCAGTTTTCTACAAAAAATACGACATGAATTGCAAGAAATTGCAGTTCTATCCCCCAAAATACAAAATTTTCACACAAGAACACCTCTTTTCTCTTCAGAAATACAATATTTTCTCCCAGAAATATGACATTTTCTCCCAGAAATTGCAGTTTTGTCCCAAGTAGATGACATTTCCTCCCAGAAATAACAATTTACTACCCAAAAACATGATATTTTCCCCCAGAAACATCCGTTTTCTATAAAAAATATGACATATTTTCCCAGGAACTACAGTTTTCTCCTCAAGAATATGACATCACCTCCCAGAAATGCCCGGTTTCTCCCAAAATATACGGCCGTTTCAAACAGATGGGCCCGTTATCCCCCAAGAATATGACGTTTCCTCCCAGAAATACAAGTATTCTGTCCAAAAATAGGACATTTTCGCCCAGAAATACCAGATTTCTCTCTCAAAAAATGACATTTTCTGCCAGAAATACCCGTTGTCTCTCGGAAATATGACATCGTCTCCCAGAAATTGCAGTTTTCTCCTCAAAAATTTGACGCTTTCTGCCAGAAATAGCAGTTTTCTACAGAAAATACGACACGTATTGCAAGAAATTGCAGTTCTATCCCGCAAAGTACAAATCTTTAACACAAGAACACCTCTTTTCTCTTCAGAAATACGATATTTTCTCCCAGAAATATGACATATTCTCCCAGAAATTGCAGTTTTGTCCCAAGTAGATGACATTTCCTCCCAGAAATAACAATTTACTACCCAAATTGATGCTATTTTCCCGCAGAAACATCCGTTTTCTATAAAAAATATGACATATTTTCCCAGGACCAACAGTTTTCTCCTCAAGAATATGACATCACCTCCCAGAAATGCCCGTTTTCTCCCAAAATATACGGCCGTTTCAAACAGATGGGCCCGTTTTCTCCCCAAGAATATGACGTTTCCTCCCAGAAATACAAGTATTCTGTCCAAAAATAGGACATTTTCGCCCAGAAATACCAGATTTCTCTCTCAAAAAATGACATCTTCTGCCAGAAATACCCGTTGTCTCTCGGAAATATGACATCGTCTCCCAGAAATTGCAGTTTTCTCCTCAAAAATTTGACGCTTTCTGCCAGAAATAGCAGTTTTCTACAAAAAATACGACATGTATTGCAAGAAATTGCAGTTCTATCCCCCAAAATACAAAATTTTCACACAAGAACACCTCTTTTCTCTTCAGAAATACGATATTTTCTCCCAGAAATATGACATTTTCTCCCAGAAATTGCAGTTTTGTCCCAAGTAGATGACATTTCCTCCCAGAAATAACAATTTACTATCCAAAAACATGATATTTTCCCCCAGAAACATCCGTTTTCTATACAAAATATGACATATTTTCCCAGGAACAACAGTTTTCTCCTCAAGAATATGACATCACCTCCCAGAAATGCCCGGTTTCTCCCAAAATATACGGCCGTTTCAAACAGATGAGCCCGTTTTCTCCCCAAGAATATGACGTTTCCTCCCAGAAATACAAGTATTCTGTCCAAAAATAGGACATTTTCGCCCAGAAATACCAGATTTCTCTCTCAAAAAATGTCATTTTCTGCCAGAAATATCCGTTTTCTCTAGGAAATATGACATCGTCTCCCAGAAATTGCAGTTTTCTCCTCAAAAATTTGACGCTTTCTGCCAGAAATAGCAGTTTTCTACAAAAAATACGACATGTATTGCAAGAAATTGCAGTTCTATCTCCCAAAATACAAAATTTTCACACAAGAACACCTCTTTTCTCTACAGAAATACGATATTTTCTCTCAGAAATATGACATTTTCTCCCAGAAATTGCAGTTTTGTCCCAAGTAGATGACATTTCCTCCCAGAAATAACAATTTACTATCCAAAAACATGCTATTTTCCCCCAGAAACATCCGTTTTCTATACAAAATATGACATATTTTCCCAGGAACAACAGTTTTCTCCTCAAGAATATGACATCACCTCCCAGAAATGCAAGGTTTCTCCTAAAATATACGGCCGTTTCAAACAGATGGGCCCGTTTTCTCCCCAAGAATATGACGTTTCCTCCCAGAAATACAAGTATTCTGTCCAAAAATAGGACATTTTCGCCCAGAAATACCAGATTTCTCTCTCAAAAAATTACATTTTCTGCCAGAAATATCCGTTTTCTCTAGGAAATATGACATCGTCTCCCAGAAATTGCAGTTTTCTTCTCAAAAATTTGACGCTTTCTGCCAGAAATAGCAGTTTTCTACAAAAAATACGACATGTATTGCAAGAAATTGCAGTTCTATCCCCCAAAATACAAAATTTTCACACAAGAACACCTCTTTTCTCAGCAGAAATACGATAATTTCTCTCAGAAATATGACATTTTCTCCCAGAAATTGCAGTTTTGTCCCAAGTAGATGACATTTCCTCCCAGAAATAACAATTTACCATCCAAAAACATGATATTTTTCCCCAGAAACATCCGTTTTCTATACAAAATATGACATATTTTCCCAGGACCAACAGTTTTCTCCTCAAGAATATGACATCACCTCCCAGAAATGCCAGGTTTCTCCCAAAATATACGACCGTTTCAAACAGATGAGCCCGTTTTCTCCCCAAGAATATGACATTTCCTCTCAGAAATACAAGTATTCTGTCCAAAAATAGGACATTTTCGCCCAGAAATACCAGATTTCTCTCTCAAAAAATTACATTTTCTGCCAGAAATATCCGTTTTCTCTAGGAAATATGACATCGTCTCCCAGAAATTGCAGTTTTCTTCTCAAAAATTTGACGCTTTCTGCCAGAAATAGCAGTTTTCTACAAAAAATACGACATGTATTGCAAGAAATTGCAGTTCTATCCCCCAAAATACAAAATTTTCACACAAGAACACCTCTTTTCTCAGCAGAAATACGATAATTTCTCTCAGAAATATGACATTTTCTCCCAGAAATTGCAGTTTTGTCCCAAGTAGATGACATTTCCTCCCAGAAATAACAATTTACCATCCAAAAACATGATATTTTTCCCCAGAAACATCCGTTTTCTATACAAAATATGACATATTTTCCCAGGACCAACAGTTTTCTCCTCAAGAATATGACATCACCTCCCAGAAATGCCAGGTTTCTCCCAAAATATACGACCGTTTCAAACAGATGAGCCCGTTTTCTCCCCAAGAATATGACATTTCCTCTCAGAAATACAAGTATTCTGTCCAAAAATAGGACATTTTCTCCCAGAAATACCAGATTTCTCTCTCAAAAAATGACATCTTCTGCCTGAAATACCCGTTTTCTCTCGGAAATATGACATCGTCTCCCAGAAATTGCAGTTTTCTCCTCAAAAATTTGACGCTTTCTGCCAGAAATAGCAGTTTTCTACAAAAAATACGACATGTATTGCAAGAAATTGCAGTTCTATCTCCCAAAATACAAAATTTTCACACAAGAACACCTCTTTTCTCTACAGAAATACGATATTTTCTCTCAGAAATATGACATTTTCTCCCAGAAATTGCAGTTTTGTCCCAAGTAGATGACATTTCCTCCCAGAAATAACAATTTACTACCCAAATTGATGCTATTTTCCCGCAGAAACATCCGTTTTCTATAAAAAATATGACATATTTTCCCAGGAACAAGAGTTTTCTCCTCAAGAATATGACATCACCTCCCAGAAATGCCCGGTTTCTCCCAAAATATACGGCCGTTTCAAACAGATGGGCCCGTTTTCTCCCCAAGAATATGACGTTTCCTCCCAGAAATACAAGTATTCTGTCCAAAAATAGGACATTTTCGCCCAGAAATACCAGATTTCTCTCTCAAAAAATGACATCTTCTGCCAGAAATACCCGTTTTCTCTCGGAAATATGACATCGTCTCCCAGAAATTGCAGTTTTCTCCTCAAAAATTTGACGCTTTCTGCCAGAAATAGCAGTTTTCTACAAAAAATACGACATGTATTGCAAGAAATTGCAGTTCTATCCCCCAAAATACAAAATTTTCACACAAGAACACCTCTTTTCTCTTCAGAAATACGATATTTTCTCTCAGAAATATGACATTTTCTCCCAGAAATTGCAGTTTTGTCCCAAGTAGATGACATTTCCTCCCAGAAATAACAATTTACTATCCAAAAACATGATATTTTCCCCCAGAAACATCCGTTTTCTATACAAATTATGACATATTTTCCCAGGAACTACAGTTTTCTCCTCAAGAATATGACATCACCTCCCAGAAATGCCCGTTTTCTCCCAAAATATACGGCCGTTTCAAACAGATGGGCCCGTTATCCCCCAAGAATATGACGTTTCCTCCCAGAAATACAAGTATTCTGTCCAAAAATAGGACATTTTCGCCCAGAAATACCAGATTTCTCTCTCAAAAAATGACATCTTCTGCCAGAAATACCCGTTGTCTCTCGGAAATATGACATCGTCTCCCAGAAATTGCAGTTTTCTTCTCAAAAATTTGACGCTTTCTGCCAGAAATAGCAGTTTTCTACAAAAAATACGACATGAATTGCAAGAAATTGCAGTTCTATCCCCCAAAATACAAAATTTTCACACAAGAACACCTCTTTTCTCTGCAGAAATACAATATTTTCTCCCAGAAATATGACATTTTCTCCCAGAAATTGCAGTTTTGTCCCAAGTAGATGACATTTCCTCCCAGAAATAACAATTTACTACCCAAAAACATGATATTTTCCCCCAGAAACATCCGTTTTCTATAAAAAATATGACATATTTTCCCAGGAACTACAGTTTTCTCCTCAAGAATATGACATCACCTCCCAGAAATGCCCGTTTTCTCCCAAAATATACGGCCGTTTCAAACAGATGGGCCCGTTATCTCCCCAAGAATATGACGTTTCCTCCCAGAAATACAAGTATTCTGTCCAAAAATAGGACATTTTCGCCCAGAAATACCAGATTTCTCTCTCAAAAAATGACATTTTCTGCCAGAAATACCCGTTTTCTCTCGGAAATATGACATCGTCTCCCAGAAATTGCAGTTTTCTCCTCAAAAATTTGACGCTTTCTGCCAGAAATAGCAGTTTTCTACAAAAAATACGACATTTATTGCAAGAAATTGCAGTTCTATCCCGCAAAGTACAAATCTTTAACACAAGAACACCTCTTTTCTCTTCAGAAATACGATATTTTCTCCCAGAAATATGACATATTCTCCCAGAAATTGCAGTTTTGTCCCAAGTAGATGACATTTCCTCCCAGAAATAACAATTTACTACCCAAATTGATGCTATTTTCCCGCAGAAACATCCGTTTTCTATAAAAAATATGACATATTTTCCCAGGAACAACAGTTTTCTCCTCAAGAATATGACATCACCTCCCAGAAATGCCCGGTTTCTCCCAAAATATACGGCCGTTTCAAACAGATGGGCCTGTTTTCTCCCCAAGAATATGACGTTTCCTCCCAGAAATACAAGTATTCTTGTCGGGAATAACCCACTTGGCCAGGGAAACCTGCTGATAAACCTGGGGAAGCACACCAACTCAATATGAGTGAACAGCTTCGTTTATTGTAACCACAGCACACCTTATATAGATACAGAACCTGAAACCATGGTTATAAACAATTCTATAAATCACATACCTAGGGTACAGTGTTTAGACAAGCATATCGAAGGAACAAAGGCAAGCATTCCAGAAACCCATTCACCAAGCACGAACAATCCTAGATACAATCTAAGGGTACAATCTATGCTATGTTCCAAGCATAAACCGTCCCTGGCTCCTAAGCCACGCAAGCTAGTTCGAGCATCTTTTAGAAACTCAGATTCAGATACAGATTAAAACCCACTGCAATTCCCCCCTTTTTATTTTATGGACGCATCTCAAGATATTCCAAGGAGTTATGACCTCCTTGCTCTTTAAGCCAATCTTGAATAAAATCATTCGTCGAAAACGTTGTACTAAATACCGGCATGGCTCGAGGGGGATCGATTGCCCTTTGAATACAGCCATACACAATTCGTCCACCTATAATTATCAATAGCAAGATCAGTAACCATCGTAAACCTTCTTTTATCAGGCCGTATGCCCATGAGGAAAGGCCTGGGAAAGTAGAACGAAGCCAATCGTCTATGGGGTTATGATCTTTACTCACAGATTGCGTGTGATTCAGGAGCCAGCGAATCTGCTTATGTATGGAATCACTATGATCAGACAAATTAAAACAACACATTCCCTCAAAATCAGTACACCCGCGTCCCTGCGCTAACAGCAAAAAGTCTATAGCTGCTCTATTTTGCAACACCGCGTGCCGTAAACTGTCCATGTCCTCCAGCATTTCCTCAAGAATCTGGGACGTAATATTGCTTTGTTTGACTGTCCAACATGCCAATCGCTCAATCTGCTTCAAAGCTTGTGCAGCCGCCAGTCCTGGTGCTAGGATAGACGCAAAGATGTTCGCAGTGACCGTCCATAGCTGTACCTCGTCACGACAATCTTCAGCCAGAATCATTGCCGAACGTTGATCCCTCAGGCTGCCATCTCCTGATAGCATCCTATTGATGTTCATCCATTCCGCTTGCCGTGGTGCAAACAAGGTTAGCTTTCCTAAATAGCAGGGTCCTCCTACTATATTCTTAGGTACCCCGGCCCATGCCCTATCCCCACAAATTAGAAATATACCGGGGGGAAGGGCTTTTGCTGTATTCATATTGACTAGGGTCTCCAGCTGTAACCTCCCAGAAATACGGGTGTACCTAAGACCAAATGCATTGCCTATGCTAAAGTTTCCACCACAATAGTTATTAAAGGCAAAAGCTCCTACGTTCCGAGGAAATACAGAAGTCCATGGTTTGCCGTAATAAGGACTTAAGGGATTTTGTGGCCTAGTGAGGCGCATAGCAAATTTATCATAAGTACTTCCTGGACCAAACAAGAGACATTTAATGTCTCCTGAGGCATTACTTGCTGTTCGAGATCCTAATAAATCCAATTCCTGAGGATCCCACGGAAGGGTGTTATTCAGTTGACCAATCAGGCACGCACTACGGGTAGCTGTTTCACTATAATTACACTTCTTAACGCTATATACAAAATGTTGAAAAGCGGATAAATCATAATCAGGCCAACCAATTAAACAAGTGCGAAAAGGCTCTCCTGCTGATTTCAAGCTAAGACAGAAATCTGGATGATTTGTTCTATTAGCCCAAGTTACCCATACATTAGCTTCTGAAGACAACAGCGGTTCCCTCGGTTGGCTCGACTTGATCAATGTCATCCATAGAAGGAGAAGGTATCTTAGGCCGAGTCCAACGAGCTGGAACCCAAACTGGACCTGCTGAAGTAAGCACACACATGTAACCACGCCCTAAATAAAGGACTGGGGCAGGTCCCATCCATTTACCAGTTTTCATATCTCTATACATCACTTCCATTTTCTTATCTGCAGAATTTGTAGAATTTATAGACTGATTTTCTTGTAGATAGGCTTGATGCCGAACCACAGGTGGTACATCAACTTCCCCGAATATACATAAATGGTTTAGTGTAAACAGTGTATGCCCCAATTTTTGATCAAGATCTGTTATGTCAAACTTATTCAGATATCCCTTAACAATCTGATGAGCGCGTTCAACAATCGCTTGTCCCGTGGGAGAATGGGGAATACCAAACTGATGCTTGACTCCCCATCGTTGACAAAAACGGCGCACACGGCCACTAGTATAGGCTGGGCCGTTATCTGTTTTTATAATTTCCGGCACTCCCATTACTGCAAAACAAACAGTTAGGTGCCTGATGACATGAAGGGCTCGCTCCCCCGTTTGAGCTGTGGCCCAAATGAACCTACTGAAGGTATCAATAGTAACATGAAGATACCGACGTCGCCCAAAACTGCGTTCATGGGTTACATCCATTTGCCAGATTTGTGAAGGCTTTAAACCTCGAGGATTTACCCCTAAGCCTAAACCTGGACCATGATGGGCACACTGAGGACAGGCTCGTACGATAGCTCGTGCATCTGCTAAGGGAAGACCAAATTGTCTTTTTAGTCCTCGGGCGTTCTGATGATACAGCGAGTGTGCATGCTGTGCTTTGTGAAATATGTCTTCCGGGAGAGCCACCGAAACGAGATGGTCTGCTCTATCATTACCTTCTGCTAGTCCAAGAGATGTTTGATGACTTCGTACGTGAATCATACAATATTGCGCAGTGCGCATAGTCACAGCTCGATGTAGCATGCATAGCAGCGTAAACAATCGTTGATTTCTGACCTCACGTATTTGAGCTCCCTCTATCCGTTGGACAATTCCTACCACGTACAATGAATCAGATACCAAGTTAATTGGTTGATGCATCCAGTGCGACATGGCCCATACTACTGCCAACAGTTCTAATGTTTGTAATGAGTCCTCTGCTACAGCATCGAGTATGTGTGATCGCCACTGTTCTGCTTCCTTCCATACCACAGAAGCCTTACGTGATTTTCGCCCTGCATCAGTGAAAACAGTCACTGCATGCTTCAACGGAGTTTCAGAGTACTTTGGCTGTGGCATCCACTCGACCTGCTTAAAATGTGTTAGCAGAGATGGCTTTAGCGAGGAGACAACAAGGGAAGAAGAGGAAAGCAGGCTATCCGCGAGAGTCGATGAGTTCAAGAGATACCAGTCCAAAGTATCCTTTTGTATAGGCAAGTAGATACAAGCAGGTTCAGAACCAGCGATAGCTCGAATTCTGAGTCTACCTTTTCTTACCAGATCAGCAATAGTTTCAACTTTCATTTGTATTGTCTTACGGGGTTGCAGAGGCGGAAAGAGCCACTCCAGTATTCGGCTTTCCTGTACGATCGCTCCCAATATCTGTGAGTCTGTAAGATAAATGGCTAAAGACAATGGAACATCAGGTAACCGGCGAGATACTGACCTTGTTGCTATCTGTTGTAATAGCTGTTGCACAATTTGTGCCTGTCGGGTTGTTAAAGACACCTTGGCTGCCGGGTCTGTGCCTTTCAATAGCGGCCGTAGCTCATTAAGGTCCTTCGAGCTAAAGCCGATTACCGGCCGCAACCATTGGAGGTCACCAAAAAATCGTTGGACATCATTCAAGGTTCGTAACTCACAGTTGACGTTAAGCTTCTGTGGGCGAACAGTCCCTTCTGTAATTATCCATCCCAGGTATTTCCAAGGCGCTTCCCGTTGTATCTTCTCTTGTGCTATCTGCAAGCCGTTTTTCTGTAATTGCTCCTGTAGGAAGACTTCTTGTTGCATAGTAAAAGGTTCAGATTGAGCAAACAAGATATCATCCATGTAATGATAAATGATAGCATGAGACCAAGCTTTTCTAACCGGTGCTAACGCATGATCAACAAACAACTGGCATAAGGTGGGGCTATTTTTCATCCCCTGCGGAAGCACGACCCATTGATAGCGAGCTGCTGGCATGCTCTTATTGATTGCTGGCAATGTGAAAGCAAAGCGTTCTGAATCATCGGGGTGAATTTTGATTGTAAAAAAGCAGTCCTTCAGATCAATTATTAACAGATGCCATGACTCTGGGACCATCGATGGGTTTGGCAGTCCTGGTTGCAATGCCCCCATTGCTTGCATTTGATTATTAATAGCACGCAGATCATGTAACAGCCGATATTTCCCCGATTTTTTCTTAATCACAAAAATAGGAGTATTCCAAGGGCTGGTAGAAGGCACAATATGCCCTTGCTGCAATTGCTCTTGTACCAACTGACTGGCATACTGCAGGCTTTCCTGTTTCAACGGCCACTGATCAATCCAAATGGGATGATCAGAAATCCATCGCAATCGGATCGGGAAAGCCCATGCAGTGGCCGTTAGGGAAAACCCGGGGACTCTGAGTTGGTGAGAACAACACCCAGCTGGTCCAGTACGTCTCGGCCGACTAGCGCCGAAACACCCACCGGGAGGGGCATTACTGTAATTTTGCATTGCGCAGAGCGGTTTTCTAATGTCACTGTAATTGGATCCAAACTGCGAGACACTGGAACAGTTCCACCAACTCCTTCCACCCCCTTTCCAGCCGACTCCGTCGGCCACTGTCGGGGCCAAGCACTCGTTGCTACAATAGTAATATCTGCGCCAGTATCTAACAACGCTCGGATAGTAATAGTGCGTTGCTGATGAGTCAATGCAATTGGAACCACTGGTCTCGTATGCAGAGGCATAGTCAAAAGTGCGAGGCCCCCTGTGGATCCGAAACTCTTATCTCCCCTGCTGTCAGGAGAGCGCGGGGACACAGCTGCAGTTAAATGCGGTAAGGGAATCAGTTGTGCAACACGCGAATGAGCAGGGACATGAACAGGTGGATGCCATGTGTGCATTACAATTTGAATAACCCCTGTATAGTCCTTATCAATTAATCCAGGCAATATCAATAAACCTGCTAACCCAGTAGAGGAGCGACCAATGAGCAAAGCTCCAACAGGCTGTCCATTAATTAAAATCGGTGCCTTTATTTCCGAGGCAACCTTCTGTGGTCTAGTGTCGATTAACGTGACATCTACTGCGGTTGCCAGGTCCAAGCCGAGGCTGCCGGGGGTGGCTGGGGAGAGGACGGCGGAGCCGGAGCGGTCAGAGTCGGCAACGCATTGTTTGCCGAGGTCGCTACTGTTGTCGTTGCGCGGCGACTCGCGCTCTGCTTGCCGTTTCCCGACCGACATACCACCGTACCATGGGTGCCAGATTGACAGTTATCGCACCATACCTTAGATTTACAATCTCGTTTAAAGTGTCCGAGTTTACCACATCGGAAACATCGCTGCTTCCCTTTAGCTGACTCACTCTGCCTTTTGTTATTGCTCTGCAACAACGGAGCGAATGCCGCAAATGCCTGATTATGAGCAGTAGCCAGGCGTTCACTTATAGTCTCTCCCACCGCTCGCACAGCCTCCACTAACATTGCCTGAGCTGCCGTAGGTACACGGTTCATGCGCTCTAACATCTCCTCTAGAGTAGCATTCAGAGGCAATGTGGCTAAGACAGATTTCGTAACGGAATTACTATTTTCAAGAACGCACTGACGTAACAGAGAAGCACGCATCCAGTCTGGCACATCGACATGCGACAATGCCTCAGTCAATTTATCAACGAAGCTAGCAAAAGTTTCCTCTCTGCCCTGCTTAATTGATAAGTATGATGGTGTCGGCTTTGATGTCTTTACCATGTTATACGCGTCCCGTGCCAAGTTCATACTCTCCATACAAACTTCAGGTCCCATCTGGACCTGAATGTCAGGGCGAGAAAACATATTGCTGCCTGTTAACTGATCAACCGTAACCTGAAACAATGGGTGGTGCATATCCCGCGGGGTCTGTGCAGACAGCTCACACAGCCGCCGCCAATGTGCTTGCCACAACATCTGCTCAGAGGGTTTCATAATCATACGCATTATAGTTTTTACGTCCTCTGGAATCAGAATGCTACTAGCCCATATATACGTCAACAGCTGTCGAGCCGGTTCACTATGTAACCCGTGCTCGGCCACTGTAGCCCGCAACTGAAATAACATTTTCCAACCGATTGGCACATGTACCCCGTGAACCTCTCCATCCGGTCCTGCATCGTAACGAATGGGAAAAGCTTGACTCACAACCTCCACTATATCCATTTTCCCCTGCTGTGCGGCTTGTTCCGCAATCTTAGACCAATTAAATCTTGTAACCCGTCTATTTTTCCCTATTTGAGTGACATCGTCACAGCCCTTTTGTTCATTTCTCCTTGGTAAAGCCCCCGCTGGCACAGGTGCACAGGCGAGTGGAGGAGGGGGGGGAGGCAAATCCCCATTACCTTCCTCCTCAGGGAATAAGTCGGGCTCAGAATCCGACTCTTCCTTTCGAGGAGCGCTGGGCAAAACGTAATTATCCAACTTAACGGGGACAGGGATGCCCATAGATGGATGAGGGGGATCCTGGATTCTCCCCGTAGCCGTCCCAACCCCCAATTGCTGAGCTGCCTGACCGGCCATATCCTGCTCCACCTTGTGTCTCTTAATACAGTTAATAATCTCTCTCCAAGGCTTCATTAATTTCTTAGCCTCCTTTTTATCATCAATCACCTGATCCCAAAGTATATCACCACACGTACGCCACTCATCAACATTAAATAAGGTTCCTGCATGCAAGAATACCCCCGCCGATCGCCCGAAATCTAAAACGTTCGGTACCGACTTTAAAACTCCCGAATCCACCCCGCGTTTTTCTAAAAAACGTAAAAGCAATTGTTGGGCTACCTCCCGCTCCATTCCGTCTGATGGAGCTTGCAATCCGCCTCCTACGGTCGCGCTCAGCTGGCCAGCTATTCACACAGGTTGCCCTCCGAATCTACCCCGGTTGTCAACCGCACAAGATTCGCAACGCCAGGCACATCAGTCAGGTCCCTGTTCGGGCGCCAAATGTCGGGAATAACCCACTTGGCCAGGGAAACCTGCTGATAAACCTGGGGAAGCACACCAACTCAATATGAGTGAACAGCTTCGTTTATTGTAACCACAGCACACCTTATATAGATACAGAACCTGAAACCATGGTTATAAACAATTCTATAAATCACATACCTAGGGTACAGTGTTTAGACAAGCATATCGAAGGAACAAAGGCAAGCATTCCAGAAACCCATTCACCAAGCACGAACAATCCTAGATACAATCTAAGGGTACAATCTATGCTATGTTCCAAGCATAAACCGTCCCTGGCTCCTAAGCCACGCAAGCTAGTTCGAGCATCTTTTAGAAACTCAGATTCAGATACAGATTAAAACCCACTGCATATTCTGTCCAAAAATAGGACATTTTCTCCCAGAAATACCAGATTTTTCTCTCAAAAAATGACATCTTCTGCCAGAAATACCCGTTGTCTCTCGGAAATATGACATCGTCTCCCAGAAATTGCAGTTTTCTCCTCAAAAATTTGACGCTTTCTGCCAGAAATAGCAGTTTTCTACAAAAAATACGACATGTATTGCAAGAAATTGCAGTTCTATCCCCCAAAATACAAAATTTTCACACAAGAACACCTCTTTTCTCAGCAGAAATACGATATGTTCTCCCAGAAATTGCAGTTTTGTCCCAAGTAGATGACATTTCCTCCCAGAAATAGCAATTTACTACCAAAATTGATGCTATTTTGCCGCAGAAACATCCATTTTCTATAAAAAATATGACATATTTTCCCAGGAACAACAGTTTTCTCCTCAAGAATATGACATTACCTCCCAGAAATGCCCGGTTTCTCCCAAAATATACGGCCGTTTCAAACAGATGGGCCCGTTATCTCCCCAAGAATATGACGTTTCCTCTCAGAAATACAAGTATTCTGTCCAAAAATAGGACATTTTCTCCCAGAAATACCAGATTTCTCTCTCAAAAAATGACATTTTCTGCCAGAAATACCCGTTTTCTCTCGGAAATATGACATCGTCTCCCAGAAATTGCAGTTTTCTTCTCAAAAATTTGACGCTTTCTGCCAGAAATAGCAGTTTTCTACAAAAAATACGACATTTATTGCAAGAAATTGCAGTTCTATCCCGCAAAGTACAAATCTTTAACACAAGAACACCTCTTTTCTCTTCAGAAATACGATATTTTCTCCCAGAAATATGACATATTCTCCCAGAAATTGCAGTTTTGTCCCAAGTAGATGACATTTCCTCCCAGAAATAACAATTTACTACCCAAATTGATGCTATTTTCCCGCAGAAACATCCGTTTTCTATAAAAAATATGACATATTTTCCCAGGAACAACAGTTTCCTCCTCAAGAATATGACATCACCTCCCAGAAATGCCCGGTTTCTCCCAAAATATACGGCCGTTTCAAACAGATGGGCCCGTTTTCTCCCCAAGAATATGACGTTTCCTCCCAGAAATACAAGTATTCTGTCCAAAAATAGGACATTTTCGCCCAGAAATACCAGATTTCTCTCTCAAAAAATGACATCTTCTGCCAGAAATACCCGTTGTCTCTCGGAAATATGACATCGTCTCCCAGAAATTGCAGTTTTCTCCTCAAAAATTTGACGCTTTCTGCCAGAAATAGCAGTTTTCTACAAAAAATACGACATGTATTGCAAGAAATTGCAGTTCTATCCCCCAAAATACAAAATTTTCACACAAGAACACCTCTTTTCTCTTCAGAAATACGATATTTTCTCTCAGAAATATGACATTTTCTCCCAGAAATTGCAGTTTTGTCCCAAGTAGATGACATTTCCTCCCAGAAATAACAATTTACTATCCAAAAACATGATATTTTCCCCCAGAAACATCCGTTTTCTATACAAAATATGACATATTTTCCCAGGAACAACAGTTTTCTCCTCAAGAATATGACATCACCTCCCAGAAATGCCCAGTTTCTCCCAAAATATACGGCCGTTTCAAACAGATGAGCCCGTTTTCTCCCCAAGAATATGACGTTTCCTCTCAGAAATACAAGTATTCTGTCCAAAAATAGGACATTTTCTCCCAGAAATACCAGATTTCTCTCTCAGAAAATGACATCTTCTGCCAGAAATACCCGTTTTCTCTCGGAAATATGACATCGTCTCCCAGAAATTGCAGTTTTCTTCTCAAAAATTTGACGCTTTCTGCCAGAAATAGCAGTTTTCTACAAAAAATACGACATGAATTGCAAGAAATTGCAGTTCTATCCCCCAAAATACAAAATTTTCACACAAGAACACCTCTTTTCTCTGCAGAAATACAATATTTTCTCCCAGAAATATGACATTTTCTCCCAGAAATTGCAGTTTTGTCCCAAGTAGATGACATTTCCTCCCAGAAATAACAATTTACTACCCAAAAACATGATATTTTCCCCCAGAAACATCCGTTTTCTATACAAAATATGACATATTTTCCCAGGAACTACAGTTTTCTCCTCAAGAATATGACATCACCTCCCAGAAATGCCCGTTTTCCCCCAAAATATACGGCCGTTTCAAACAGATGGGCCCGTTATCTCCCCAAGAATATGACGTTTCCTCCCAGAAATACAAGTATTCTGTCCAAAAATAGGACATTTTCGCCCAGAAATACCAGATTTCTCTCTCAAAAAATGACATTTTCTGCCAGAAATACCCGTTTTCTCTCGGAAATATGACATCGTCTCCCGGAAATTGCAGTTTTCTCCTCAAAAATTTGACGCTTTCTGCCAGAAATAGCAGTTTTCTACAAAAAATACGACATTTATTGCAAGAAATTGCAGTTCTATCCCGCAAAGTACAAATCTTTAACACAAGAACACCTCTTTTCTCTTCAGAAATACGATATTTTCTCCCAGAAATATGACATATTCTCCCAGAAATTGCAGTTTTGTCCCAAGTAGATGACATTTCCTCCCAGTAATAACAATTGACTACCCAAATTGATGGTATTTTCCCGCAGAAACATCCGTTTTCTATACAAAATATGACATATTTTCCCAGGAACTACAGTTTTCTCCTCAAGAATATGACATCACCTCCCAGAAATGCCCGGTTTCTCCCAAAATATACGGCCGTTTCAAACAGATGGGCCCGTTTTCTCCCCAAGAATATGACGTTTCCTCCCAGAAATACAAGTATTCTGTCCAAAAATAGGACATTTTCGCCCAGAAATACCAGATTTCTCTCTCAAAAAATGACATCTTCTGCCAGAAATACCCGTTGTCTCTCGGAAATATGACATCGTCTCCCAGAAATTGCAGTTTTCTCCTCAAAAATTTGACGCTTTCTGCCAGAAATAGCAGTTTTCTACAAAAAATACGACATGTATTGCAAGAAATTGCAGTTCTATCCCCCAAAATACAAAATTTTCACACAAGAACACCTCTTTTCTCTTCAGAAATACGATATTTTCTCTCAGAAATATGACATTTTCTCCCAGAAATTGCAGTTTTGTCCCAAGTAGATGACATTTCCTCCCAGAAATAACAATTTACTATCCAAAAACATGATATTTTCCCCCAGAAACATCCGTTTTCTATACAAAATATGACATATTTTCCCAGGAACAACAGTTTTCTCCTCAAGAATATGACATCACCTCCCAGAAATGCCCGGTTTCTCCCAAAATATACGGCCGTTTCAAACAGATGGGCCCGTTTTCTCCCCAAGAATATGACGTTTCCTCCCAGAAATACAAGTATTCTGTCCAAAAATAGGACATTTTCTCCCAGAAATACCAGATTTCTCTCTCAAAAAATGACATTTTCTGCCAGAAATACCCGTTTTCTCTCGGAAATATGACATCGTCTCCCAGAAATTGCAGTTTTCTCCTCAAAAATTTGACGCTTTCTGCCAGAAATAGCAGTTTTCTACAAAAAATACGACATTTATTGCAAGAAATTGCAGTTCTATCCCGCAAAGTACAAATCTTTAACACAAGAACACCTCTTTTCTCTTCAGAAATACGATATTTTCTCCCAGAAATATGACATTTTCTCCCAGAAATTGCAGTTTTGTCCCAAGTAGATGACATTTCCTCCCAGAAATAACAATTTACTACCCAAATTGATGCTATTTTCCCGCAGAAACATCCGTTTTCTATAAAAAATATGACATATTTTCCCAGGAACAACAGTTTTCTCCTCAAGAATATGACATCACCTCCCAGAAATGCCCGTTTTCTCCCAAAATATACGGCCGTTTCAAACAGATGGGCCCGTTATCCCCCAAGAATATGACGTTTCCTCCCAGAAATACAAGTATTCTGTCCAAAAATAGGACATTTTCGCCCAGAAATACCAGATTTCTCTCTCAAAAAATGACATCTTCTGCCAGAAATACCCGTTGTCTCTCGGAAATATGACATCGTCTCCCAGAAATTGCAGTTTTCTCCTCAAAAATTTGACGCTTTCTGCCAGAAATAGCAGTTTTCTACAAAAAATACGACATGTATTGCAAGAAATTGCAGTTCTATCCCCCAAAATACAAAATTTTCACACAAGAACACCTCTTTTCTCTTCAGAAATACGATATTTTCTCCCAGAAATATGACATTTTCTCCCAGAAATTGCAGTTTTGTCCCAAGTAGATGACATTTCCTCCCAGAAATAACAATTTACTATCCAAAACCATGATATTTTCCCCCAGAAACATCCGTTTTCTATACAAAATATGACATATTTTCCCAGGAACAACAGTTTTCTCCTCAAGAATATGACATCACCTCCCAGAAATGCCCGGTTTCTCCCAAAATATACGGCCGTTTCAAACAGATGAGCCCGTTTTCTCCCCAAGAATATGACGTTTCCTCCCAGAAATACAAGTATTCTGTCCAAAAATAGGACATTTTCGCCCAGAAATACCAGATTTCTCTCTCAAAAAATGTCATTTTCTGCCAGAAATATCCGTTTTCTCTCGGAAATATGACATCGTCTCCCAGAAATTGCAGTTTTCTCCTCAAAAATTTGACGCTTTCTGCCAGAAATAGCAGTTTTCTACAAAAAATACGACATGTATTGCAAGAAATTGCAGTTCTATCTCCCAAAATACAAAATTTTCACACAAGAACACCTCTTTTCTCTACAGAAATACGATATTTTCTCTCAGAAATATGACATTTTCTCCCAGAAATTGCAGTTTTGTCCCAAGTAGATGACATTTCCTCCCAGAAATAACAATTTACTATCCAAAAACATGCTATTTTCCCCCAGAAACATCCGTTTTCTATACAAAATATGACATATTTTCCCAGGAACAACAGTTTTCTCCTCAAGAATATGACATCACCTCCCAGAAATGCAAGGTTTCTCCTAAAATATACGGCCGTTTCAAACAGATGGGCCCGTTTTCTCCCCAAGAATATGACGTTTCCTCCCAGAAATACAAGTATTCTGTCCAAAAATAGGACATTTTCGCCCAGAAATACCAGATTTCTCTCTCAAAAAATTACATTTTCTGCCAGAAATATCCGTTTTCTCTAGGAAATATGACATCGTCTCCCAGAAATTGCAGTTTTCTTCTCAAAAATTTGACGCTTTCTGCCAGAAATAGCAGTTTTCTACAAAAAAATACGACATGTATTGCAAGAAATTGCAGTTCTATCCCCCAAAATACAAAATTTTCACACAAGAACACCTCTTTTCTCAGCAGAAATACGATAATTTCTCTCAGAAATATGACATTTTCTCCCAGAAATTGCAGTTTTGTCCCAAGTAGATGACATTTCCTCCCAGAAATAACAATTTACCATCCAAAAACATGATATTTTTCCCCAGAAACATCCGTTTTCTATACAAAATATGACATATTTTCCCAGGACCAACAGTTTTCTCCTCAAGAATATGACATCACCTCCCAGAAATGCCAGGTTTCTCCCAAAATATACGACCGTTTCAAACAGATGAGCCCGTTTTCTCCCCAAGAATATGACATTTCCTCTCAGAAATACAAGTATTCTGTCCAAAAATAGGACATTTTCGCCCAGAAATACCAGATTTCTCTCTCAAAAAATTACATTTTCTGCCAGAAATATCCGTTTTCTCTAGGAAATATGACATCGTCTCCCAGAAATTGCAGTTTTCTTCTCAAAAATTTGACGCTTTCTGCCAGAAATAGCAGTTTTCTACAAAAAATACGACATGTATTGCAAGAAATTGCAGTTCTATCCCCCAAAATACAAAATTTTCACACAAGAACACCTCTTTTCTCAGCAGAAATACGATAATTTCTCTCAGAAATATGACATTTTCTCCCAGAAATTGCAGTTTTGTCCCAAGTAGATGACATTTCCTCCCAGAAATAACAATTTACCATCCAAAAACATGATATTTTTCCCCAGAAACATCCGTTTTCTATACAAAATATGACATATTTTCCCAGGACCAACAGTTTTCTCCTCAAGAATATGACATCACCTCCCAGAAATGCCAGGTTTCTCCCAAAATATACGACCGTTTCAAACAGATGAGCCCGTTTTCTCCCCAAGAATATGACATTTCCTCTCAGAAATACAAGTATTCTGTCCAAAAATAGGACATTTTCTCCCAGAAATACCAGATTTCTCTCTCAAAAAATGACATCTTCTGCCTGAAATACCCGTTTTCTCTCGGAAATATGACATCGTCTCCCAGAAATTGCAGTTTTCTCCTCAAAAATTTGACGCTTTCTGCCAGAAATAGCAGTTTTCTACAAAAAATACGACATGTATTGCAAGAAATTGCAGTTCTATCTCCCAAAATACAAAATTTTCACACAAGAACACCTCTTTTCTCTACAGAAATACGATATTTTCTCTCAGAAATATGACATTTTCTCCCAGAAATTGCAGTTTTGTCCCAAGTAGATGACATTTCCTCCCAGAAATAACAATTTACTACCCAAATTGATGCTATTTTCCCGCAGAAACATCCGTTTTCTATAAAAAATATGACATATTTTCCCAGGAACAAGAGTTTTCTCCTCAAGAATATGACATCACCTCCCAGAAATGCCCGGTTTCTCCCAAAATATACGGCCGTTTCAAACAGATGGGCCCGTTTTCTCCCCAAGAATATGACGTTTCCTCCCAGAAATACAAGTATTCTGTCCAAAAATAGGACATTTTCGCCCAGAAATACCAGATTTCTCTCTCAAAAAATGACATCTTCTGCCAGAAATACCCGTTTTCTCTCGGAAATATGACATCGTCTCCCAGAAATTGCAGTTTTCTCCTCAAAAATTTGACGCTTTCTGCCAGAAATAGCAGTTTTCTACAAAAAATACGACATGTATTGCAAGAAATTGCAGTTCTATCCCCCAAAATACAAAATTTTCACACAAGAACACCTCTTTTCTCTTCAGAAATACGATATTTTCTCTCAGAAATATGACATTTTCTCCCAGAAATTGCAGTTTTGTCCCAAGTAGATGACATTTCCTCCCAGAAATAACAATTTACTATCCAAAAACATGATATTTTCCCCCAGAAACATCCGTTTTCTATACAAATTATGACATATTTTCCCAGGAACTACAGTTTTCTCCTCAAGAATATGACATCACCTCCCAGAAATGCCCGTTTTCTCCCAAAATATACGGCCGTTTCAAACAGATGGGCCCGTTATCCCCCAAGAATATGA